>NC_135327.1:1060197-1662222 GCF_023851605.1 Tamandua tetradactyla
TTGCATACTCATCGCCACGATGATTTCTTAGAACATTTGCATCAATTCAGAAAGAGAAATAAAAAGACGACAGAAAAAAGTTCATACGTATCATACACCTTATGTGCTCCCTTGCACCGATCATTAGCATTTCAATCTAAATTTACTTTAACGTTTGTTCCCCGTGTAATTTAATGTTATTCCATGTGTTTTCAGTCGTACTCTGGAATCGCCACCTCAGCCGCCCTCCTGTCCCTTCTCTAACTTGTCCATGGAGCGGGAGTGAACTCGAGCTACCCTGTTGGCTTATCTTTCTGGAAACCCTGGCTTTGTTTGTGGACATTTTCTGTCACATTTTTCCAAGTTCCTTTCCCTCCTCCCTCCTTCCTGCCTCCATCTCACCCTTTTGCAGGGATGGCTTTCTTCGGGTGAATTCCTCAGCAGCTCTGATCATATCACCGGAGGCCCTACTACACTTGACTACAGAAGCTGTACTACAGTGAACAGTTTCAAACGTGTGTGAGAGAGTAGTTTCCATAGATCAAGGAAGACGTTTCCCCATCTATAAATAAAGCACCAGACTCCATTATCCAGCCCCAGCCTCTGCTGTTAAACAGGGCTCTGTCCTGCCTCCAGGATATACAAAATGTCACACAGTTGCAGTCTTTACACTCTGAGGGGGCATCACTCTTACCATCAGCCCATGCCCTTGCCTGAATAAATGTGTAAATACTGCCCAAAAGAGAAGCTGAAGTAAAAGGCACCAGTGTGCCCACTGGTGCCTCTAACAGGAGGCATCTGAGCCCCTGAGGATATAGACTGAATCCACCCCTCTAAATAGTGGTTGGATGAGTCCCTTGTTCTGAGGTGACGGATTGGTATTTCTGGGTATGAGAGTTTATGTGCTGGAGGCTTCCATTTATTCCAAAAAGACCAATTATCCTCCTTTTGCGGTGGAAGGAAGTCTACAGCTCATCCCCATTAATTCTCGAGTTGCACGTCAGTACTTCTTCTACCTGGAGAGTCAAAGGCCTGACGTCATCAAGCAGGTTTCTACGAGAAAATGTCCTGCTTTCTTTATATATATATATTTTTCGTTATTTTTTTCATGTTTAAAACATTTTTTTGTTGTTTTTTTTCCTTAAATTTTCTTAGGACTAAATATTCATTAGTGAACTGGAGGATGGAACATCTGAAATCCAAAAAGAAACAGAAACTATAGGGAAAAGAATGGAAAAATTTGAGCAGGGGCTCAAGGAATTCAATGATAATATGAAGCACACAAATATATGTGTTGTGGGTGTCCCAGAAGGAGAAGAGAAGGGAAAAGGAGGAGAAAAACTAATGGAAGAAATTATCACTGAAAATTTCCCAACTCTTCCGAAAGACCTAAAATTACAGATCCAAGAAGTACAGCGCACCCCAAAGAGATTAGACCCAAATAGGCATTCTCCAAGACACTTACTAGTTAGAATGTCAGAGGTCAAAGAGAAAGAGAGGATCTTGAAAGCAGCAAGAGAAAAACAATACATCACATACACGGGAAACCCAATAAGACTATGTGCAGATTTCTCAGGAGAAACCATGGAAGCAAGAAGACACTGGGATGTTATATTTAAATTACTAAAAGAGAAAAACTACCACCCAAGTCTTCTTTATACAGCAAATTGTCCTTCAAAAATGAGGGAGAAATTAAAACATTTTCAGATAAAAAGTCACTGAGAGAATTTGTGACCAAGAGACCAGCTCTGCAAGAAATACTAAAGGGAGCACTAGAGTCAGGTATGAAAATACAGAAGAGTGAGGTATGGAGAAGAGTGTAGAAAGAAGGAAAATCAGATATGATATATATAATACAAAAGGCAAAATGGTAGAGGAAAGTATTACCCAAACAGTAATAACACTATATGTTAATGGACTGAATTCCCCGATCAAAAGACATAGACTGGCAGAATGGATTAAAAAACAGGATCCTTCTGTATGCTGTCTACAAGAAACACATCTTAGACCCAAAGATAAACATAGGTTGAAAGTGAAAGGTTGGGAAAAGGTATTTCATGCAAATGACAACAAGAAAAGAGCAGGAGTAGCTATACTAATATCCAACAAATTAAACTTCAAATGTAAAACAGTTAAAAGAGACAAATATGGATACTATCTACTAATAAAATGAACAATTCAACAAGAAGACATAACAATCATAAATATTTACGCACTGAATCAGAATGCCCCAAAATACGTGAGGAATACGCTGCAATTACTGAAAAGGGAAATAGACACATTTACCATAATAGTTGGAGACTTCAATTCCCCACTCTCATCAATGGACAGAACATCTAGACAGAGGCACTCGCCCCAGTGTAACGTGTTCATCTACAGCAGCAGCAAGGGCACCATCAGGCTCTGCGACACGTGCTCTTCCGCCCTGTGTGACAGGCACTCCAAGTTTTTTGAGGAACCTGAAAATCCCAGTAGTAGGTCCTTCTTTTCAGAAATAATTTCTTCCATATCTGATGTAAAATTTAGTCACAGTGGCTGCTACATGATAACTAGAGACTACCTGTCGGTGAAAATATGGGACCTCAACATGGAGAGCAGGCCAGTGGAGACACACCAGGTTCATGAATATCTTCGAAGCGAGCTTTGTTCTCTGTATGAAAATGACTGCATCTTTGACAAGTTCGAGTGCTGCTGGAACGGCTCTGATATTGCTATTATGACTGGATCCTACAACAATTTCTTTAGAATGTTTGATAGAAACACACGGAGGGATATTACATTGGAAGCTTCCAGAGAAAACAGCAAACCTCGAGTGATCTTAAAGCCTTGGAAAGTATGTACAGGTGGTAAGAGGAAGAAAGATGAGATTAGTGTGGACAGTCTGGACTTCAGCAAGAAGATTCTCCACACAGCCTGGCATCCCCTGGAGAACATCATTGCTGTAGCAGCCACCAATAACTTGTATATATTCCAGGACAAAATCAACTAACGAGGCTGATTTGAGGAACACATCTTACCTTGCATAATTAAGCCTGACTGTTTTTCCACCAGGAAAAAGGCATCACTGTCCTCTCTGTCCAGAGTGGTGACGCATGTCATTCCCCTGCTAGGCCACGGAGACGCTGCCTCGCTGGGCACTCTGGGGGGTTCTGTCTTCACGGAGGTGGGGCGTGAGTGCCACAGCTCACAGAACCACCCACTCAAAGCAGAATTGAGGGACCCACTCAATAAAGGCCATTATTCAAAATAAAAAAAAAGAAATAGAGAATTTGAATATTACAATAAATGAGCTAGACTTAACAGACATTTATAGGAAATTACACCCCACAACAGCAGGATACACCTTTTTCTCAAGTGCTCATGGATCATTCTCAAAGATAGACCATATGCTGTGTCACAAAGCAAGTCTCAACAAATTTAAAAAGATTGAAATCATACACAACACTTTCTCAGATCATAAAGGAATGAAGCTGGAAATTAATAACAGGCAGAGTGCCAGAAAATTCACAAATACGTGGAGGCTCAACAACACACTCTTAAACAACGAGTGGGTCAAGGAAGAAATTACAAGAGAAATTAGTAAATATCTCGAGGCGAATGAAAATGAAAACACAGCACATCAAAACCTATGGGATGCAGCAAAGGCAGTGCTAAGAGGGAAATTTATTGCCCTAAATGCCTAATTCAGAAAAGAAGAAAGGGCAAAAATTTGGGAATTAACTATCCACTTGGAAGAACTGGAGAAAGAACAGCAAACTAACCCCAAAGCAAGCAAAAGGAAAGAAATAACAAAGATTAGAGCAGAAATAAAGGAAATTGAAAACATGAAAACAATAGAGAAAATCAATAAGACCAGAAGTTGGTTCTATGAGAAAATCAACAAGAATGATGGGCCCTTAGCAAGATTGACAAAAAGAAGAAGAGAGGATGCAAATAAATAAGATCAGAAATGGAAGAGGAGACATAACCACTGACCTCACAGAAATTTAGGAGGTAATATCAGGATACTATGAACAACTTTATGCTAATAAATACAACAATGTAGATGAAATGGACAAGTTCCTAGAAAGGCATGAACAACCAACTTTGACTCAAGAAGAAATAGATGACCTCAACAAACCAATCACAAGTAAAGAAATTGAATCTGTCATTCAAAAGCTTCCCAAAAAGAAAAGTTCAGGACCAGACGGCTTCACATGTGAATTCTACCAAACATTCCAGAAAGAATTAGTACCAACCCTGCTCAAACTCTTCAAAAAAATTGAAGAGAAGGGAAAGCTACCTAGTTCATTCTATGAAGCCAACATCACCCTCATACCAAAACCAGGCAAAGATATTACAAAAAAAGAAAACTACAGACCAATCTCTCTAATGAATATAGATGCAAAAATCCTCAACAAAATTCTAGCAAATCGAATCCAGCAACACATTAAAAGAATTATACATCATGACAAAGTAGGATTCATCCCAGGTATGCAAGGATGGTTCAACATAAGAAAATCCATTAATGTAATACACCATATCAACAAATCAAAGCAGAAAAATCCCATGATCATTTCAATTGATGCAGAGAAGGCATTTGACAAGATTCAACATCCTTTCCTGTTGAAAACACTTCAAAGGATAGGAATACAAGGGAACTTCCTTAAAATGATAGAGGGGATATATGAAAAACCCACAGCTAATATCATCCTCAATGGGGAAAAATTGAAAACTTTCCCCCTAAGATCAGGAACAAGACAAGGATGTCCATTATCACCACTATTATTCAACATCCTGTTGAAGGTTCTAGCCAGAGCAATTAGACAAGAAAAAGAAATACAAGACATCAAAATTGGAAAGGAAGAAGTAAAACTTTCACTGTTTGCAGACGATATGATACTATACATCGAAAACCCGGAAAAATCCACAACAAAACTACTAGAGCTAATAAATGAGTACAGCAAAGTAGCAGGTTACAAGATCAACATTCAAAAATCTGTAGCATTTCTATACACCAGCAATGAACAAGCTGAGGGGGAAATCAAGAAAAGAATTCCATTTACAATTGCAACTAAAAGAATAAAATACTTAGGAATAAATTTAGCTAAAAAGACAAAAGACCTATTCAAAAAAAAACTACAAAAAGCTGTTAAAAGAAATCACAGAAGACCTAAATAGATGGAAGGGCATATCGTGTTCATGGATTCGAAGACTAAATATAGTTAAGATGTCAATTCTACCTAAATTTATTTACAGATTCAACGCAACACCAATCAAAATCCCAACAACTTATTTTTCAGAAATAGAAAAACCAATAAGCAAATTTATCTGGAAGGGCAGGGTGCCCCGAATTGCTAAACGTATCTTGAGGGAAAAAAACCAAGCTGGAGGTCTCACGTTGCCTGACTTTAAGGCATATTATGAAGCCACAGTGCTCTAAACAGCATGGTACTGGCATAAAGATAGATATATCAACCAATGGAATGGAATACAGTGTTCAAATATAGACCCTCTCATCTATGGACATTTGATCTTTGATAAGGCAGTCAAGCCAACTCACCTGGGACAGAACAGTCTCTTCAATAAATGGTGCCTAGAGAATTGGATATCTATATGCAAAAGAATGAAAGAGTTCCCGTATCTCACACCCTATACAAAAGTTAACTCAAAATGGATCAAATATCTAAACATTAGGTCTAAGACCATAAAACAGTTAGAGGAAAATGTAGGGAGATATCTTATGAATCTTACAAGTGGAGGCGGTTTTATGGACCTTCCTTAAACCAAAATCAAGAGCACTGAAGAAAGAAAGAAAGAAATGGGAGCTCCTCAATATCAAACACTTTTGTGCATCAAAGAACTTCATCAAGAAAGTAGAAAGACAGCCTACACAATGGGAGACAACATTTGGAAATGACATATCAGATAAAGGTCTAGTATCCAGAATTTATGAAGAGATTGTTCAACTCAACAACAAAAAGACAGCCAACCCAATTACAAAATGGGAAAAAGACTTGAACAGACACTTCTCAGAAGAGGAAATACAAATGACCAAATGGCGCATGAAGAGATGCTCAATGTCCCTGGCCATTAGAGAAATGCAAATCAAAACCACAATGAGCTATCATGTCACACCCACCAGAATGGCCATTATCAACAAAACAGAAAATGACAAGTGCTGGAGAGGATGTGGAGAAAGAGGCACTTATCCACTGTTGGTGGGAATGTCAAATGGTGCAACCACTGTGGAAGGCAGTTTGGCGGTTCCTCAAAAAGCTGAATATAGAATTGCCATACGACCCAGCAATACCATTGCTTGGAATCTACTCAGAGGACTTAAGGGCAAAGACACAAACGGACATTTGCACACCAATGTTTATAACAGCGTTATTTACAATTTCAAAGAGATGGAAACAGCCAAAATGTCCATCAACAGACGAGTGACTAAACAAACTGTGGTATATGCATACGATGGAATATTATGCAGCTTTAAGACAGAATGAACTCATGAATTATGTAATAACATGGATGGGCCTAGAGAACATTATGCTGAGTGAGACTATCCAAAAACTAAAAGACAAATACTGTATGGTCCCACTGATGTGAACCGACATTCGAGAATAAACTTGGAATATGTCATTGGTAACAGAGACCATCAAGAGTTAGAAATAGGGTAAGATAATGGGTAATTGGAGCTGAAGGGATACAGACTGTGCAACAAGACTGGATACAAAAACTCAAAAATGGACAGCACAATACTACCTAATTGTAATGTAATTATGTTAAAACACTGAATGAAGCTGCATCTGAGCTATAGTTTTGTTTTGTTTTTTAAATATATTTTTGTATTTTTTTCTCTATATTATCATTTTATTTCTTTTTCTGTTGTCTTACTATTTCTTTTTCTAAATCGATGCAAATGTACTAAGAAATGATGATCATACATCTATGTGATGATGTTAAGAATTACTGACTGTATATGTAGAATGGAATGATTTCTAAATGTTCTGTTAGTTAATTTTTTTGAATTAATAAAAAAAAGAGGGAAGTTCAAAAATAGAGAAGTGCTGAGTGATGTCCAATCAGGAGGATGGCAGAGAGCTGAGCAGTCCAGTTCTGGGCTCACTGAGTGATTATGAGGACTGTGAGGTAAGCCAAGGCAAGAGATTCCCAGAAGAGCTCCAACAACAGATCTTCAAAGTTAGAGGGCTTGCTGGCAGTGCTGTGCTGCCAGGACATGCGGTCGGACATGAGTTCACCACTGTGGAGAGGAGGAATAAGGCACAGGTGGACTGAGGTGTCCACAAGCAGGTGGCTTTGATCCACTGGAGTTCTGAAAATCCTGAGAGACAATGATGGGTCAGCTAATATCAGCCCTCAAGACAGAATGCAGGCTGAGCCTGACAGCCCAGTAGGAGGAGCAGGTGAATCACACTGGAGGGAGAAGATGAGGTCTACATCAGCAGACAACCTGGAGGATTGCCAGGTATTGGGTCAAGAGGTGAGTTGGACCCGAAGCCCCAGAATTTGTGACTTCTCTTTCTCAGTGGACTTGCTGGGGGACCATGTGCAGAGTCATCTCATGTCTCACACCTCCACCTGGCCACATGTGCTGTTGGAGGGCATGTTCACCTAAAAGGAGCTGCCAGTAGTCTCCAGAGCACTGTGTGCCCTGAAAGCAAGTGTAAATATTAACATATATTTAACCCATACAAAAATTATTAGAATTCTTAATCTGGTCTGCTCAAATTGTTATTTTGGCACAGATATGAAATATGCACTTTCTGCTTCTCCACCTTCAACTGCAAACCCAGAAATAGAAATTGATTGAGTTATTTTCGAGACTGGCTTTGTCAGAGAAAGTGGACTGCTGTACAATAGGTAATATTTGAAGAAGGTAGGGAGACCATTTAGAGCTGGCATGAAGAATAGCTTCTAAATCAGACCAGATATATGATGCTTCATGGCATAAAGTCACTGCTGCCAACACTAGGAAATATCAATTATTTGTTTAGAACAAAATCTGGGAGGACTAGATTTTGAGACACACACATGGAGAACTTAAATATGCCATCAGCACAGCTCTACAGAGAAACTGGGGAAAACCAACATTAAGTGATGTCTTTGTCAGAACTCATGGAAGATGCTGAAATTTAATGGCATTTACCATGTAACCTTGAATTTTTCTAACACTAACATCATCTCTAAATGGAAAACTCAAGTGCTGAGATTTCATTGATGTGTCAAATGTGATTATTAAGTCCCAGTCCTAATAGGTACCTGCACAAGGCCATTAACAGGTAGTGATGTTGTCAAATTCATAGAAGTAATTATTCTTGTTGAATTATTTTGGATATGTGTAGGAAGAGCTGTGCACACATTCATGTTCCTGCAGGTCTCAGTGGCACCTTTGAGAGGAGACATGTCTTGAGTGGACATGGAGGGCTCATATTCACCCCCAGTATGCCTCAGACTGAGGTCCTTGGTGGGGAGAAGCTTGCCTGTGACTGGTGGTAGAGGGGTAGTGGCAGGTGTCCCAACTGGTGCTTTAAGTGGGGGTGGGCAAATGTGGCTGCCTGGACCTGGAGACCCAGATGGGACTCCTTGCAGAGGAAAACAGGTTTCATTTAGCACATGTGTGAATGCCAATGACATATGTGCCCAGATTAGATGTGCATACCCACCTGGGACATGCATGTGTTCTGGGGTGGGTGTGCCCATCTGGGAGATATATGCCCACTTGAGACATGTTTGCCCACCTGGGACATGTGTGTGTCCACATGGGAAATGAATGCTCACCTGGGACATATATGCCCATCTGGGACATGAATGATTTCCTGGGACATGAGCATCCTCCTGGGACATGTGTGCCCCCTGGAACATGAGTATCAACCAAGGACATCTGTGCACTTTTGGGATGTGTGTGTGTGCCTCAGATGTGTGTGCCCACCTGGGAAATGAATGCTCAGCTGGGACATGAATGTGCACTTGGGACATGTGTGCCCACTGGGGACATGAATAATCACCAGTAATGTGTGTCCACCTGGGACATATTCACCACTTAGAACATGGGTGCCCACTGGGGCTGCTGCCAAACTAAGTTTACCTGGCATTTGATGTGAGGGCACCACATAGTGTCCCCATATGGGTTGGTTCTTGGGTCACAGAGCAGGAAGAAGCAGGTAGGAGGGTAGGTTTTCAAGTGCAGGTGGCACTTCCCTCTCTGGTACATATAGAGTTTCATAGGCACAGGCCTTGTCTGATGACTCCAAACTCTTCTGTTGCCTGACTAGAAGAATAACTTCTAGAAGTTTGTCTAGTTTCAAGAAGCCAGTGCACTGTTTAGATATGGAGGTAGAGTGAAAAGGGGGAGGCAAATTCAATTAGCTTTAAAAGAAGATGAAACAGCCCCAGCAGCAAACACAAAGCCTAGATGCAGAGATCAGGTAGGAAACCCTGCTATGAACAGAGAGCTCATCTCTTCCATGCCCATGTGTTCTGGAGCAGCTGTCCATGGAGACCCTGCCCTACTCTAGTGGCTGTGCTCCCTCCTGCCTGCAAAGCCAGTCCCTCAGCCCTGAGTCTGAGGAGTTATCAGGCACAGCCACCGAAGGAAAGGCCCTCAGCACTGTGATAGGACTTGTCTCCAGGAGTGGCCACCCTGGGTGGAGGCCCTAAAGTCTGTGATAGTGCCCACCTCCAGGTGTCACAGCTACTAAGGCATCACAACAAGAGATCATTACCCATCTCCTGTGGTGTCTGAGGTTGGCATGGGGGTGATGGGACTGGCCAGCAGATTCTGGTTTAGCCTCTCTGTCAGGGTCCTCTCAAGGTTACACCATGGCAAGGAGAACACTTCTAGGATACAGGCTCCTCTGTGAGCATCAGTGCCCTCAGTACCCTCCTAAAAGCATGTTCATAAGGCTGCATGAGCACGCTCCAAACATGGAAGCTTAACTGACCACCCACCAGCCCAAGACAGAAGCTGCTCTGCCTCTGCATCTAGAGTCTTCAGACCTTAAAGCCTTCCCTGAGCTCTGACTCACTTACAATCTACCCCCAACTAACAGCATCTCCTTGGTTCCCCAGATAGACCCCAGAGGACCTCTCCCCATCCCACACCAAGACCAGGCACCATCACTTATTTAAAAGTTGAGATAGCCTCCTTGTTCTCCCTTCTCTAGAACTCACAAGGAATTATTCCCAATGCCAGCCAGGCTGAGTGTGCCACAGCAGCACCTGGGGACATAATACAGGCTCACAGCCTGCCCTTGTCTCATCTCACTCAATACGCCTCAGGGCAAAGCGATGCCATCAAGCCTCCACCTCATGCTCTCTACCCACCCCCTACCTCAAGCTGCTCCCTGCCTTCACTTGGATAGAGCATGTAGGCTTCTCCTCTGCAATGCCATTTTTAGGGATATACATGAAAACACTGAAAACAGGGACATGGTTGGACATTTGCACACTGGCTTTTATGGTGGTAGTACTTAGGGTTTGTAATGGATTAAGGGGGTATATCAATTGAATTGATTCTTATAGAAGACAAAATAAAGTGATTTCTAGAAATGGAATCTATTCCTGGTGAAGATGCTGTGAACATTAAAGCATCAGCAAGTGATGAAAGGATTGACTCCAATTTTTGAAGGAAGTACTACTGTGGGTAAAATGCACATCAAGCAGCATTGCATGCTACAGAGGAATCTTTCATGAAAAGAAAAGTCAATGTGACAGACTTCACTGATTTCTTTTTTAAAAAAATTGCCACAGTCACCACAAACTTCAGCAACCAACACCCTGAATAGTTAACAGCCATCAACATCAAAAGGAAGAATATCCACCCATAAAAAGATTATGATTCGCTGAAGACTCATATGATATTTAGTGTTTTTTAGCAATACATTTTTTATTTCATAATTTTTTATTGATGGCATTTATACCATGGTTTAATATGTTACTTACACTGAAATAAACATGACTTTAATATTAAACTTTCTTATTATCCAAAATAACATGGGACATGACTCCCACATGTGTACATCTCCCTGGCAATGTGGAACAGAACTCTAGAGATTCTCCAGGACCAAGTATCATGGGATTGAGAAAGCTTTGTTGAAAAGGAATAAGAGAAATGAGACATAATAACACTTCAGTGGCTGAGAGATTTCAAACAGTCAAGAGATTATCCTGGATGTTATTCTTATGCATTATGTAGATATCCCTTTTTAGCTTATCATGCATTGGAGTGGGTGGAGGGAAATACCTGAAATTGCTGAACTGTCTTCCAGTAGCCATGCTTCTTGAAGACAATTGCATAACGATAAAGTTTTTACAATATCATTTACAATGTGACTGTGTGATGGTGAAAATCTTGTGTCTGATATTACTTTTATCCAGGATATAGACAGATGAGTAAAAAGTATGGATTAAAATAAACAATAGGGAATAAGAGGTAATATACACTGTGTAGATTAAAATACCTGCAGTCAATGAGAAGGAGGGCTAAAAAGTATGGTATTTATAAGTTTTTTCTCCCTTCTTTTTCTTACTTTTTCTGGAGTGGCGCAAATATTCAAAAAGTGATAATGGTGATAAATACACAAATATGTGACAATGTGATGAGCTGTTGATTGTACACCAAATATGGACTGTATATATATGAAGATTAGTCAAGAAAAATATTTTAAAATGTCACCATGTCCATTTCAGTAAATATAAAAATATATGATTAATGCTTTGTACAATACTGATTTTGGCCCACAAAACCTGGATCATAAAAGTAAATAAATTCACTTTAACAATTATCAGTTTTTAAGAAAATTTCCAAATGGATTAAGACAACTTTGCATAATGAGATTTACATAGTAAGATCTGGACAAGACTAAACGAACAACCAAAAAAAAAAATTCTAACACAAAACTAAAATTTCAAGTTCACAATTTATTTAATGCTAAAAAAGTATAGAAACAAAATAGTACTTACACACTTAATAATAGAACAATGAAAAAAGGCAAGGCAGGTGATAATCAAAAGAAGGAAATATAGAAATAGCATATAATTATTAAGCTGAGAACTAGATAGATGTAACAAGTCCTGTGCACGGACCAGTGTAAATCAGGCTTCTTCTGTCAGAAAATTTTAGTGCACAATGCACTCAACTCACTCACTTCACACATAAACCAGCACAAACTTAGCATAGAAATCATTCATTTCAACACCTTCTAATATAGAAAAATCTCCTTAAATATAACCACAACTTCAAAGAATTCCATAAATGCATATCAATGTACACTAAGGTGCAGACAAAAAATTCTATATAATGTTGAATATTCAGGTTTGGGCTGTATTCCTGGGTATAGTCAGACCAGGTAAAATCAGTGAATAATTTGCTGCATCATATATTATTTTTGTGAAGAATCAGTCATCAGTCCAGCTATTATTAAAGAGGTGGGGTGGAGTTGGAGTTTTCTATAAAGAAAGAGCAAGGAAGAAAATCTCAAAGTTAAAGGTGTCCTTAGGCAGATCTGACTTGAGATAACTTCAGCACACAGTACAATTCCTTGTCTGAATGCAGGGAACCAGGTTTTGTTAATAAAACTATTGGGTATAAACCATTGTGACTTTATTTCCTGCATCTAACAGCAGTTTATCTTGTGAACAGAAACTGAAGTCCCAGAAGAAGAAAACATATGTATCCCATTTGACTGCACTGTAAATGTTGCTGGAGACTGGTTAAATTGAAATCCTTCTGAGACTGAAGGCTGGGCTGGAACTACATGTGTGGCAGGATTTGCACCAAATGTGAACACACCTGATGGATTATTGTTTGCTAAGTTGAAATTTGTTGGTCTGCTGCTAAGTTGGAAAACCAAACTGGAATTAAGAGTTGTTACAGAGCCAAATGCAGACCAACTAGGCTGTTATGCAAACACAAGAGGTTGGTTACTGCTTGACACTGTACCAAAAGTAGGTGAGGGTTCAAGCTGAGAATCAGTTGAAAAATAATATTATTGAAGATGATACAGTTCTAAAGCCTGGGAGATTAGGCTGGTTGGCACTTTGACTTTATCCAAATGTTGGAGTCATTTTAACACCCAATGCTGGACTGTCAGATGGTGTTGAAGGTCCAGTACCAAATACAAAGGATCCTGCAGAGCTAGATGTGGTTGTAGCTCCAAAGTTGAAACCAGAGATTGAAGTATAATTACTACCGGCTCCCAGATCAAAGACAAATGTGGTGACAGCTCTGCCAATGCTAGATGTGGTTGCTGGTTGGCTATCTTGAGAAAATAGCAAAGACTAACATGTGCTGGATTCAGCAGAGTTCCCAAAGGCAGAGCTGCTCACAGGATTGCTGATCTGTCCAAACACAAAGGTGGCCACAGGAGGATTGGACAAAGAGATGGTTCTAACAAAATGCCACAACCAGCTGAAGTGGCTGGTGTACATGAACTAGAGGAACTATCTTTTAAGAAATTAAAAACTGGCTTTGCTTTTCTTTGATCAGCCATAGTATTGGTTTGAGCTCCATAATCAAAAGCAGCCTTTGTTGACTGTTCTGATTCTGTCTCAGATGGTTTCGTCATGTTGAAATTAAATGTTAACTTTGAAGATTTCTCATCTTTGATTTACTCTGAGTTTCCAAAGGAAAACATTGCTTGGCACTTTTAATTCCTATGGTTCCAAAGTTGAAGCTGCTCTTGTTCTCAGATGTCACTGCAGTAACAAAAGCAGCAGGATCAGGGTTAACAATGTCCATGCCAAATCTTGTCTCACAATCCCAGGTCCTACTGCTGCCTTCAATTTGTGTCCAAAGCCTATCCCTGATTCAGAGACAGTTGGTTTGTCATTTATATTTGGTGTGTCAATTCCAGTCTGTTTAGCAGCACTTCTTGGTGGCAACTTTGCAGCTTGGCAGGGCATGCACATCTCACCTCTAACGTTCTGGAATAGACATGTATCACACTGCCATGATGATTGAGATTTTAAACTTCCCTCAAGTCCAATTACACTATAAATGAAGCTACTTATTGCTGATTTTCTATAAACTACCTGGCTTGTCATAGTAGGCTAAGCAGCAAAAGAATCTGCCTTTAGTGATATGAAACCAGGGATTTTCAGAACATCTAGGACACTTCCTTATTTCAGAGATTTTTCATGTCAAAAAGTGCCCTCAGGATCTTCATCTGGTTTCTTCTTACAGCTTGGACTATTCAGAGCAGTGATATCTTGAGCTGAAGTACTTACCATTGGGTCTAAAGAACAACTGGTGTAAGAAAGTTCTGTTTTTTCAATAGGCGCATTAAATGGAAGTCCAGCAGATGATGAAGTTAGTATCTATGTCTCAGTAAATTTTATAATTGGAGATGAAAATGTAACCACAGGATTGTCACTGCTGCTTAGAGAAGTCATTTGTACCTTATTGGTTAATGATTATGAATGCCTGATGGGTGATGGGGAGGAAGGTGTGATCACAGAGGAACTAAAACTGCAGGCAGTCAGTGAAGAACTGGTGATTGGTGGAAGGACTTTTGGTAATACCAGTACTTCCATGTCCTGCTCCACTGGAAATTTAGACTCAGTGAAGTGTATTCTCTCTCCTCTTATTTCACAGCCTCCATTCCCTATTCCAGAAGATAATCCATTGCCTGAAGGCAGACTGAAATTTGGATCTGGAAAGCCACTTTCTTGTTCTCTATTTTGTCCTGGTGTCTCACTTTTTTCATATTGTGTGTGGTACTTATTAACTATTCTTTGATTAGTCTTTCTCAATTCATGAGATAGGGTCAGGGATGGTTTAAAATACACAGTGAGATTTGTTGCTATGGAAACTGGCTTTGGGATTAAGAGTCTCTGAACAGGGGGATACTGAGAGCTCACCTTAACCCTTTTGGCATGAAAATCTGTGGAATCTATACCACTTATATCAAGAGGATTCACAGGAGAAGAAACAACTAAAGGAATTTTTTTTGCATCCTGTAGAGGGCTAGACATCTTCTCTAAGGATTGTAATATTTGCCGAGCTGCTAAACTAGTCACACCAGGAGATTGTGCATTAAGTTGCTTAGATTTCATCTCTCTTCTAACTGTGCCTGGTAAGGTGTACCTCGTAGTTTAGACCGTCCTGCAGCAGCTGCTTCCCCACCATATGTTGTTTTTCCAGGGTAAAAAGGCGAATATCCAAGCTGATATTTTTTAAGACTTGAAGAATTCCCAAGTGAAGAGGAAAGTGTTCCAAAGGCAGCCAAGTTGAATGCTGGTTTCTTTGAGCTGGTGGCAGTGTGCTGTGGGAGTGCATGAAAGGGCTCAGCCTCTGTGGACTGCAGACGTGGGACTGAAATATTCTTTGGAGCAGCTATATCTTTATCAGAAGCTCTTGAAAGAAAACCGCTGTTAGTTGAGCTGCTATCATCATGCTGAGGGGTAGAATCTTTAAATTCCTTTACAAGGGAAAATCCAGAACTGCCAATTGGCAATGTCAATGATGTGGAAGGCTGATGGTGTAAGGCAGAGGATTCCAACATGGAGAAGCTTGGATGGCGCTGATGAAGGGGACTTATTGATTTAGCTGCATAATTTGAAGCAGCTCTAGTTGTTGAGGGTTCTTCTGTATTATTGACTTTTGGTGCAGGAGAGATCCTCCCATCACTAGTATTGAAGCTCTCCTCAGTGGCCTGTGTGAGATGCTCATCTTCTCTATTTTCCTGCCCATGTGGTACCTCCCCTGTGTCTGCTGAGCATCTGTGTACATCCTCATTCCTATCGAAGTATCTCTGCAGCCATCCTGGCATAATATTCCTAATTGATTCGGTAAGCCTGCTAAGGATACCCCGATACTGCTGTTGCCCCTGTGTGTAAGGATTAACTGGCCCCTGGTGGCCATGCCATGTCAGGATCTTGCCACTGCCCCCTCCTAGTCCCCTGGCTCCGGAGGCCATGGTGAGGCTCTGTATCTCCTTGTCCCGGCTGGGAACAGAGTGGGTAACGGGGCAAGTAAGGGGGGTAGAAGAGGCAGAGGCGGGACCTTGGGACAGTATCTTCCAGGATCTGTCCCAGATGTCTGCCAGATGGGGGCACAGGCACCCTGGGGATGGCAAGGTTGAGAGGACAGTAGAGCAACAGTGAGCACTGGCAGAGAGGAGGCTTGGCAGCAAAGAGACCAAGAAACTTGCTTAGGTCTGGTAGCCATCCCACCCCCCCCCCGAGGAACCCCACATCTATGATGTCACAGTCTCTATGGAGATGCCCCACAGAGAAAGGCACGGGTGCCACACTGGACCCATGGCCGGTGGGGATTCTTTCCCATTGCCTGGGCGATCGCTGCTGCACCTGAGGCCCCCGGCACCACCAGCCTTGCCCTGGTGGACAGCACAGCTGTGCCTATTCTGTTGTTTTTAATTAAGGTATGTCCACGCTTTTTATAACATAATTCTCTTGAGCACTTAATCTACGACAGCATATTGTGAACATAGCTTTTATATGCACTGGGAATCCAAAAGCAACGTGGAACTCAGTTTATTGCAAAGCTTGCTGAATTGCAGTAGTCTGGAACTAAAGTCTCAATATCTGGGACCTGCCTGGATAAAGATTAGGGGCTGCCTAGCGGTTTGGGGGGAGGGAGGGAGGGATGAGTAAGTGAAGGCTAAGAGATTTTTAGGAACTGTGATATTTTTCTCTCCCTCTCTCTTCCCCAAATTTAGCTAATTTATTAGATTTCTTTGTGTTGTATTCTGATGATTTTGGCACTATGGTAGTGCTATAGAAATATAAGGTGTGATGCTTTCTTCACACTATCTGGAAGCAAAAGTTCACTGTTAGCGGCGACATCAGTGGTGGTGGCAGGAGGGAAAGGCAGAGTACTTGTCTTTCATCTTCGTCACTGAGACTGACAAAGTGAACTATTTATTTTATTTCAAAATTGGAGCATGGCCTCTGAAGACAGATGCTCTCTGTGCACTTTGGTCAACCTTTAGCCAGACCACTGCCCTCTTGAATATTCACGGTAACCCTCAAAGCTCTTCCCAGTCTGCTGACGGTTTGTACTGACCTGAGGGACGTGGATATGCAGGAACTACAGTGAATTTTTTAGGAGATTTTTACATAAATGGAAAATTATGGCGAAGTGGAGGAGATGAGCATGTGTGCTAATCCTGTTGCTTTGCCCTTTGAACTTGAACCCCACTAGCCTTCAGGGCAGACACTTTATGAGCCCACCCTTTGCATGTGTTCCTTTTCTTCAAAATTGCCTTTGTGGAGACTTTTTTCATAAGGCTGACACACATTACCCAGACCTTGGCCATGGTGCTGCCAGGCAGTCCTCAGATATTCATTTACTGCTCTGATCCTACCCTGAGATGCTCCTGCTGCTGCTGCTGTTACTGCTGGTGGAGCTGGGAGTGGCCATGGGTGGACTGGACCAGAGATGGCTGCTCCAGATGGGGCAACCTACAGTGCTGAGGTTGCCCTGGAGTGACAGCTGCAGCTGGGGTAGAACATCCAGGCAGGCACGTGAGGTGGGGGTGGGGCAGCCCCACCTGGAGGGAGGAGCACAGGGAGGGGCTGGTGGCCTGCAGAACTGCAGCTGGGGGCTGGGGTCCAACTTCACTGTCCTCGACCTCCAGACTCACCTACAAGTGTGGTGTGGTGAGGGGCACCCAGGCCAGACAGTGGTTGCTGCCCTGTGGGCCATGGACCTATGTCCCGGCCCGCGGGACAATCAACCAAGGCTCCAACTCATGTGAGGGAAGAATGAAATGGGACAAAGAGATGCAAAGAATGACAGCAAGACAAATATTCTGATCAAGCTGCAAAAGTTTATTGAAAAGGCTGGGTATATATATACTCTAGGAGAGGGGGTAGCTAGTAGGAATAGGTGACGATCTCTGATTGGGTGAATAAGGGCAAAGGGATGATTTGGGATTGGTGACTGCTGTTGCTAGGGTGGAGGGTAGATGTACGGTTAGAACTTTTGGCGTGAACTACTATTACTTCCATAAAGAAGGCTGATTATAGCTTAGGCTGTTCTTTGTTTCAGCCCTGGTGGCCATGTTGCATGTTTCCAGCATCGCTGAGGGTGGAATTTATACATGCTACTTTAATTGTCCCCAACATCTCCTCCCTTTGTTTTTTTTAAAAGGATGGAGGAAGAATGCTGATCGAGCATTCCTTTGGCATTAACCTGCTGGGGGAAATAGAGGTCTCATTCCCCAAGTTGTTTGTGGCTCTGTTTTTCTGGGGAGGGGAATTTTTGCAGAGTGAACCCCTATGCAAAATGAGGCATTCTTCTCAAGGAGCTTGAAAATGGCCTTTAATTGTTTTGGCCCTCCTTTGCAGTGCTTTGCCTTGCACCCAGCGGTACCAATCATAGCATAACTAGAAGCATACTTTTGAGTTGTATGCTGCTCCCATAGGAGGGGGTTTCTTACCCATAAGGGTGGGTAGTAGTCAGATAATCTGGATTCATACCTTGGTCGGCGAGGTGAAGCTGGTGATAATGCACTTGAATGGGCCTGCCTAGGGCTGAATCGATTTGGTCCTTAATTAGCTGTATTATTCTTCTTATGGCCCAGGGTGCAAAAGATATTATAAGGAGTAGGATTATTAAGGGGCCTAATATAGGGATTAGGTAAGGGAGGATTCCATTGAATTCCCAGGAGGAACCTCCTTGGGCTTCCCTTTCGTGTTTGCAGTTTGCAATTCCTTCCCTACCTTTGGTCATGGAATCTCTAATTATTCCAGAATGGTTAGAGTAGAAACAACATTCTTTGCCTAATGCTGCACAAAGCCCTCCTTGTTTAAGGAAGAGCAGGTCTAACCCTCTTCTATTTTGGAGAACTACTTCTGATAGGGACATAAGGGACTTTTCAAGGTGGGTGATGGAAGTTTCAATACGGGTTAAGTCCTCGTCTATTGCAGCTCTTAGGTTGGAGAGGCTTTGTTGTTGGAGGGTGATTGAGGCGATACCAGTGCCTAGACCAGCAACACTAGTAGATGGATTCTTAGACTTCAGTCGTCTGTCAGCTTAGCTGTCGTTGAATAGGTTATAGCAGGGCTTGCTGGTTTATTAGTAGCTTCAGCTGTGCTGGAGAAAGAAAGAGAGAAAAATGCCTTTTCTCAGGGCAACTTTTTTGCCCCGGACAGATTGTTATTGTCTATTTGTTTTGTTAATCGCTCTGGCAACCATTTGGCTGAATCGAATTCCCCAGAATATATATACACTGATCCTCTGCCCCATATCAGGGCTGGATCTGGTCCTCGCCAAGTGTTATCCAATGGATCTTTCCAGAGGACCATGGTGAACTGTGTTTTTGATTCTGTGTGCCAGAATCGTTCTGCAGCAGAATGTCCATCTTGATTCAAGATTAAAAAATTTAAAATTAAAAGTGAATGTGAAAGCAAATTTCTGGGTGACCTTTTAGTGGGGTACCACTCCCCTTTTTTAATGGTGTTTTTTAAAGATAAATTTGCTCGTTCTATTATTCCCTGTTTTTGTGGATTATATGGTATGCCTGTGGTGTGTTTAATTTGCAGTTGTTGACAGAATTTTTGAAACATTTGATCTGTGTATTCAGGACCATTATCAGTTTTTATATGCTGAGGAATTCCTAGCGCAGCCATGGCTGCCAATGTGTGCAACAATGTGTTTACTTGCTTTACCTGTTTCAGGCGTAGCAAATTAAATCTATTAAAGGTGTCTACGTTAAGATGCACATATTTAAGATTATTAAATTTTGGGATGTGTGTTACATCCATTTGCCATAGTGCATTGGGCACTAGACCTCAGGGCTTAACCTTCAAATGTGGTGTAGGTAAATGTGTGACACAGCTAGGGAACTGTTTAATTATTTTGCGCACTTGTTCTTTGGTGATGTGAAACATTAGCTGTAAGGTGCGAGCATTAAGATGATGCAGCTTATGAGCTTTAATAGCTTTTGTGACTAAGTCAGGTAATTGGTTATTAAGAATAATGTTTGCACAGTACATAATACGCGTGGCTTGATTAGCTAATTGATTCCCTAAGGACAGTGGTCCAGGGAGATTAGTATGGGCTCTAAGGTGACCAATAAAGAATTGTTGGGTTCTGTTTTGAATGAGAGATTGCAATTGAATAAACAGATAAGCTGCTTGGAAACATTTTTAATTTGAGCTGCAGTTTTTAATAATGGCACAGATTGAACAATATAAGCGCTATTTGTATAAAGATTAAAAGATCTGTTTGGATAAGCTGAAAACACCGCTATGACTGCTTGTAGTTTTGTTAGTTGAGCAGAATTGCAGTGTGTTTGGGAATTGAATAACTGTATTATTAACAACATAAGCGGCGATTTCTGATGAGGACCCATCAGTAAAGATTAAGAGGGCATTTTTAAGCGGCTGTAAGGATGTTTTAAGTGGGAATATAAAGTCATGAGTGCTAAGAAACTGCAAAAGTTTATTATTAGGGTAATGATTGTGTATTTGGCCTGAATAGGAAGCACAAGCAACAGGCCAACAGTCTGTAGTTTGAAAAAGCCAATTAACCTGTGCCATAGTATATAGTTGAATAATTATGTCTGGATCTTTACCAAAATATTTAACACTTTGTTCTCGACCTAAAAGAATGATATGAGCAATTGCCTGATAGTAGGGATAAATAGTTTTTGCAGGAGAAGCATGTAAATGAACCCACATAATAGGTGCCTTTTGCCAAAACACAGCTGTAGGTGTATAAGCTGTTCAACAAATTACTAGAGCTAATGGTTGAGTATAATCTATAAAAGTAACAAATTGTGATTGAATAGCTTGCTCTACTTCATCAATTGCTTTATGTCCTTCAGGGGTGATGGTCCTGGGGGAATTGGGGTCAGAATTTCCTTGAAGGAGGTCAAATAATGGTTTAAGATCTCCAGTGGTTAATTTTAAGTAAGGTTGGAGCCAATTAATATCTACTAAAAGTTTCTGGAAGTCATTTAACATTATTAATTTGTCCAATCTTAGTTCCATTTTTTGGTTGGTGATTTTATTCCCATTTAAATGAAATCCTAGATTTATGTATGGGTCTGTTTAAAAATGGAAGAGTTAAATTTGACACCATTTTTCTTCTTTTTAAGTAGGTTCAGAAGTCTTGAATTTATTGGACTTGGGAATCCTAAACTAGTATTTAGATATTTTGGTAAAGTTGGATTGGCCCATATTAGGGCTAGTAGCAAAGGTGGGTTAGGAATATAAACCCAATAAGTATAATTATGTCCCTGTCTTTCAGCAATTAAAGTAATATGTTTTATAATATACATTACCCATTTAATTATTATTTTTGTCCAGGTCGACATGTCTGGGTTTATTCTCTTCGAGGGAATCCAAATTGAGGTTTCATCACCTGTAATGATAAGAGCAAATCCCCTACCCACACCTTTATCCTGCCTGGGTTCCATAGATTATTTTTAATATCTTTCTAATAGCTCAGCTATTTTAAGATTAGTATGAGCTCTTATATGCATAAGAAGAGGATTAATTCGACTTTTGATTAGTGTTTGTAAATGTAAAAACATTCGGGAAGTTCATTTTTTTTTAAAACAAGGAAGCTTTTTTAATGTAAGTAACTGTTTGGCAGACAGACTTGGAATTAGAAACAATATTAAGAGGTTGTGGAAAATTTTGCAATACCTGAATTACAGCTGCTAATTCACTACATTGGGCTGAGGTATAAGGTGTTTTCTAACTTTTGCTTTCCCCTGGGGTGACATATGCAGCCTTCCCATTAATGTTATTATCAGTAAAGACAGTAATAGCTAGCGGGGAAGCCAGAACTATTTTAGGCAAAATCCATTGCGTTCATTTTTTTAAATTTTTTTATTTTTTTTTCTTTTATTAATTAACAGAAAAAAAGAAATTAACCCAACATTTAGAAATCATACCACTCTACATATGCAATCAGTAATTCTTAACATCATCACATAGATGCATGATCATCGTTTCTTAGTACATTTGCATCAGCTTAGAAGAACAAGCAACACAACAGAAAAAGATATAGAATGTTAATATAGAGAAAAAAATAAAAGTAATAATAATAGTAAAAAAAAAACCTATAGCTCTGATGTAGCTTCATTCAGTGTTTTAACATGATTACTTTACAATTAGGTATTATTGTGCTGTCCATTTTTGAGTTTTTGTATCTAGTCCTGTTACACAGTCTGTATCCCTTCAGCTCCAATTACCCATTATCTTACCCTGTTTCTAACTCCTGCTAGACTCTGTTACCAATGGCATATTCCAAGTTTATTCTCGAATGTCGGTTCACATCAGTGGGACCATACAGTATTTGTCCTTCAGTTTTTGGCTAGACTCACTCAGCATAATGTTCTCTAGGTCCATCCATGTTATTACATGCTTCATAAGTTTATCCTGTCTTAAAGCTGCATAATATTCCATCGTATGTATATGCCACAGTTTGTTTAGCCACTCTTCTGTTGATGGACATTTTGGCTGTTTCCATCTCTTTGCACTTGTAAATAACGCTGCTATAAACATTGGTGTGCAAATGTCCGTTTGTGTCTTTGCCCTTAAGTCCTTTGAGTAGATACCCAGCAATGGTATTGCTGGGTCGTATGGCAATTCTATATTCAGCTTTTTGAGGAACCGCCAAACTGCCTTCCACAGTGGTTGCACCCATTTGACATTTCCACCAACAGTGGATAAATGTGCCTCTTTCTCCGCATCCTCTCCAGCACTTGTCATTTTCTGTTTTGTTGATAATGGCCATTCTGGTGGGTGTGAGATGATATCTCATTGTGGTTTTGATTTGCATTTCTCTAATGGCCAGGGACATTGAGCATCTCTTCATGTGCCTTTTGGCCATTTGTATTTCGTCTTCTGGTAGGTGTCTGTTCAAGTCTTTTCCCCATTTTGTAATTGGGTTGGCTGTCTTTTTGTTGTTGAGTTGAACAATCTCTTTATAAATTCTGGATACTAGACCTTTATCTGATATGTCATTTCCAAATATTATCTCCCGTTGTGTAGACTGTCTTTCTACTTTCTTGATGAAGTTCTTTGATGCACAAAAGTGTTTAAATTTGAGAAGCTCCCATTTATTTATTTCCTTCTTCAGTGCTCTTGCTTTAGGTTTAAGGTCCATAAAACCACCTCCAATTGTACGTTTCATAAGATATCTCCCAACATTGTCCTCTAACTGTTTTATGGTCTTAGACCTAATGTTTAGATATTTGATCCATTTTGAGTTAACTTTTGTATAGTGTGTGAGATATGGATCTTCTTTCATTCTTTTGCATATGGATATCCAGTTCTCTAGGCACCATTTATTGAAGAGGCTGTTCTGTCCCAGGTGAGTTGGCTTGACTACCTTATCAAAGATCAAATGTCTATAGATGAGAGGGTCTATATCTGAGCACTCTATTCGATTCCATTGGTCGATATATCTATCTTTATGCCAATACCATGCTGTTTTGACCACTGTGGCTTCATAATATGCCTTAAAGTCAAGCAGCAGAGTAACCTGGGCAAACCACAAAGTATCACACTCTATTCAAGATTCGATTTGTTGAGGTTATCTATTTCTTCTTGAGTCAAAGTTGGTTGTTCATGTCTTTCCAGGAACCCATTCATTTCATCTAAATTGTTGTATTTATTAGCGTAAAGTTGTTCATAGTATCCTGTTATTACTGCCTTTATTTCTGTGAGGTCAGTAGTTATGTCTCCTCTTCCATTTCTGATCTTATTTATTTGCATCCTCTCTCTTCTTCTTTTTGTCAATCTTGCTAAGGGCCCATCAATCTTATTGATTTTCTCATAGAACCAACTTCTGGTCTTATTGATTTTCTCTATTGTTTTCATGTTTTCAATTTCATTTATTTCTGCTCTAATCTTTGTTATTTCTTTCCTTTTGCTTGCTTTGGGATTAGTTTGCTGTTCTTTCTCCAGTTCTTCCAAGTGGACAGTTAATTCCTGCATTTTTGTCTTTTCTTCTTTTCTGATAAAGGCATTTAGGGCAATAAATTTCCCTCTTAGCACTGCCTTTGCTTTGTCCCATAAGTTTTGATATATTGTGTTTTCATTTTCATTCGCCTCGAGGTATTTACTAATTTCTCTTGCAATTTCTTCTTTGACCCACTTGTTGTTTAAGAGTGTGTTGTTGAGCCTCCTTAATTTGTTAAGACTTGCTTTGTGACCCAGCATATGGTCTATCTTTGAGAATGATCCATGAGCACTTGAGAAAAAGGTGTATCCTGCTGTTATGGGATGTAATGTCCTATAAATGTCGGTTAAGTCTAGCTCATTTATAGTAATATTTGGATTCTCTATTTCTTTATTGATCCTCTGTCCAGATGTTCTGTCCATTGATGAGAGTGGGGAATTGAAGTCTCCAACTATTCTGGTATATGTGTCTATTTCCCTTTTCACTGTTTGCAGTGTATTCCTCACGTATTTTGGGGCATTCTGGTTCGGTGCATAAATATTTATGATTGTTATGTCTTCTTGTTTAATTGTTCCTTTTATTAGTATATAGTGTCCTTCTTTGTCTCTTTTAACTGTTTTACATTTGAAGTCTAATTTGTTGGATATTAGTATAGCCACTCCTGCTCTTTTCTGGTTGTTATTTGCATGAAATATCTTTTCCCAACCTTTCACTTTCAACCTATGTTTATCTTTCGGTCTAAGATGTGTTTCCTGTAGACAGCATATAGAAGGATCCTGTTTTTTAATCCATTCTGCCAATCTATGTCCTTTGATTGGGGAATTCAGTCCATTAACATTTAGTGTTATTACTGTTTGGATAATATTTTCCTCTAACATTTTGCCTTTTTTATTATATATATCATATCTGACTTTCCTTCTTTCTACACTCTTCTCCATACCTCTCTCTTCTGTCTTTTCATATCTGACTCTAGTGCTCCCTTTAGTATTTCTTGCAGAGCTGGTCTCTTGGTCACAAATTCTCTCAGTGACTTTTTGTCTGAGAATGTTTTAATTTCTCCCTCATTTTTGAAGGACAATTTTGCTGGATATAGGAGTCTTGGTTGGCAGAGTTTCTCTTTTAGTAATTTAAATATATCATCCCACTGTCTTCTAGCTTCCATGGTTTCTGCTGAGAAATCTACACATAGTGTTATTGGGTTTCCCTTGTATGTGATGGATTGTTTTTCTCTTGCTGCTTTCAAGATCCTCTCTTTCTCTTTGACCTCTGACATTCTAACTAGTAAGTGTCTTGGAGAATGCCTATTTGGGTCTAATCTCTTTGGGGTGCGCTGCACTTCTTGGATCTGTAATTTTAGGTCTTTCATAAGAGTTGGGAAATTTTCAGTGATAATTTCTTCCATTAGTTTTTCTCCCCCTTTTCCCTTCTCTTCTCCTTCTGGGACACCCACAACACGTATATTTGTGCACTTCATATTGTCCTTGAGTTCCCTGATACCCTGTTCAAATTTTTCCATTCTTTTCCCGATAGTTTCTGTTTCTTTTTGGAATTCAGATGTGCCATCCTCCAAATCACTAATTCTATCTTCTGTCTCTTTAAATCTATCATTGTAGGTATCCATTGTTTTTTCCATCTTTTCTACTTTATCCTTCACTTCCATAATTTCTGTGATTTGTTTTTTCAGTTTTTCTATTTCTTCTTTTTGTTCAGCCCATGTCTTCTTCATGTCCTCCCTCAATTTATCGATTTCATTTTTGAAGAGGTTTTCCATTTCTGTTTGTATATTCAGCATTAGTTGTCTCAGCTCCTGTATCTCATTTGAACTATTGGTTTGTTCCTTTGACTGGGCCATATTTTCAATTTTTTTAGTGTGATCCGTTATCTTCTGCTGGTGTCTGGGCATTTAGTCAGATTTCCGTGGGTGTTGGACCCAACAGGTTGAAAGGTTTTTCTGTGAAATCTCTGGGTTCTGTTTTTCTTATCCTGCCCAGTAGGTGGCGCTCGTGGCACACGTTTGTCTGCGGGTCCCACCAGTAAAAGGTGCTGTGGGTCCTTTAAAATTTGGAAAAATCTCGCCGTGGGGGTGATTCACCAGCTGAAGTGGCTTGGAAGAGTGCCAGCCAGCCCAGAGGTCTGAACGCGGGGAGGGTTGCTGGCTGCCACACCCCGGGATTGCACCCGTCCGAATTTCCTAGTCGGCCCAGGGCACCAAGCATGGCGGGAGGGCGCCAGCTGCCGTGGCCCGGGAGAGTGCACCGTTCCCAGCCAGACCGGGGAGTCATGTGTTTGGAAGTGACCCCCCCGGTCACCGTTCTCCGTGGCCTGGGGATTTCCGATTCAATTCTCTCAGTTGGTCCGGGGGGCCATGCGTGGTGGGTGCGCCAGCTGCCGCAGCTTGAGGGGACCGCCTGCCCAATTCCGCCAACTGGCCCGGGAAGGAGGAGAGGAGGGACTCTGGCTGCTTGCCGCCCCACCCGGGGAAGCCCACGCCCCTTGGCGATCACACCAGAGCGGGTTCTCCCAGCCAATCAGCCATTCCAGGATGAGGTACGCTGTCTTTTTTATCTCTGTCGTGGCTCCGGGAGCTGTTCTGTATCGTTTCTACTCCCCTAGTAGCTGTTCTGGAGGAGGAAAGGTGAGGATGACAAGGCTGTCGAGGACGGTGGCGGAGGAGCCAGTGAAGGCGGAAGAGGGCACGGTTGTGGTTCTGTGTTCATTTTTAAAAATTGTAAAAGTTTTGACATAGCAAATGATTATTCATTTGTCTTTTTGAAATTATTTAGTGCTATTTGCCAAGAGGTATTGAAAATATACAGACTTTGAACCTCTTCCTTTGTGAGATCATACACTATGTGATTAGGATTATGACTTCTTAATTGATATTTTTGGTGACTTTTGGCTATTAAAGAAATAATCTTTTGCAAATATGTATTTAAACATTTTTGTTAATTGTTTGGTTAAAAAATCCATTTTAAAACACTATCTTGCTAAAATAGGCCTGTGAGAGATTGCAAGGTAAAGAAAATAATAAAATCAACAGGCTTTTTTAGATATATCTGAACAAGCTGTCCTTTTTGAATGCATTGTTCAATTAATTGTAACTCTCATTCAGCTGCAGCTGTTAATTGCCTTTTGCTTAATAAATCATAATCTCCTTGTAAAATATCAAACAAGTTTTGTAATATATAATTAGGAATCCCTAAAGTGGCCAGTAGCAAAATGAAAGCAGAGTGTCAATAGTGACATGTACCCATAGTAAATGACCAGATCTTTAAAACTGAATTCATTGGATTGATTGAAAAAGAATGCAACAATGTGGATTTTTTATAATTGATTGTGCATTTTTGCTAATTTTAAATTTATTTCATGCAATTTTTATGATATTTTCTCACAATAGTGGCCAAATTCAGATTTGCTTACATGACCGGGCCCAGTTGGGTCCTCTGGGAACTGGCTAGGGACCAAGAGGAGCTTCCTGGGACCTAGATATTTTTATTAAAGTACACCTCCTTCTGGGGGGATAGCCAGTCCTCCCAACTAGAGTGTACATTTTAACTATTTCTTACCAAGGTCATGTGATAGCAATATCAGTTGCATGTAATGGCAACATCAGGTGAACAAAAAAGACTCCACAAGTATATTTTTTTCTTGCATTTAACCCTCAAATTTGATCTGCTTCTAATATAAGCCATGGTTATTTTGGGATAAATTTAGCTTATACATATATAGTTTATATAAACACTGGACAAAGCATTAAAGTATTTTGGCCTAAAGGAATTTAGGTATTTATATGATTTGAATATTATTTAGTCAGTAATAGATTCATTTGTAGTAGTAGTACTTAGATTAATAGATTAAGCCACCTGGTTTAGGGCAAGAAGCAGTTTTTGCCAGTATGATAATACCCAGGAGAAAATCAGTATTTTTTATACAGATAACAACATGATAAAAGTTAATATGTTATTTTGATAAACACAGACTTTTTGCTTTTTAACTAATAATTTAGAAAAAAAATTTTTTTTCTTTATTTTTTCATTAGAAAACCTAAGAGTCCAAGAAAACATTGTCATTTTAGACTTATTAAATCTTTCTTGATTTTAACCAGAATTTCCATTTTTACAAACCCTCAGCACTTATTATATTAGTTTAGGCTTTGTCCCATATTTTTCTCATTTAGTAGCAGTTATTCATTTTAGGATAAAACTATTTCGTTTTCCTATTAATAAAAATACATCTTTCATATTTTTCATACTTAAATCATTACTTTGAACAAATATTTTACCACATATGTAATTACCATCAAAATTAAATTTGTTAGAATAATGTTAAATACTTAAAATACTTTAGTTAATGTTTCAAATATGCATTAACTATCAATATATAGTTTTTAACAAGAATTTTTAGTTTTAAAGTTCTTAAAATATATTTCTCTTTTCAAACATGAATAGGAGCTAAACTCATGGCCAGTTTCCAAATTGCTGTTTATTGAGGATTTAAGTTAACAAAAGGAGATGGGGTTTCTGTTCCCATTCTGAGTCATAGGATTTTATCTGCAACATTGATATAAATTTCAGTATAATAATTATTTTGATTAAACCAGGGTAACTTAATAGAACACTTTGAGTTAGAAGTATAATTTTGAATTGTATACCCCTTAGGGGACTAATTTGTTACAATTCTATGAGTACTGACCCTTGTTCTGCAGTGATTTTATTGAACATTTTTTCATACAGATGTATATGAATTTTTATATAAAGGCAGCTTATTAAGAACTTTTTCTTTTCTAAAGGTATGGTAAAGAAGCACTCTTTTAAACTTATCATAATAATAGGAAACGTACAGCCATTATGCTGAAGCCAATAATATTTTTGTGTGACATGTTTAAAAAGTTTCTTAAGTAGAGCATCAGAAGCTTCTATACCCATGGAGTGTAACAATCCCATAAGTAAATATAAATATTCCCGTTGTATTGACAATGAGTTGCTCATTATAAGACATAAATTTAAAAGCCCTCCCAAATTCCAGGAGGTGTGTACATTTTCAGTTTCTCAGTAAAGGTATATTCCTATGCTGTGACATAAAACATAAACCTAAAAGTCTCTCACAAATTCCAGAGGTGCCTTATCTCTTGTGGGAACCAGGGACAAACTTTTTTTTTTCAAAAAACTGTAACAAATCTTTAACTTTAACCTTTACTCACTGTGTCTTTAAAGCGTTTGTTAGACCTTCTACGAAAAGTTTTATGCTGACTAATTTCTTGTCCCATAACTGCTTACCGAGGTTCTGTCGGCAGGGTCTTTTTATAGGCTCTTTCTGCAGGGCAAGTTCCCTGCAGTGGCCCCTTTTACAGGCTACTTCCCGCAGGGCAGATTTCCTGCAGTGGCCCCTTTTACAGGCTTCTTCCCGCAGGGCTGATTCCCTGCAGTGGCCCCTTTTACAGGCTTTTTTCCCCTTCTTTACAGAGCTTTTGAATATCCGGGGTTAAAGAATGGACTTCTAGGATTTCATTAATTAAGTTCCAGTAAGTAAAGGCAGTAACTGGGACCCTTTCAGGACCAAAGGTTCGGTAGTAGTCTTTTAGACAATCTCCAACCCTTAGCCAGCATTGGTGATCTATAGTACCTTCTTGAGGAAACCAAGGGCAAGTTTTTAATAGGAAATCAAAAAAGTGGGTAAGATCCTTTTTCTTAACTCTAGTTCCTCATGCCTTGAGTGACTTTTTTACTTGCTTAATATACAATTGGGGTTTGGAAAGTTCTTGTCCCATTGTGAGGGTGGGGGCTTACTGATTCCATTGAATTTTCTAATTCTTTTCTTTTCACCAACACTCCTGCTACGATGGATCCCTCTCATGGGTGAGTACCCTCAGGATGATCCTTGGTGCGATGTGTGTGCCTGGCCAGGCCATTTGAGTGCGGTGTTCATTCCCTCACAAGGCTTGAGCCCCACATTGGGTGCCAGTTGCCCGGCCCATGGGATGATCAACTGAGGCTCCAACTCCTGTGAGGGAAGAATGAAATGGGACAAAGAGATGCAAAAAATGACAGCAAGACAAATATTCTGATCAAGCTGCAAAAGTTTATTGAAAAGGCTGGGTATATATATACTATAGGAGAGGGGGTAGCTAGTAGGAATAGGTGATGATCTCTGGGTGAATAAGGGCAAAGGGATGATTTGGGATTGGTGACTGCTGTTGCTAGGGTGGAGGGCAGATGTACGGTTAGAACTTTTGGCACGAACTACTATTACTTCCATAAAGAAGGCTGATTATAGCTTAGGCTGTTCTTTGTTTCAGCCCTGGTGGCTATGTTGCATGTTTCCAGCATCGCTGAGGGTGGAATTTATACATACTACTTTAATTGTCCCCAACAGACCTAGGGCCAGTGGCTCTCCGGGGGCAGTGGTGCTGTTTTCATCACTGTTGCTTTGTGATAAGCTTTAAGATGGAGAAGTGTGATTCATCCAACATCATTTTCCTTTTTCAAGATGGCTTTAGTTACTTAGGGTCCCTTGCTGCTGCATATAAATTTGGCGGCTGGCTTTTCCATTTCTGCACAGAAGGCAGTAGGAACTCTGATTGAGGTTGCAATGAATCTACACATTGCTTTAGTAGTATTGCCATACTAATGATATTTAATCTTCCAATGTGTGAGCATGGAATGTCCTTCCATTTATTTAGGATTTCAAAATTTCTTTTAGCAACTTTTTGTAGTTTTCTATGTAGGAGTCCTTTACAACCTTGCTTATATTTATTGTTAGACCTTTGGATTCCCTTAGTTGCTATTGTGAGTGGTTCTTTTTCTGGATTTCTTCTTCAAATTGTACACTGCTTGTGTATAGATATACTACTTGTTTGGGGATGTTGAGCTTGTACCCTGCCAGTATGCTGAATTCATTTATTTTCCCTTGTAGCTTTGTTGTGGATTCTTCATGCATATGGGATCATATCATCAATATACAGGAAGTATGAAGTTTTATTTCTTCCTTTCCAATTTGGATGCATTTATTTATTTTTCTTGATAATTGCTCTGGCAAGATCTTCCAGCACAATGTTGAATAACATTGGTGACAATGGGTATTCTTGTCTTGTTCCTGATCTTAGTAGGAATGCTTTCAATCTTTCACCATTACTTAGGATACAGGGTTTTCATATACACCCCTTATCATGCTGAAGAAGTTTCCTTCTACTCCTAGTGTGCTAAGTGGTGTTATTAAGAAAGGGTGCTGTATTCTATCAAATGCCTATTCTGCATCAATTGAGGAGGTCAAGCAGTTTGTGTCCTTCACTGTTAATGTGGTGTATTGTATTAATTGATTTTCCTTTGTTCAACCAACCTTGCATACCAGGTACAAATCTCACCTCTTAATGACTAGTTCTGTCTCTTTACTGGGAATTGCTTTCTTTAGGTCTTTTACTTGTTCTTGAGTCAATGTAGGTAGATCTATAATCATTCATGGTATTCTCTTATAATCATTTTTATTTTAGTGGAATTGGTAGCAATACCCTCTTTTCATTTCTGATTTTTTAAATTATTTTTATCCTCTTTTTTTCCTTTGTCAGTGTAGCTACAGTTTTGTCAGCTTTACTGATCTTTTCAAGAACCATCTTTTGGTGTTTATTCTCTTTTGTTTCTTTGTATTCTGTTTCTTTTATCTCCACTGTAATCTTGTTATATCCTTCTTATGCTTGTTTTGGGTTTACTTTGTCCTTCTTTTTCAGTAGTTCCAGTTTTGAAATTAGAGCTGTGATTTGAAGTTTTCTTTTTTTAATGTAAGCATTTAGAGCTATAAATTTCCCTCTCATCATTCTCTTTGCTGCACCTATGTATTTGGTATGTTCTGCTTTCATTTCTATTCACCTCAAGATAATATCTAATTTTCCTTGTGAAATCCTTTTTAACCCATTGGTAGTTTAAGAGTATATTTTTAAATTTCCTTGTTTGTGAACTTTCAATTCCTCCCTCAGTTATTGATTTCTATCTTCATTCAACTGTGGTCAGAAAATATACATTGCATGATTTCCATATTTTTTAAATTTATGGAGACTTGTTTTGTGACCCAGCCTTTTATTTATCTTGAAGAATGATCCATTTACACTTGAGAAGAATGTGTGCTTTGTTTTTGTCCAGTGCAGTATTTTATATGTCTGTTAGCTCTAGTTAGTTTATGTATGATTTAAGTCCTATACTTCTTTGTTATTCCCTCAGTTTTGCTCTTTTCTTTTTAACTTGTTGATATCTTATTGTCCCTTCCATTTTGAAAGACAGTCTCATCATATATAAAATTTTTGGCTGGCATTGGTTTTCTTTCACCACTTCTTGTGAACCCATTGCATAGTTTCTGATGAGAAATTGGCACACTATGTATTTGGGACTCCCTTGTACATAACACATTGCTTTTCCTTTGGTGCTTTCAGATCTTTCCTTGTCCTATGCATTTGACATTGAATTCATATATAACTAGGTATCTTTTGCTTTTTTATTCACCCTGCTTGTGAGTCTTTGAGCTGTTTTGATGTACATATTCATGTCTTTTGCTAAATTTGGCAATTTTTCTGTCATTTTTTCTATGATTCCTTCTGCCTCTTTCCCTTTCTTTTCTGTGTCTCCCATAATGCATTGATGTGCTTGTTGTTGTCCCATAGCGGAAAGAAAAAAACCATACATATAAAGAAACAAAAATTATATATATATAAAGAAATTATATATATATAAAGAAATTATATATATATATATATATATACACACACATATTTCTTTCTGTTCCTCAGCCTGACTCATTTCAAGCGTCTTGATTTAAGTTCAATAATTCTTCTGCCAGCTACAGTATGCTCTTGAAAGCTTCCTAGGCAATTTTCATTTCAGTTATTGTGATCTTCAACCCCACTAGTTCTGTTTGGCTCTTTTTAAAAATTTCTATCTTTTTTACATAGACACTCACATTGATTGTTCATTGTTTTCCTGATTTCTTTTACTTCTTTCTCTGTATTTTCCTTCAACTTCTTGAACATTTTTTTGATCATTTATTAAAAGCCTCCATTTAGTATGTCTACTGCTCATCTTCTTCATTTGTGCTGTCTCCAATTTTATCTTCTTCCTTTGGATAAGTCATTCCTCATTTCTCTTTTTGTCTTGAGCTTTTCTTTGACACACCGTATGTTTTAAAGTTGTAATTCTAAGGAGGGTCAAGATGGCAACTTAGCAATGTGCACGTTTTAGTTCATCCTCCAGAACAACTACTAAATAACCAGAAACAGTACAGAACAGCTCCTGGAGGCATGATAGTGACCGGACACACAGCGTACCCCAGTCTGGACCAGCTGGACCAGCTGCAAGTCTCCAGAACCGTGAGTTCCCTAAGCTGTTCCCAGCGCCCGGGGCCCCTCACCCACAGGCAGCTTCCCAGAGGGAAATGAAAGACACTTTAACAGTAGCAGGGACTGAGTCCAACCAAACACCAATTGTGGCATTAATAAGCAAATTCTGACTACTAAAAATAGGCCCCCAGCTCAGGCGAAACTGGTCAAGGTAGAGGTCACTTATTGGGTTAACCAAAAAAGAGGAAAGGGGATGAAACAGAAGTTTTTGTGGCTGTTTCTATAGAGGCTTGGCTGCCTCTGGATTCAGCAGTGGGAATAGTCGGGCTGCAATTGCCCCAGGCATAGGCAGAAACGGACTGCTTTCAGGGCTGTCTCCTGCCTGTTCCCCAGGGGAGGGGTGAAGCCCAACTTAGGTGGAACCCCTCTCTCAAGGAATTCAGACCCCAGGGCTTGGCAATTTGAAGCCATTAAAACTAGACTACAAACTCTCCTCTGTCTCCACCACACCCCCAGCAGGGAGAGCCTTCCAAAGTTAAAGGAGCTACAACATCTTTTGCTGGTGGGACCCGCAGGCAGACAAGTGCCACATACTGGACAAGATAAGAAAAACAGAGCCCAGAGACTTCACAGGAAAATCTTTCAACCTGCTGGGTCTCACCCTCAGGGAAAACTGATGCAGGTGACTCCTTCTCCCTGATAGGAGGTCAGTTTAGTCTGTGAAAACCTGGCTGGAGTCTGTAATACCTAGTTAGACCCTCCTAAGGGTGGAGGGGGGGAAGGCACCTTATAAGCAGGACAAGAAACAAGAAAATAAGAACAGAAAAATTACCCTCTGTCAAACAAAACTTAAGTTAGAGGCCCAGAAAAAAGCTGAACTGAAGGTCAAAGAACAGATAAACAACAAACTCATCTAGCAAGAAAACCCTAGGTAAGATAAGTGAAAGCAATCACCAGAATAAACTAATTAAGGTAATTAAATGTCAAGACACCAGCAAAAAAGAACAAATCACACCAGGAAAATTGAAGATATGGCCCAGTCAAAGGAAACACCTAAAATTACAGATCCAAGAAGTGCAGCACACCCCAAAGAGAATAGATCCAAATAGACATTCTCTATTGAAACCAATAGTTCAAATGAGATAGAAGAGCTGAAACAATTCAGAATATATGAACAGAAATGGAAAACCTCATCAAAAACCAAATCAATGAATTGAGGGAGGACATGAAGAAGGCAAGGAATGAACAAAAAGAAAAAATGGAAAGTCTGAAAAAACAAATCACAGAACTTATGGGAATGAAAGATACAGTAGAAGAGATGAAAAAACAATGGAAACCTACAATGGTAGATTTCAAGAGACAGAGGTTAAGATTAGTGAACTGGAGAATGGAACATCTGAAATCCAAAAAGAAACAGAAACTATAGGGAAAAGAATGGGAAAATATGAGCAGAGACTCAGAGAATTGAATGATAATATGAAGACACAAATATACGTGTTGTGGGTGTCCTGAAAGGAGAAGAGAAGGGAAAAGGAAGAGATAAACTAATGGAAGAAATTATCACTGAAAATTTCCCAACTCTTATGAAACACCTAAAATTACAGATCCAAGAAGTGCAGCACACCCCAAAGAGAATAGATCCAAATAGACGTTCTCCAAGACACTTACTAGTCAGAATGTCGGAGGTCAAAGAGAAAGAGAGGATCTTGAAAGCAGCAAGAGAAAAGCAATCCATCACATACAAGGGAAACCCAATAAGACTGTGTGTAGATTTTTCAGCAGAAACCATGGAGGCAAGAAGACAGTGGGATGATATATTTAAATTACTAAAAGAGAAAAACTGCCAACCAAGAATTCTATATCCAGCAAAATTGTCCTTCAAAAATGAAGGAGAAATTAAAACACTTTCAGACAAAAAGTCACTGAGAGAATTCGTGACCAAGAGACCAGCTCTGCAAGAAATACTAAAAGGAGCACTAGAGTCAGATATGAAAAGACAGAAGAGAGAGGTGTGGAGAAGAATGTAGAAAGAAGGAAAATTAGATATGACATATAAAATACAAAAGGCAAAATGGTAGAGGAAAGTATTACCCAAAGAATAATAGCACTAAATGTTAATGGATTGAACTCCCCAATCAAAAGACATAGACTGGCAGAATGGATTAAAAAACAGGATCCTTCTATATGCTGTCTACAGGAAACAGATCTTAGACCCAAAGATAAACATAGGTTGAAAGTGAAAGGTTGGGAAAAGAAATTTCATGCAAAGAACAACCAGAAAAGAGCAGGAGTACCTATACTAATATCCAACAAAGTAGACTTCAAATGTAAAACAGTTAAAAGAGACAAAGAAGGATACTATGTACTAATAAAAGGAACAATCCAACAAGGAGACATAACAATAATAAATATTTATGCACCAAACCAGAATGCCCCAAAATACGTGAGGCAAACACTGCAAACACTGAAAAGGGATATAGACACATCCACCATAATAGTTGGAGACTTCAATTCCACACTCTCATCAATGGACAGAACATCTAGATAGAGGATCAATAAAGAAACAGAGAAGTTTAATATTACAATAAATGAGCTAGACTTAACAGACATTTATAGAACGTTACACCCCACAACAACAGGATACACCTTTTTCTCAAGTGTTCATGGATCATTCTCAAAGATAGACCATATCCTGGGTCACAAAGCAAGTCTCAACAAATTTAAAAAGATTGAAATCATACACAACACTTTCTCAGATCATAAAGGAATGAAGCTGAAAATCAATAATAGGCAGAGCACCAGAAAATTCACAAATACGTGGAGGCTCAACAACACACTCGTAAACAAGCAGTGGGTCAAGGAAGAAAGTACAAGAGAAATTACAGTAAATATCTTGAGGCAAATGAAAATGAAAACACAACATATCAAAACTTATGGGATGCAGCAAAGGTAGTGCTAAGAGGAAAGTTTATTGTCCTAAATGCCTATATCAAAAAAAAAGAAAGGGAAAAAATTCGGGAATTAACTGTCCACTTGGAAGAACTGGAGAAAGAACAGCAAACTAACCCCAAAGCAAGCAAAAGGAAAGAAATAACAAAGATTAGAGCAGAAATAAATGAAATTGAGAACATGAAAACAATTGAGAAAATCAACAAAACCAGAAGTAGTTCTATGAGAAAATCAATAAGATTGATGAGCCCTTAGCAAGATTAACAAAAAGAAAAAGAGAGAGGATGTAAATAAATAAGATCAGAAATGGAAGAGGAGACATAACCACTGACCTCACAGAAATTTAGGAGGTAATAACAGGATACTATGAACAACTTTATGCTAATAAATACAACAATGTAGATGAAATGGACAAGTTCCTAGAAAGGCATGAACAACCAACTTTGACTCAAGAACAAATAGATGACCTCAACAAACCAATCACAAGCAAGGAAATTGGATCAGTCATTAAAAAGCTTCCCAAAAAGAAAAGTCCAGGACCAGATCGCTTCACATGTGAATTCTATCAAATTTTCCAGAAAGAATTAGTACCAACCCTGCTCAAACTCTTCAAAAAACTTGAAGAGAAGGGAAAGCTGCCTAATTCATTCTATGAAGCCAACATCACCCTCATACCAAAACCAGGCAAAGATATTACAAACAAAGAAAACTACAGACCAATCTCTCTAATGAATATAGATGCAAAAATCCTCAACAAAATTCTAGCAAATAGAATCCAGCAACACATTAAAAGAATTATACATCATGACCAAGTAGGATTCATCCCAGGTATGCAAGGATGTTTCAACATAAGGAAATCAATTAATGTAATGCACCATATCAACAAATCAAAGCAGAAAAATCACATGATCATCTCAATTGATGCAGAGAAGGCATTTGACATGATTCAACATCCTTTCCTGTTGAAAACACTTCAAAGGATAGGAATACAAGGGAACTTCCTTAAAATGATAAAGGGAATATATGAAAAACCCACAGCTAATATCATCCTCAATGGGGAAAAATTGAAAACTTCCCCCAAGGTCAGGAACAAGACAAGGATGTCCACTATCACCACTGTTATTCAACCTTGTGTTGGAAGTTCTAGCCAGAGCAATTAGGCAAGAAAAAGAAATACAAGGCATCAAAACTGGAAAGGAAGAAGTAAAACTATCACTGTTTGCAGATGATATGATACTATACATCGAAAACCCTGAAAAATCCACAGCAAACCTACTAGAGCTAATAAACGAGTACAGCAAAGTGGCAGGTTACAAGATCAACATTCAAAAATCTGTAGTGTTTCTATACACTAGTAATGAATAATCTGAAGGGGAAATAAATGAATTCCATTTACAATTGCAACTAAAAGAATAAAATACTTAGGAATAAATTTAACTAAAGAGACAAAAGACCTATACAAAGAAAACTACAAAAAACTGTTAAAAGAAATCACAAAAATCTTAAATAGATGGAAGAGCACACCATGTTCATGGATTGGAAGACTAAATATAGTTAAGATGTCAATTCTACCTAAATTGATTTACAGATTCAACACAATACCAATCAAAATCCCAACAACTTATTTTTCAGAAATAGAAAAACCAATAAGCAAATTTATCTGGAAGGGCAGGGTGCCCCGAATTGCTAAAAGTATCTTGAGGAAAAAAAAACGAAGCTGGAGGTCTCACACTGCCTGATTTTAAGGCATATTATGAAGCCATAGTGGTCAAAACAGCATGGTACTGGCATAAAGATAGATATACTGACCAATGGAATCGAATAGAGTGCTCAGATATAGACCCTCTCATCTGTGGACATTTGATCTTTGATAAGGCAGTCAAGCCAACTCACCTGGGACAGAACTGTCTCTTCAATAAATGGTGCCTAGAGAACTGGATATCCATATGCAAAAGAATGAAAGAGGACCCGTATCTCACACCCTATACAAAAGTAAACTCAAAGTGGATCAAAGATCTAAACATTAGGTCTAAGACCATAAAACAGTTAGAGGAAAATGTAGGGCGATATCCTATGAATCTTATAATTGGAGGCAGTTTTATGGACCTTACACCTAAAGCAAGAGCACCGAAGAAAGAAATAAATAAATGGGAGCTCCTCAATATCAAACACTTTTGTGCATCAAAGAACTTCATCAAGAAAGTAGAAAGACAGCCTACACAATAGGAGACAATATTTGGAAACGACATATCAGATAAAGGTCTAGTATCAAGAATTTATGAAGAGATTATTCAACTCAACAACAAAAAGACAGCCAATCCAATTATAAAATGGGAAAAAGACTTGAACAGACACTTCTCAGAAGAGGAAATACAAATGGCCAAAAGGCACATGAAGAGATGCTCAATGTCCCTGGCCATTAGAGAAATGCAAATCAAAACCACAATGAGATATCTCACACTCACCAGAATGGCCATTATCAACAAAACATAAAATCACAAGTGCTGGAGAGGATGTGGAGAAAGAGGCACACTTATTCACTGTTGGTGGGAATGTCAAAGGGTGCAACCACTGTGGAAGGCAGTTTGGCGGTTCCTCAAAAAGCTGAATATAGAATTGCCGTATGACCCAGCAATACCATTGCTAGGTATCTACTCAGAGGACTTAAGGGCAAAGACACAAATGGACACTTGCACACCAATATTTTTAGCAGAATTATTTACAATTGCAAAGAGATGGAAACAGCCAAAATGTCCATCAACAGATGAGTGGCTAAACAAACTGTGGTATATACATACGATGGAATATTATGCAGCTTTAAGACAGAATAAACTTATGAAGTATGTAACAACATGGATGGACCTTGAGAACATTATGCTGAGTGAGACTAGCCAAAAACTAAAGGACAAATACTGTATGGTCTCACTGATATGAACTGACATTAGTGAATATACTTGGAATATGTTGTTGGTAACAGAGACCATCAGGAAATACAAATAGGGTAAGATAGTGGGTAATTGGAGCTGAAGGGATACAAACTGCACAACAGGACTGGATACAAAAACTCAGAAATGGACAGCACAATACTACCTAGCTGTAATGTAATTATGTTAAAACACTGAATGAAGCTGCATGTGAGAATGATAGATGGAGGAGGGCTGTGTACACAAATGAAATCAGAAAGAAAGATAGATGTTAAAGATTGAGATGGTATAATCTAGGAATGTCTAGAGTGTTTAATAATAGTGAAATGTACAATGTACAAATTTTAAAAATATTTTTACATGAGGAAGAACAAAGGAATGTCATTATTGCAAGGTGCTGAAAATAGATGATAATTAATACTTTAAAATGTCACCTTATGTGTGAGACTCAAGAAAAAAATGTTTATTTGTTACAAAATTTATATTTTGACTAGAGAGTTTCCTAATATAACTCATGTAGATAGTTTGATTGAATGTCATAAGTACTTGGAATCTCAGGTAGGACATGAGATTTTGTTGGTTTGTCCAGAGTGATGCCCAGATGAATCCCAGAGTGATTTGATCAGTGACTGGAAAAGTATTTGCAAGCCCCCTTCGGGGAATGGTGAGGTCGGGGAGAAATTCAACTTCCCCAAGGTGAATTCTTGATGTTCTCACAAGCAGTGTGGACAACCAAAGCTATAGGCTGAGCCCCCAGTCTTGGGGTTTGTTCATATGAAACTTAACCCCACAAAGGATAGGTCAAGTCTACTTAAAATTTAGGCAGAAGAGTCACCCCTAAGAGAGCCTCTTTTGTTGCTCAGATGTGGCCTCTCTCTCCAGCAAACATGACGAGCAGTCTCACCACTCTCCCCCTCTCTACCTGGGACATGACTCCCAGGGGTGTGGACATTCCTGGCAGTGTGGGACAGAAATCCTGGAATGAGCTGAAGCTCAGCATCAAGGGACTGAGATAAACCCTAGAATGAGCTGAGAATTAACATCAAGGGATTGAGAGAACCTTGTCGACCAAAGGGGGAAGAGTGAAATGAGACTAAGCATAAATAGCTGAGAGATTCCAAACAAATTCGAGAGGTTATCCTGGAGGTTATTCTTATGCATGAAGTAGATATCACCTTGTTGTTCAAGATGTGGTGGAGAGGCTGGAGGGAACTGCCTGAAAATGTAGAGCTGTGTTCCAGTAGCCATGTTTCTTGATGATATAGCTTTCACAATGAGACACCGTGAGTGTGAAAACCTTGTGTCTGATGCTCCTTTTAGCTACTTATCAATAGAAGAGTAGAACATATGGAATAAAAATAAATAATAGGGGGAACAAATGTTAAAATAAATTTAGTTTGAAATACTAGTGGTAAATGAAAGCGAGGGTTAAGGGGTATGGTATGTATAATCTTTTATTCTCTATTATCATTTTATTTCTTTTTCTGTTGTCTTTTTATTTCTTTTTCTAAATCGATGCAAATGTTCTTAGAAATGATGAAAATGAAACTATGTGATGATATTAAGAATTACTGATTTATATGTAGAATGGAATGATATCTTAATGTTTTGTTTGTTAATTTTTTTAATTAATAAAAAAGTTGTAATTCTAGAATTTATTCCCTGAGATGTTTGTTTCTTGTTTTGTAACAAGAAAGTCAATGGTAAATCAGAGATTTTCTTGAGCTTCAACCCTTCTCTCTGGAAGGTTTGTCCAAGACACATGCAGTGTGCAGGGTTTCTATCTTTTTGGTCCTAAACTTTTCCTTACTAGTTGTTTGGGGTCCCCAGTTTACAGAACTTAGCTTTTCCTTCTCTTTCATAACAGATGGGTCTCCCTTTCCCAGGTGTTTGAAGCCAGCAGTCCTTAGTCCTAGGCTTTCTGTCTCTACAAATTGTTGTACTTCTCCTATTGTCTCTAACTGCTTTTCCCTGGAGAAAAAATTCTGCAGGAGGTATCACCCTAGCCAAAGCAGTGTCAGGGACCCACAAAAAAGAGGTGCAGACTGGCTCCAAGCTTCCCTAAAGGGGTGATCAGGAAGGGTGCCAAAATAATCTCCAATGGGTCCCCAAAAGTGAGTTATCCTGGCCTGCCCAGCAAATACAGCCCATTCAACTAATTGACCCCAAAGCCTGCTACAGTTTTAATTCTCCATTACCTCTGCCCCTAACCTCAGATGTTTGAAATAATGGCTGGCAGCAATTTTTCCAGTGTGGAAGTGAAACACTGACTGCCATAACCTTTCTCCAGTGCAGGTTGAAACAGTAGCTTCCCTCAGAGCTGGGCCCCAAGAGAACTGTATCTACCAATCAAAAGCTATATCCAGTGGTTTTTACATGAAAGATGAGATTTCATTTAAGAAAAAGAAAGCATATGAAATATTATCACCAGTGATATGACAAAGATCACCAGTACCCATTTTCCCTTGATTTGGGTTCCCTTCTACTATTTATAAAGGTGCTTCACCCACAGGGAGAGTTACACTCTTGCTACAGGCCCAGTCATGTCCCTGATACATCCTGGAGAAACTCTAAAGAATTTTTTTGCAAGGCTGGCATCTGATGTGAATGCATTTCCTCCTGAGTTAATGTACTGTGAAGAATACCAGACTGCTCTGGAAAACAGAAAACTTCTAGGATGGTTTCATGCTCATGAAAGGAAAAACACCATTTCTAGTAATTATTTGGAAATTAAATTGAATAATCTGAATAAAAACCTTTAGCACATTGTCACTTAAATATAACATACATTCTATTTAACACCTAAATCACATAAAACCTCTCCTCAATAAGAAATGGAGACTTTCGTTTCATGACTAATTCTTTCTTATGCTTTGTTGCTCAAAAGACCCCCTACTGGAAAGTCACTCAAAATATCACAGCGAGTTTGTCTACCTTTCTCATATAACATAGTATCTATGCAACTATCTACTCACAGCTTTGGGAAATATTTATATCTAGCTGTATACTACCCTTGTTATTTTTTAGGTATAAACATATTTTTTATTATCTACCATTCCAAGTATTTTTATTTACCTTTATAATGCACTGTTCTGTCAGTTGCTGTATCTTGAGTGCCCATGACATGTCAGGCACTGCTATGAACAATGGGGTTACACCGATGGACAAGGCAGGTGATTGCTCATCTGCGGGGAAATTTACATTATTTGGATTATGATTAATTAAAAACAAGCAAAATTCCATGAAAATTAGGCATTGTTAATCCCCACATTTTCATTGAGAAACCTAAGATTTATAAATGAGTAACTTGTCCAGGCCACATACATGACAGGAAACCAAGCCAGGCCTATGATGCCTGGTCCAGTGTTCTGTCACCAATAGCAGGTCCCCCAAAATCAACTGACTGGATTTAACATGAAAGAACTCAAAAAGAAAAACAATCTTTCCTCACAGAGTTCCTCCCCACAAGTGTCTATTTTTCAACTTTTCAACACACACAAATGCATACATGCAATGATTTAGACTGTTTTTAACTTGCATAGAAATGCCCTCACTGAAAGTCCAGGTGAGGTCAGTTTCAAACCTTTCAGTAGGTCAGGCTCCCCTAAAGACCCACAAGTCACATCTTAAGCTTTAGAGGGTGGTGGGAGACAGAGGCAGCACAGGCATCCATCCTGCCCACAAGCCACAAACCTGGCACCTCCCTGGACTACTTCACATCCTGAAGCTCTATGCAGCACAGCATTGCAAAGGCCAGAAACTCACAAGAGGGAAGGGGTCTCCTGCTCTTTGCACTGCCTGGATCCAGAGTGCTTCAGGAGGCTGAACTATGTCTTGCAGCCAATCCAGAAATGCCCAGTGTCAGTCAGGTATACAGATGAGAGATGCAATAATCAGGATGTAAAGTACTTACCTTGCTTGGAAAATGACCCTGCCATTAGTTTGTTCCTAGGTGGACATCCAGAGTTCAGAGAGGCTTAAATCCAGCATTAAGTCCTGCAAATAATGTGCCAAGGAGATACAGGTGCAAGGGGAGGTCCTCTTGTGAGGAACAATGTGTTCCTTATGACTTTCTGTCTGGAATTTCCCTGCCCCACAGAGTGCTTCTCCTTCCTCAATGGAACCAAACTTCATAGTGGTAAACACTATTTACCTTTATGGTTTATGTTCACAGAGTTATACCCCACACTCTTTAGTTGGTGCCCAGGTTCAGGTGGGCAGTCTTGTGACTCTACATGTGTTGGGAACAAATTGGGTGACCTACAGTTCGCTGTGTCCCTGCAACTGACACTTTTTTGGATGAAATGAGAGAAGAGAAGAAAGGAAAAATGGAGGCTCACATAGCCCTTCCCACATTGTCTCTACTGGTTCTCTGAGGCATTAGAATAGGCAGCCTGGAAGCACTGTGGCAACAATGCCTTGTACAGGAGCAGTTGGAGTGGGTAGCCTCTAAAACTCAGTGTTTGTCTGAGGTTGGACAATGTCCCAGGCACAAGACAGATCCACATCCTTGCCTGACAGGATTTTCCCCTGGATGCAAATACCACACCTCAGCCTCTTCTCCCTTGAGTCTCTGCCTTGCCACCAGTATTTTTTCCATGGAGACCCTGAAGGGGAAGGTTTGTGTGCTTACTATTGGGCTCTTTCCATGGTCCAGCCTACTCCTGAGTGAGCCCTCAATGGGTTGCTGGACCTCAATTACAGAAGATCTGGAAACTTCCCTGAAATCACCTGTTCCTAAACTCTTAACCTCCCAGTTGCCTTTTTTCTGAGCAAGGTTTCCAAGAGGATTGGGCAGGTTGAGACTATGTAAAAATATATCCTTTATAGCACCTGATGCAGTAAACAAACTAATCAATAAAGCAATGCCTAAAAGGAGGATAATGTTGTGGTATATTTTAAATGTTTACACTTTAGAAATAAGCTATCAACACACAATTTAACACCTACAGTCTCATGTGGAGACAAGGACACCATCTAAATTTGAGCCCTTGTGTGTCTGTGAGGATTGGTTCTGCCCCGACTAGTCATGCAAATTCTACACAATAAATTCTGTCCCCTTTGCACTTATTTGTTCTACAATTCAGAATGTTGTACATTTCAGAACATTGAAGAATTTGAAACTTTTAATTCATGGTACCTTTGATGATGCTTTATCCCTAGTGGTCCTAAATGAAACATGAAAACATACATGCTATGCTGCTCATACAATGGCAACTGTTCTTCCTAATTGCAGGAAATCTCTACAATAACAGGATATGTGGTTTCTACCACAGCTGGCCATTCCTGGGGGAAAAATTGATGGCCAAGAGATCATATCTGAGCGATTGACCAGAGAAGGAACTTCAAACAGTTGGAAAGGAAAATGTGTGCAATTAGAATGATGGCACTTAATGACTTCTCCTACCACTGAGAAGCTTCAAAACAGTCCTTAGAAAAGTTCATCAAATGCCAATTTCTACTGCAATAAAGCATTAGATCTTGGAAGTTTATGCTTTAAAAGACAAGATACCTTCTATAATAGGAGGATGGTTCACTTTAAGGAAGCACATACAACAGGATGAACACTTCAAGCTGAGCTGTCAGATGGAGAGAGACAGGTAATGGTACATTTTCCTGGCTGTACACTTGTTCTCCAGTTGGCACCCAAGAAAAATATCAGCACTTAGGTGTACTGAGAGCCCAAGAATATTTAAGGAATGATTCTCAATTCTCAGGTATAGAATTCAGGAGATGATAACCATAAAGGACTCCAAGTTTTTTGCAAATCATGGTGAAGTTTATACTCATGTGGTTTAAAAGAAAGTGATTGCCATCAATATCATCTTTTAAAATGAAGAGAGGACTCCTTGGAGTTGGTTACTGTTTTATGATGTGTGCTCAACACTTAAAGGAGAATGCTACAACTGAATCTGAAAATGAAGTGACAAACCAGAATTTCTACTGCAGAATGTCTAGAGGATCCTATTCCCTGGGGTTTCTATCAGGATAAACCACAGGTTCCTGAATTGTTGCCTGTAGGTGCATGAAGGATATCAGGTAGTCTCCATGAGAGCATTTATTTGGTCGAAAATTTTAAAATTTCCTGAAGCACATTATCCAATTTAACCTCTTTGGTCATTTATTTAAACAACCCAATTACAGGGAACTAGAATAAGCAATGAAATCTTGTTATTCTGTATACATTAATCTAATACTCCAATACCTCCTTTAGCATTTTGGGCAGAATATAAAACAAGGATTTGAAAAGACACTTTGAGGGACTGGGTAAAAATGTGGTACTATTAAACTTCCCTACCTGAATGATTCCTGATATTCTTTCAAGTATTAGGGACTACCAATACAATAAGCTAAGCCCTTAGTCTTCAGGTATGCCCTTTTGAAACTTATCTCTGCAATGGCAAAGCTAAGCCTATTTATAGGTGTTCCTTATATTCAACCCCTGAGAACTTCTGTTGCTTAGATGTGACTTTGCTCTCCAAGCTAACTCTGTAAATAAGCTCACTAAATCCCTCCTGTTTGAGACATAGCTCCCAGGGCTGTAAGTTTCCCTGGCAACATGGAATATAACTCCAAGAGCTGGCCCTGGTATCATAGGACTGAGAATGCCTTCCTGATCAAAAAGGGGAAAGAAATGGAACAAAATAAAGTTTCAGGGCTAAGAGATTTCACATAGAGGTGGGAGGCCATCCTGGAGGTTACTCTTAAGCAAGCTCCACCCAGACATTTAAAATTGCCACAGTATATCAACCCCCAACCAATAGCATTCTTTAAAAACCCTAAAGATATCCTAGGTTCTATCTAAGATTCTATAAAAGTTTTTCTTATGCAAGTTATTTTTTTCAGAAAATAAGACCTCCAGATTGTACCTATGCTTCAAAGATTCTGAATCCCAGAGGTACTAGGATCTTCAAGAATATCAACTAGTTTCATTCCCATACACCATAAAGTTAACTCTTTCCAGCATGATGAGCTTAAAACAGTAATTTCTCATATATCTCTGAAGAAAAAGAGAAAGGTCAAATGAAAGGGAGGTGGTGTAACTGAGAATTGGAATTTAAACAATGGTAATGACTACAGAGTCATATAGATATTTCTTTTTTTAGTTTCTAATGTATTAGAATAGCTAGAATGAAATACTATAAAATTTTGAACTATAGTAAAGTAGCCATGCTCTTTGATAATGATTGTATAAATACACAAAAAAGTCAGTTGCTCATGTTTGTATACATCTACTTCTAGATGGTCTATTCTTTTCACTGATCTATGTATGTAACTCTGAAAATACTAAACTTCCTTAGTTAAGCTACCTTTACTGTAAATCTTAAGTTGTGTAGAGTGTAATACTAAGGGTCAATAAGATGGGGGATTGGAGATATCAGACTTTCAGTGATAATTTCTTCCATTAGTTTTTCTCCTCCTTTTCCCTTCTCTTCTCCTTCTGGGACACCCACAACACGTATATTTGTGCGCTTCATATTGTCATTCAGTTCCCTGATTCCCTGCTCAAGTTTTTCCATTCTTTTCCCTATAGTTTCTGTTTCTTTTTGGAATTCAGATGTTCCATCCTCCAGTTCACTAATTGTAGCTTCTGTCTCTTTAGATCTACCATTGTAGGTATCCATTGTTTTTTCCATTTTTTCTTCTTTGTCCTTCACTCCCACAAGTTCTGTGATTTGTTTTTTCAGATTTTCTATTTCTTCGTTTTGTTCAGCCCATGTCCTCTTCATGTCCTCCCTCAATTTATTGATTTGGTTTTTGAAGAGTTTTTCCATTTCTGTTCGTATATTCAGCATTAGCTGTCTCAGCTCCTGTATCTCATTTGAACTATTGGTTTGTTCCTTTGACTGGGCCATATCTTCAATTTTCCGAGCGTCATCCATTATTTTCTGCTGGTGTCTGGGCATTTGATCAGATTTCCCTGGGTGTGGGACCCAGCTGGTTGAAAGGTTTTTCTGTGGAATCTCTGGGCTCTGTTTTTCTTTTCCTTCCCAGTAGGTGGTGCTCGTGGTGGTCATTTGTCTGTGGGGCAGTTGGCCCGGGAAACCGTGCATGGAGGCGGGGGTCGCTGGCCGTGGCTTGGGGGAGTGCCGGTCCAAATTGCCCAGCTGGCCCGAGACGCCAAGCGTGACGGGAGGGCCCTGCTATCCAATGTTCCCAGTCAGACCGGGGAGCCACATGCGTGGAGGGGACCCCAGTCGCCAGCTGCCCCGGCCAGGAAAACGTGCGCCCCTCGGGTATCTCACCGCAGCGGATTCTCCCTGCCCGTTCAGCCGTTCCAGAATGGGGTACGCTGTCTTTTTGGTCTCTGTCATGACTCCGGGAGCTGTTTCGTGTTGTTTCTGTTTCTTTAGTTGCTTTTCTGGAGGAGGAACTAAGACCCGCATGTCTTACTAAGCCGCCATCTTTTCCGGAAGTCCCCTTTATTACAAATTTAAGCAAGATAATAGGGAGGGAGAAATAAGTAAGTAAATTGTATATGATCTGAATTTATTTTGAAAAATTTCCCATTTACCTTACAGTCCTGGCTATCCTTTCTTTATCAAAATTCTAGAATTTCCCTCCTTAACTATTTAAATGATTCCTTTCAAATTTATGATATGAAATTTTCCTTAGCACAGTCCATTAGTGATATTAATGTATTTTGCTTTCTATTTTCCTGCAATTTGTGCAAAAAAAAGTTAAACAAAATTTGTACCATTGTAAGAGCTACTATCATCTGTCAAACCTCATCTCAAATAAGTGATGAGGGGTCAGCTCACAGAGAAAGATTGAAGGCAATAGAAGTACTGTTTTCCTAAACTAATCAGACCATAGCTTATATTAACTTTATTTCTATCACCAAATTATTTCTGAAGGCTTCCAGGCTCAAGTGTTAAGTAAAATTCTAAGTGAAGAACACATTCTAAGGGCAAATACATTCTTCCTCATGGTATTGATTATTTTATTCAAGTTCATTATTTATATATCTCTAAGTAATCTCATGCCCCCCCAAAAAAATCCCACTACTCAGATGAAGAAACTGGTGCATAATGGAGTTACAAGACAAGTGGGGTTGAGAACAGTTCTTATGCAGCCTGATATCTTTCCCTGGGACTGATAAATACATCATGTACTCAGGACCAGAAGTGTCTGGCAAGAAAAAACACAATTCCTAGGAAAATAAGGGGATTGCAAGTATGTTCATTCTCTTATTGTCCTGAATATATGTAAATAGCCACTGCAGACAGTCTGATTAAAGTGAGCATGTTTTATGGTATCCAGCTCACATGGTAGTGGTGTATCTGTCCCTAGAGGGGAGGGAATGGGGTTCCTTCACAATGGCACACACACACAAGAGAGAGGTGCTCCATATAGAACATCTCCATGCATGGATTGAGACCTGTAGCTATGGGGACTGTTGGGTCACTAGTGAAGCTTATTTTCCCTTGTCTCTTCTCAGTATGAGTAAAATGTTGTTCTACAAAGTGCTGTGTCAGCCATGTTTCTGTTGGTGACTCCCACACCTGCAAATGTAACAATAGGTTGGTTCTCTCATCTAGGTTTCCAACTGTATGGTGCAACTCCAACCCTAGATTCCCAATAAGTGTCTCTCTTTCTGAGCAACAACAGGAAAGTGATTTCATGTGATAAAGGTGACATTTAGTGGTAGAAAGAGGATGTGGTTATTGTGAAAATGGAATGATTAATGACTATGCTAACCATCTTTATTTGCTTCAGCTTCTGCTTTATCCAGGAAGCCATGAGACTGAGTCAATGTACCAGTGATCCTTTGCAGTGGCAATGGAGACCTCTGCACCTGTAAGCAAACTAGTCAAAGCTGGTGACAGCATGTCTGCTGAAATTCACCAAATGGCCTCCCTAGGCTTACTTATTAACCAACCATCAGCCCAAAGACATTCTTCCCCAAATAAGTCACACCTACCCTACATGTTCCCTCTTCCCTGCATGGTCAAATAAGCCATCTCTAAACTGCAATTCTCTGAATAGGCCTCCATTCTGAGATAGCTCCGCATGCATGTTGTTTTGGAACTATAAAACCTTATTCTTGTCTTTACAGCAAGTTCCTTCATTATTACTTTCTTTGACACTATGAAAGCATTTTGGGATGCTACTTCCTGTGCTAAGTAAGGGACATATCAGTGATTAACATTTATATCCATTATTTGAACATTAATATTTCTATAGGTGTCTTATCACACAATCAAAATTTAAATAATAAAAGTATAAAGCAAGCACAAGGTCATCACTGAAGGTACTGAAAATTAATGTAGGTTCTAAATTTGTTTTGCCTCTGAAGAACTAACTGCTCCAGGATTCCAGGACAGGTATTACAGTCTATAAACCAATTAAACATTTTCTCAACAGTTTGCTCTTTTCCTTTTAGGTGTCATCCCCAATTTTGATTTACTGTTTTCATGTCTTATACTAGTCTTTGAATTATCTTCAAAGGTGTCTTTATGCTTCTGTTTCCTTCTCACAGACTTTTGGCTCACCATCCCATTATTTCTAGTTATACATTTTGCCTAAAAAAAATTCATCCACTCCATAATTGGATTATTTTCCCTCTTAATAGAAAGCAATTTTTCCCAAGTTCTTCAAAAACACATTTACAAATACTCTATTTCTGAACTTTCTTTTCTATGCCATTGATCTATTTAATTACACTTTAACCAATGCCACAATGTTCTGATTACTGTAACTTTATAGCAGGTCTTCATATTTGTTAATTATTCCTCCAACTTTCATTTTGCTTTTCAGATACATGTTAGCTATTGTAGTTCCTTTGCCTTTTCATATGGATTTTAGAATCATCTTGTCAATATCAACAAAACAACTTGCTGGGATTTTGGTGATTGTGGTTGTATTGAATTATAGATAAATTGGAGAGAATTTACACCTTATCAATATTAAGTCATCTAATTAACAAACACAATGCATTTTGGGGACACAGGTTCTCATCAAAACAGAAGCTTTAAGCTAATGATTGCTTTACCACTTCACAGTGAAAAAGGACCACCAGAGGTGGGGAAGAGATTCCTCTGTTATGAATCTTTCAGGGTGGCCAAAATTGCTTAGGTCAGGATCTGTATATTGTAGTGCCACATACCCTGCTTTCCATTGGGTAAGAGAGACAAGTTTGTATTGTTGGAAAGGGTTATTTATCCACTTCAGGGTGTAGGGCTCTGGCTCTAAGAGTTTTCTACACTAACAAGTACCTGGATCTACTTGGTCCTGGTTTCCTGGTTTAACAACCAGTCAAATCTTTTCATGAGACCTTTTGCATGTTGATATGATATGGTTTTCCTTATTCAGTCTATGCATGTGGTGACTTAGAAGCATTTTTTTTTCAAATACAAAACCAGTCTGCATTCCTGGGATGAATTTCATTTTGTTGTGATGCATTATATTTTATATATAATTCTGGAATCATTCTGTTGATATTTGCTAAGGAATATTTAGCTTATGCTCACGAGAGATATCCATCTTCAGTTTTCTTATAACATGTATAAAATAATAGCTTGGATTAAAACCTTAAGTATAAGATAAGCATATATAAATCTATACTAATATAAATAACTGGAATAAGAAAATTTTGTTTTTAAATAATAATTTTAATTAATAAATTTGTTTTTAAATAAAAGACAAATTAGAGTATAAAAACAAATCATTTTTCTATTACACCTATAAAATGTGAAAGTTAACCCCCAGCACACTTGAGGGTAAATTATATTTAGTGACTCACTTCCAAAGATTATATTTGGAAAAGGAGAAACTAGTAACTTTGTAGTGGAGTAACATGGCAGCACTTAACCAAGAGATAATGGTTTATATTCACAGTGATTTCTCAGGGACATCTTGTACTTTCGGATTTGATGTGACAGAAGGGCTATTCATTTCTGTGGTATTATTTCTCAAAAACCATAACTTAGATAAGGAGGCATTCTGCAGCACAACTAACCAGTATTCCTGAAAACCATTAATGTCATTAGAAAGAGGAAAAATTGAGATGCTATCACAGAGCAGACATGAGTAATAGGGAACAAGATAAATAAGTACAATGTGGTATCCTGGATTGAATACTGGAACTGAAAGAGGTCATTAATGAAAAATCTGCTGAACTCCAAATAAAATCTAGAGTTTAGTTAATGGTAATGTAGTAAAATTGGTTTCAAGTACTGAAAAAGAACTATGGGAAAATTAGGAGAGAGGTATACAACTCTCTGTTCAAAATTTGAAACTTTCCTGTAAATTAAAAATTATTCAGAAATAAAAATTCATTTAAAAATACTAACAATTCCTCCAAATGAAGATAGCCAATTTTAATGTGTATCACATACATAAATATACATGCATACATAAGTCACACTTAATATACATTGAATATACATTTTTCAAAGTTGTTTTTCAGTTACTATTAAATTTTTCAATAATATAGCAAAATAAAGAAGCAAATAATAATCATTATAACACCATAACCAGAGAGAAAGAGCAAATATTTCAAGTACTTTTCTCCTTTCATTATTTGTATTTTCACATACTTGAGATCATACTTGTTTGTAAATTTATATCCTGCATTTTAAATCTAATATTGCCTACCAACATTTTCTTGTCATAAAATTCTTGATCAATACCATTTTGTCCAAGGAAATTTCTGGGTTTTTTTAGGAGCTTTAACACAAATACACAAAACAAAGTATTTTTCAAAATAATATATTAGAATCAGTAAGAAATATTATTGTCTAAGAAATAAAGCTATGTTTTTAAGTTGAAGAAATCAATTAAAAAGAAGATAGAGAATAATCAGAAACAGTTTAGTTTTATTAGGAAAAGTTTCATTATGTGGGGAAATATGAGTAACCCATGGTAAATGAGGGGCCACTAATTTAGAACAGTCCTTTTCACTAATAAAAAAGGAAGGGGTTAAATAATTTATTAATAGAGAACAGCAGGATCAAAGACTCTAAAGTAAGGTGAGCATGATTTCTGTAAAAGCTTTTGTGGACATTCAATAGAGACTGAACTCACCAGTTCATTTGTGAATTATTTATGGGTAGTAGGTTGTGACCCAAGACTGAAAACAGCTTCGATCTTAAATTAAGCCTTCTGCTGCATAGTTGACCTGCATATGTTTTGTAACTTAATAAAAACTATAGTACTTGGGGAGGTATATTAATTTGCTAAAGCTGCTGGAAATGCAAGGTACTGTAAATGGAATGGCTTTTATAAAGGGGATTTATTAAGCAACAAGTTTGCAGTTGTAAGGGCATAAAAATGTCCAAACTAAGGCATCCAAAGATACTTTGACTCCAGAGAAAGGCCAAATGGTGTCTGGGATTTCTTTGTCAGCTGATAAGTCATGTGGCAACTCTAACAGTTGCAGATCCTTATGGAGTTCTCTGGCCTCTGCCTGTGCATCTCCAAACATCTGTGCCTCTCAGCTCTGAACTATTTCTTTGTGAGCTTTTTAAAGACTCCAGAAAACTAATCAAGATCCACCTTGAATGGACATAGCCACATCTCTAACTGATCAAAAAGCAACGCCCATAATTGGGTATGACACATCTGCAAGGAGACAATCTAATCTATGGTCCACACTAAACAATAGCTCTACCTCCACAAATGTGGGTTAGGATTGTAAGAACATGGTTTTTCAGGGGTACCTAAAAGTTTCAAACCAGCATAGGATGTAAAACAAGGAAAAAATGTGTTTAATATTGAATAACTTCTTCAAGAAGAGAGAAGGGGTCAAAACACCATGAGTGCAATTCCATACTCATCAATTGCCACAGAAACAGTTCAATCATTTTTGCTGTAAAATTCCTTATGTGGGAAATATGTTCATGTATCTTAAGCACTGCGCAGCTGAAATTCATAGGCATTCTTATTTTATGATTTCAATTTAATGTGATATCTATATAATTATATTAAAATTTTTAGTTACAAATGAAAATTCTAGAATTCCCATGGTTAAATTGGTCAAATTAAAATCAGTAAATTTTAATGTGGGGTACAGCTGGGATTTATAGCTTTGTACCTTTAAAAACACACTATTCTTTTCTTCTAATATTAGTCTCAGTGCAGTTTGTTGATGAAGACACAAACATTGAGCTCCTATTAATTCCAACTGCCTCGATCTTGTGTTTACTTTGACTCATCTCTTGCCTTGTAGGATTATTTTTTATCATGAAAGACACGAGGGTTATATATGCCCTGAGCCCATTTAAATGTTGAGTTTTATTATTTTCTTTCATAAACAATGAAATGCAAATGGCTTGGCAAGAGAATTTGTCAATTTTACATATTTTCCCTCAAACCTTTAAATTTTCTTTTATTGTTTTTTGATACTTTTTCAGAAGAGAAGATAAATCTGTAAAATATTATTGCTTATCAATAACTTGCCAAAATAGTAATTTGTCCAGTTCTTCTGTGCTAAATTAACTCTGTTTAATGTTATCTCTTTCATTATATTTTCTTCTCTTTATCTTTCTTCATACAGTGCCTCCAGAATGTTTGTAACTCTTGCATCACATTCAGTACTTTCAAACTTTTTCTCTATTTTAATTATCTTCCTTTACATTAATCTTATTATCTAGTTCTTTCTTTATTATGATATTTATCCTGTTTCCTAAGAATTCACTCTTTCCAATTTTCTTCTGATTTTTCTTTAAAACATTGTCTCAGAGGACTTCTTTTCATAATCATTGAAAGATTGTTAGCTGGACCCATTGAGTCCCAGTGTTTTTTGATTGCTGGCTGTATGTCTTTCGACTGTTTGATGGATTGATTGTTTTTTTGGCTCCAAAATAGTTGTTTTTTTTCTTATTTTCTCCCTCTTGTTAACAGGAAATGTATTTGGATTTTGATCCAATACTTTCCACTTAATTATCAGTTTCAGGCAAGAAAGATTAGCTCAATAGTTGCACTTTATAATTCACTTATTTAAGCCTTATGAAAAGTTTTTGTTTGTTTTTAATCTGACCAATAGTTAGAATAGCAGTGAATGTATTAACAATATGTTGAATTGTTGATTTTCACTATCTTACATTATGTTTTAAAGGGAAGTCAGGAGAATTGACACCATGGAACCACTTTTAAACCAGATTCACTTATCCTGACTCTGTTGCATAATTGATTTCTTCATATCACTAGCAGACCTCCTGGTGAAGAGCTTATCATAAAAACTTATTTTACTTATATATTGTGATTTTCCTTTGCCATAGAGAATGTGTCACTATGTGGTCTGGCAACCAATGCCAAAATGTATGATAAAATATCATTAAAGCTGTATTTTTTTCATCATAATTCACCACTTAAAATAGCATTGTCTAATAGCTATAGGCCAAATGAATTGTTGTGCATGCAAGGAACCATATGACATGATATAAATCATAAAATTAACTACATTTCCAATTCATTTCTATTGGCTAGACTTATAGTTGATCAGTTTAATTAGCATATAAATCACTTAGCTGAGTGATTTCTTTAAAGTGAGTAACATAATGACATAAGAAACAAATCAAACAACAAATGTCACTATGATGGCTAGCCCTGAATTGGCAATTACAAAAATACCAGTAATAGGTATCAGTACAGGGAACTTATAGCAATCAGAAGGTATCATAAAATAGGGATAGATTTTATTATGATCATAATGTATCAACTGAACTGCTCGAGAAAACTAGGTAAGTAAGGGTCAGCCTCAAAAGCCCAAGCAGGTAAGACTAAGAGATTGCATGATAATCAAATGATGGAGAGGTTTGCACTTGGAAATATAGCAATCAAAGGTCATGACAGTAAGAATAAAGACTGCAATACCTCCAAAGACAGGAGTAGTAAAATCTATAACATACCCTTACCATAGGAGGTAGTTTTTCTTTCCACCAGAAGAACACCACTCAGTTTGGGTTTCACATGATAGGAATAACAGATGATCCTAAAGGATAATTGTCTGAAGAAATAGTTGGTGAAAAAGAGAGCTGCATTGAATGGAGAAAAAAATCAGGCAGTTTCCCAACAACAAAGCAATGCAACAGAATAAGAAGTACACAAAGCAATATATCTGTATGTTCTGGTGATAAGAAAGTCCCAAAAGAATGAACTTTGAGTTGTTTCTCTGTTTATATATATACAATTTTGTTGCATGTGATAAACAAATGAATTGAATATTTGAAAATAAAGAAGAAATGAATTTGCATAAATATTCACCATATGATAACCAAAATAGATTGATAAGCATGGGAATGATAAAATCCTTTTTATATGCATATAATAAGTTGCTTTATTATGTCTTGTATTTTATATATCTATTTTTAAATAATTGTTTAGTGGTAATAGTGATAATTTTATTCAATTCTACTGGAAGTGATTCAAAATATTTTAAATATTAGTTTGTTTATAAAGAAACTGTTATATTACTGTTAATTGTAGTACAGAAACAAAGTTTAATTTATCTAATACAAAGCAAAACAAAAACTTTTCTTGCATATGATTAAAGGAATATGCCTTATCCTTACAGCCAACATTCTTTTCCAACATGACCTGGTTCACTTCCCTATATTATCTACACATGTATCCTCAGGAATGCAAATGTGTTTAAAACCTCAAAATTTGTATAATCTGTGAAGTGGGTCCTCTTATTTGTCCAGCAGTCCAAACATTATCAATTGATCATGCTAAACTAATGTAGATACAGTTACATTAAAAAGCAAAAATTGGTTGAAAACTATGCAGAAAAATTCAGAATTTCAAGTAATACCAAAGTTGTGAAAAATAATCAGCAAACTCATTCACCTCTATTTACATTTTGCTTGTAAGGATAATTTTTAAAAAATTAAATTAAGACTGAATCACATTTGTGATGGCAATCATTAAATCTGTTGAATTGCTCAAGTATTTTAAAATTGTCTATATTTTATTGGGTTTTGTTAGAAATTTCATGTGTTGGCATGCGCTGGCTCTGGGAATTGAACCTGGATCTCCAGCATGGGAGGTGAGAATTCTGTCACTGAGCCACTGTTGCATCACCCTAAGTTTTTCTTCTTCCTTTTCTTTTAGTGCATGGTCTGGGAATCAAATCCAGGTAACCCACATGAAAGGTGACTATTCTACCACTGAACTACCCATGCACCCAAATTTCATGTGTTTTTAAGCACAATTTAGGCAAGAAAAGTCAGTAAGAGGAGATGACACAAAAGGTGATTCTAAGACAAACTTTGTGGTCAGTTTCATCCATTTAATTCAGCAAATAACTACTGAGTGCAATCTAAGATTCACAAATCTGTCTCTTTTGCATCTTCTGTGCAGTTTTGGAATGTATTTGCAGAGAGAAAGAGAGAATGCAGAATAAAGAAAATCAATTCTAGAAGATATTTCACACACTGATAAGGAATTAGAGACCCAATGGACTACAAAAACATATCTTCTGCCTTGGTCTGGATCTAATGTGACTGTCATTTTGGATCCACTAATTATCTATTTAAAAATATGGAAGATTTTTAGCATGTTTATTTAGAAATCATCAACCCCAATGATACACAAATTCAGCATCTGTGTTTGTAAAATGATTTTAGATGTCAAACAGCAGTCCATACTATTAAAAACTAATTCTATTTTAACAAATCTTTTCAAAAGCAGAAAATGTCTGTTCCTACTGTGACTTTAGTATAGCTACAAGGCTTCCCAGCTTCCATTTTAAGTCTCATTTAATAAAGTGTTTATTTGCAAGCCAATAAATAATATATGTATACTAGCCTAAAAATTCAAACACCTAAGACTACATTAGTAATCCATAGATGTTTAGAATGTGATTCCTACATAAATAGAGTTCAATGTTTTGTAAACAGCTTAATCACTGCATACATATACTCTGAATGTACAATCAGTTTATATATTATCTCATTTATACCAGCAACTCTCATTAGGATGAGTTCTGCTTGGTTCCAGATGAAGCATCATAAATTCCAAACTAATAATTCTTAACTGTATTTGAGAATAGCTCGGGCTCAAGTATTGTTACCTTCAGCAGTTTATTTTCATCTTACATATGTATACATGGGTAAGACATGTATGCATATGCTTTTTAATTTGTTGAAATCTTAAACAATCTATTGCTAGCAACAGATGCACAAAATTGCTGAGTAAAATTATCTCTCCATTTATTCAATATTCATATTTCAGTTGATTATATTGTCTTAATTGGAGAAAAACACTGGGACCTTAAATTAAAATTAAATTCTACTTGTCTAAAGGTTTTTGTATTCACACTATTTTACTGAAGATTCTATGCAAATATAAATTATGTCAGTCTATCTAATTTGAGAGCTATTTTAGGATCCTATGACCCTTTAATTCTTGAAGAAAAGTGATGCATCATTTCAAGATAATTCAGAGAGATATTGACCTGTCCAGCTATTTTTTTTTTAAATAAACAGGGGCTGCAAGTGTAGTTCAGCAATAGAATTCTCACTGGTCATGTGAAGACCCAGGTTTGAATCCTAGCCTATGCACTTCCAAAACAAGCAAATAAACAAACAAAAATTCAACAAATGGTGCTGCAGTTAGGGGATATTCACGTGGATAAAGAATACCATAAAAAACCCCAAATACATAAACAGATGTTTTATTTATCTAAGCTCTGATTTTATCTTTCTTAATTCACTGATTCTTAAAACTGGCTTCAAGCAAAGGCCTGAAACTTGAAAAACTAAGGACTGTGTAACCCAGCCTAAGGAAGGTACTTTAAATTGTCCCAAATTATTTTTCACTTAAGAAAAACAATGGATTTCCACTAAATCCTGAAATTCTACATCAGGTTGGATGACCCATGACATGTAAAAGCTCCACTGCTATGCAGCTTAAAAGATCTCTTGTGAGTAAATGGTGGCTGTTTTCATAGACTTCTCAAATGGCACATCATTGCCACTTATCTCTTACAATACCAAAACATGCTGGAGAATAAAATATGCCTTTCTACTTATATAGTATCATATATAACTAATTATAACTACCAAGTGCTTTTTTATCTTTAAGAGTATTTTAAGAAGTTTTATAAGAACAGAGCAGAAGGTTTGAGTATATAAAATTCAAATATTCTTTCATGCAAATTTACCTCCTTACATGAAAGATACTACATAAGTTACATTTAAATGTACCACATATATTTCAAAAATCAGGCTTCTTTAAAATACAAGGGTAAGGAGTAAGGATGCTTTATATATTCAACTCAAATTGCATTAGAAGTCAAATACATAAGACAAACAGAAGTGAAATTTTCCTAAAAGGAACTGAAAAGTCACTAACCTCTCACACTCTCCTAGTAGTTAAATTAGACCAAAGAGGAAAAATATGCCTAGACAAAGATACTTTTTCATTTGGTATGTGTAAATAATAAAAATAAAATTCATGCTGCCAAAATAGCTGTCTAAATTATATGGTTATATAGCCAAAATAAATAATTTTACTTTTATAGTGAAGTCACATAGGGGAAAAAAGTTAGCAAAATCATTTGAACTGTGGTTACCTACATATTGGGCAGAGATTTTTCAGTTTTTAGTGTTTCTTGTTTTATTTTTAGTTTTTTTGCTCAGGTAAAACACTTCAAAAGATGCACTGTTCTGAATGGACAATGTAAGCATTTTCCTTTGACTTTAGGCAAATAACACAAGTTTCAATGGCATTAAGAGGAATACTAGATTCCAACATGTTCTTCATTATCTTTGTTTCTTTGCACTCAAGCTCTCTGATATCTTAGCAACTAAAATGATGTGATAGCTGAGAATAGTCCTCACCTTCTTGGTATTGGGAGTCTTGTGTGATTGTATCATCATTTACTTAAGTACCTGATTCTGGAGTCATTCCCTTTTTTAGAATCTAGAACAATCAAAGTCTCTTCTACTTGTGTTGAGTTTTCTAGTTTGGTTCTTTTAGGATTTTTTTTATCATTTCCTTTATCTTCAGCAAGCTAATTTTCATGAAGTGTTCACCATAGGTTGTAATGTGGCAGAAGGGGAGGATTCATTTTATTGTGTGAAGTACACTTCCAATAGTCATCCAGAGAAATTTTAGGATCCTCCTCAAAAGAATCTGCATCACTCCCCAGATACAGATATAGAGCAACCTCTTCCTCTGAGAGTTTTTGTCCTTTTCATGAAGGCTATAATCTTCTAATCCAGAGATACAACTTCAGATTCTACACTGATGTGATCTCAAACTGAATTCTGAGCCAACAAGTCTCACTGTGTTCACTCATTCCAGCATCAAGATCCAGATTTGATGAGTCTGTGAATTCACTGCTTCTGCTTCTTTCACAACATCTCTCTTATTATATTTTGAGGAAGGCTTTCATCAAGAGAAAGGAAAGTGGTGTCAATTTGTAGCACACAAGGCCTTGGAAGATGTGGCGTTCACTTCATTAGGTACACAACATTAGGTTGTGCAATTAACACAAATTGATTTAAAGTTTTTTTTATAAATGCAGGCTGCCTGAAACCCTAACCCCATATTACTGACAGCCACTTCCAACATGAAAAATATAGCAAGGCCATAACCCAAATACCCCTAAAGAGTGAGATAGAAAGATCAAAGGTGATAAAGTTCTGCAGAGAAGTTAAGGTTTAACAAATGAATATGATTGCTGAATCATTATATTGATATTTCTTTTAGTCTCCAGTATCTTAGAGCAGCTAGAAGTCAAAACCTAAAATTGTGGAATTGTGACCTACACCAAACTCTGAAATCTGTTCTACAACTAATTGTTGTGCTGTGCTTTGTAATTTATTGATTTTTGCATATATGTTATTTTTCACAAAAAAAAGAAAAAAGTTGGTTGTTATAATAAAAAATATTTATTCCTTCCAGGATCTTATATTCTGGAGTGTCTAGAAGGAAAAATCTGAATGGATGTTATGGAAGCCCATGACAAACTCTGGGACTGTTCTGTAACTACTTGTTGAAGGGTGCTTTGAAAACTATTGCATTTTTGTTTCTATGCTTTGTATATATGCTATATTATACAATAAAAAGTATTTAAAAAATAGGCTGGTGAAGAACTGGAGTGATTTCATTTGTTTAATTCAAGCCATGATTTTTAATTGAATAGACTCAGATCTTTAGAATTTCCACTCAGAATCACTAAATAATATTGTTGTTACTGGAGTCCTGATGGCTTGATTCTCACTGTTTGGTGCTGTATATGGAGCATAATAGTAGAGCTTAAGCTCTTTATAAAGATATCTTTATACTTGTTTGATTTAAAATTTCTACTTATGATGTAGAAGTTCAAATATAAAAAATCATGTTAATGTTCTCTGAAAAATCAGTCATGAAGTATAAGTATAGGCACTATTCAAAACTTATTCATGCCAATTTATTAAACATTTATTTTCTATATATCAAAAACATTTAACAAGGAGGTGAGTTCATGAAACTACTCATTTTATTTCCTTAACATTTGTGAAACTTGAGCTTGGTCATGCTTCTTTAAACTTCCTCATCCATACAATTCAGATATCATTATATAACTCAGATATGCAAATTAAAATACAAAAAGTAATATGAAATAAGTCTGTCATTATCAGTTCATAACTATACATTAGCTTCCTTTTGCTTTCTTCCTTATCTAAGTGAATTTAGCAGTTTCCCTAGTTACCAAATATGCATATGTAAAAATGCCCAAAGAAGACATAATGAGAAAACAATTTAGTACAACACAGATTTAATGATAGTGATCAGGATAAATGTCAATTTTGAGAATCCCTTCATAAAAATAAATAGTGACCCTGATAGTTTGGTTATCTTAGGATATTTATAAATTCTAATTACTAATCTGAATTTTTCCTTGCAGTATAAAAATTATAATAAAATGATTATTTCTTTAGTAGTAATGCATGCAAATTCTGTTAGCCCTTTAGGTTATGTTATCCAAAAAATAGAATAATTACCATTATGCTTAATGTGGAGTTTCTACCATTGTTAAATTTTTTCCTAGTGGTAACAAAATGTCACATACTACAAATTTATTTTAGTTGGCTCAGATGAATCTAGTTCTATTTTAGGATGGCAGATTTCTAAAAAGTTAGGAAATTGTTCATGATTGTAGATTTTATACTTTAAACTTGGCTACTCCATTATAGGAATATAGAGGAAAACATTTAAGCACTAGAATGGGACTCAAAGTTCACTGCAACTTGAAGATTTTATCAAAGTTAGTGTAAATGTTCTCAAATGGAATTTGTTTTGTGGATAATAAGCAATTAAGTTGTGTTAAAAATGTTATAATAAACAAATTATTTTATGCTGCGAGAAGTAATATTCCTAGCTGGAATAAATGTAAATAGCATAAAACCACCCTAACACATGGTCAGTGTGACTCTCTCCAAACCAAGATGGCATGGATAATTCACTGACCACCATGTCTGCGTGGCCTTCAGAATTGATTTAGGCTGCCTTGGAAAGAATTCCTCGCAAGATACTCTGCCAGTTGGTCTCCATTTCCTATATAAAATAAATGCAAAAATTACATGCCAGTAGCTCAAACACAAGTAGGTTAATTCTCAGAAAAATTTTTGATTGAGAAATTTCTACAGGATTGCAAGCACAGAATGGACTTTAATTAGTCACTAAACCAAACAGGGTTGCAATGAGTAGTGGATTTTTATTCCATGGAAAAACAAGCTAGGACTTTTGAATGCAGATTTAACATTACACTAGCTCAAAGTTAAAATAAATGAAAAAGATTTTGTATTTTCTACAAAACCTAAAACTTGTATTTAAATCTTAGGAGTCATCTATTTTATGCCTATGCCTGAAAGAAGTTTGTTTTGGTAGAGCAGAATATAAATTTATGATACCACAAAAATTAATATCCTTAAATGTTCTTAGAAATATATTCCCTGAGGCATTTCTAAACATAATCTTGCCAAATGTCCTTAAGCTACTGGTCACAGTAATGCACTTCATTCCTCTAGATGTTTACTTTACAATTTTGAGTTAGTCTGACTTAGGCATTGCTTCTCTGGACACCCCAAAAAGCAATCTACAGAGACAGTTCAGGAAACCACGTGATTCTTTACTTATCTATCTCACTGAAGAATAGGGAAAAGGTAATGTGGCCTAGAGTATTATTAGGGGAGCTATTTGGGAAAATTGAGATGATGAAGGGCAAGGGATCAAAGACAAGAATTTATTGTTCAAAAAGGATCATTTTTAAGTATTGCATAGATGTGCAGCAGTAAATAGACTGATAAAATTAGTGACCTGCAAAATAAACTGGAACCTGATTATTTATTTCCAGGGACTAGCATTACTGTAATAGATGGTTGGGAAATGGAAAAGAAAAGAAAAAGAATAAACATTCCCCTCCTTTGCATATTAATGTAAAAAGCAATATATTATTGAGTGAATAAAAGGAACTCTCAGAGGAAATCAACACTCAAAGCATAGTAAAGCTTTTATTCTCTTTATCATTAGGTTCTTTCTATCCACCACTGCACTGTTACAATTATATAGCCTCAGATCAAAATGCACACACAGAAGTCTATCAACATCTCACTACCATGCACAAATCTGTACATCTAAAAGTTCTCTTCACACAGGTAAACCTTCAGGAAATCAATTTATCATAATATCTTATCTGGCTCAAAATAATAGCAATTTATTATTAAGTGCTCTAAGTTCATTACATCAGTTAATCATGACCATAATGCATATTATGAAATGTCATTACTTATTATGCTAATAAGAACACTGAAGCTTCTACAGATTAGAAACTATCCAAATAGCTAATAAGCACAGAATCAGGACCCTGTTTGTTCTGTAACTGAGAACAGAAAGAAATTTCTAACTTTAGTACTTTTTCCAGATGTTGAATGTTAAAATTGAGTAAATGAAGGATTCTAACACTTCAGAATGAAGGGTATCATAACCCAATGTTTGACTGGACTGGCATTTTATAATAATGGCTAATGTTGACCACACTTCACTCATATGGTCCTGTCTTAATACAGAAAAGGAGGTAGCTGATCATACCTCTAACCACTCTTCTTCCACAAACACACACAGATATTCCTTATAAATATATGCAGGTGCTCACATTCAGACCCAATTCCTGATTCATATCTTTTCTTTCCACCATGGTCTTCTGAGAGTTCATTTTAATTCTTCTTCTCCCAAATCCCCTTCCAATATCTTTTTGTTCCATATATTATCTGAATTTATTTCCAAAAATGAGATTATTTGGTAATTTTTCTAAGTGGAGAACAGTAGCAAGTTTGCACATATCTGGTAAGTTAAAATGCATTCCTGAAGAAATGAAATTGAAGATAATATTAGATCCTCTTCTAAAATCTGGAATTCCCAGAATGGCCAGAGAAGCAATAACAAAATCAGATTCAAATAACATATTTTAAACAGTTGTACTGAAGTGTCACTCCAATCCAAAAAAAAAAAACTTGCATAATGAATATATTGTGAAAAGTTTTGACCTATGTATGTACATATAAAAACATCATCACAATGAAAAAATGAACATACCATCACTCTTGCAAAGTTTCTTGATTTTGTCCTTTGTAATTCTAACTTTACACCTGTTTTAGTTTCTACACTGCTAAAACATATATCATACATTGGTTTGGGTTAACAACATGAATTTATTGGATCATGGTTGTAGAGCTATCTCTGGGGATGGATATTTTCCTGATAGCTGCCAATCTTTAGGGTTCCTTGGCTTTTCAGTCACACAGAAATGTACATGACAACATCTCCTCCTTTCTCTTCCTGGTTCTGTTGACTTCCAGCTTCTTGCTTCTCCTGCGGCTTCTCTTTATGGGGCAAATTTCTTTTGCTTATAAGGACTTCAGCCATATTGGATTAAGGCCAATCCTCGTTCAGATTGGGTACAGCATTACTAATAACATCTTCAATAATCCTACTCATAAAAATAAGCCCACATCCACAGGACCAGGGGTGGTTACCTGAAAGTACCATTTTTAGAGGGCATGATCTGATCCCCAACACTACTCCTCTGGCAATGCTCAGGAAAATATTGATCTGCTTTCTGGCAATACGGATTAATTTGACTTTTTTTAGAATTTTGTAAAACAAAAACATAAAGCATGAACTGTTAGATGGGGAATGGATTTGGATTCTTTCACATAAAGCATGTATTCTGAGGTTCATTCATACTGTGCATATATCAATACTTCTTTTTTGCTGAAGAATATCCTGAGGTACGAAAAGGCCACATTTTATTTTTGCCCATTCCCCACTGAAGGACATTTTTCTGAGTCCATATTTTGTCTATCACTGATAAAGCTGCTTTAAGTTCTCATGCACAAATATTTGCATGGAAAAAACTGCTGTATATTTACCCAGATCTTAGAAATAACTTCGCATATTTATGTGACACCTGAGACTCAGAGTTAGAGCAGTTGAGTTTCTGGTCATATAGAAAGTATTAATTTAATATTTTAAATAAATTTCCAAAAAATTTTTTCAGAAGTGGTTCTGCATTTTACATGTCCACAAGCAACATATGAAAGTTTGATTACTCCACATACTAACCAACAGTTGATATGATCAGTCTTTAATTTTAGACATTCTAATGAATATGCAAAAGTACCACTGTGGCATTCATTTGTATTCACCTAATACTAAACAGTGTCTAGCACATTTTCTCATATACTTATTTTCAATGAGTTTATCATAGTTGATAAATCATTTGTTCATGTTTTATTGGGTTGTTAATTTTGTTCTTTTGGAGGCTTTCAGAGACATTTATATCTTTTGAATAGTAGTCTTTAAATAACTATGTGATTTTAAAATGTTTTCTTTCTGAGTATAACTTGATCATTTGTTGTGTTAAAAATCTCCCTCTTATACCAAAAGTTTTCATTTTGATGAAGTTCAATTTATCATTTTATTTTATTTATTTATGGATCAGACTTTCATATCATAGCTGACAACTATTTAGTAATCCAATAGCATGGAAATTTTCCTCTATGTTTTATTCTAAATAATTTATTTTTATTTTTCATAAATATCTATTATCCACCTTGAATGAATTTTTAAATAGTATGAAGTATAAATATTTTCTGTGCATATGAATTTCCAATGATTCCAAAATCATTTCTGTAAACACTATCGTTTCTCAACCAAATTGCTTACAGTTCTTTACATGCATTTCTGGACTTTCTAGCATGTACCATTAATCTAATTGTTCATCTTAAAATACCACACTGATTTGATTTTTTTGCTTTATAACATAACTTGAAACCAGGCAGTGTAATTTCACCAAACTAGTTCTTTTATAAATTTGTGTGGGCTGATTTAGATCCTTTGTATTTCATTTACATATCAGACTTAGTTTTAAATTTTGAGGAGGAAAGGCCTACTCAATGGAGTGATTGCATTGAGTCTAGGGATTAATTTGGAGGAAGTATTAGCATCTTAATAAGGTTGATGCTTCTGCTCTTTCAACACAGAATCTCATTCCATATATTAAGATATGCTTTAATTTCTTTAGGCTAAGCTCTTTAGTTTTTAAGAGTACTTGTGCTGCACATATTTTGTCACATTTACTTTAAGCATTGCATATTTTAATGTCTTTATGGATAACATTTAAAAATTCAATTTCTTGTTTTGTTACTACAAATTACTCATTTTATGCATTTATCTTCTGTCCGAAACTCTGCTATACATCCTTATATATAAAAAAAAAAATACAGTTAGCCTGGATGGATAGGAAGAAACAAAACTCTGTCTATTTTTACAGGTGATATTATTGTCTATGGAAAGTAATAACAAATGTAAGGAAAGTTTACAATAGTTGCTATCAGAGAAATTCTAGACTAATATAATGAGTTCAGATGTATTCTATTCTCACCTTTTCTGGAAATAATTTTGTAGAATTGATATTATTTCTTCTTTAATATTCAGTAGAGTTCATGAGTTAAGCTATATGGACAAGGGGTTTCCAGTTGGAAAGATTTGAAACTACAAATTCAAAAATTTTTAACATATATACAGAGTTTTATGTCTGTGTGTGTATGTGTGTGTGTGTGTGTGTGTGTGTGTGTGTATTCATAATAAAGCTTTACTTTTCAAAATGAAACTGCACTGTATGGTCTTTAATGACAGTGGAACCAGGAGAGAGTTCCAATTGTTGAGCTTCTAGACTAATCGATCTAGATAGCCACTCAAGGTTGACAACTGTGGAACTCCACCCCAAAGGGGCTGCAGATCTTCATGCAAGGGGTCATAAGACCTTTATGTTCCCTTAGCATTCACCCAATTGTTATTACTCAAGTAGACTTTTGCCCAATGTGCATAGAAGTCAATGTTTTGGTATCAGAATTTCAAAAAAATGAAGAGTTTATTGCAAGGGAGCCCACCAAAGAGACAGGAGCAAGCTCAAATCTGTGTCACTGAGCTATAGAGGATTGGGACTTTTTTATGTGTCTTGGAGGGGGGTGGCTTAGGGAAATGGGAGAGGATGGATTGAGATGACTTAGTTCAGGAAAGAGGGTTAAGTGGAACATGCACTATTACAAATCATTGTCAGTTCATAAATTGCATTTCCAAAATGGAAGCTTAATGTGTTGAGTGAGCATGATTTTTATTATTATAATTAAATATAAGCAATAGTACATAAGAGTTTCTTCTATTTGAGTGTGCCAAAATGGTGATGAATGGTCTTTCAGTTATTCTGCAGGGGAAGAAGGAAATAGGAACTTATCTCTAAATGAAGCAAGTCTCTCATTAGTAATCATAAGGATGTGGGTTTTCTAAGAAATGGAAAGGGAAACTTTTTTAAGCAAGTAAGAGAAGATTTCTCTGAAAGTGGGCTAGACAGCAGTGGATTCAAAAGTTGTCTGATCTAACATCTTTACCTGATACAAGGATGTGGAGATTTTCTTCTGTGTTTCATTCTAAGTATTTTCTATTTTTTGTAAACATCCATAATCCACTTTCAATTAATGTGTATATAATGTGTGAGCTATAGGTCAAATCTTATTTTGTGTGTGTGGGTATCCAATTGCTCACCAACATTTGTTGACAACACTATCCATTCTCCACAGAGTTGCCTACAGTCTTTGTTAGATTTACTTGACCATATATGTGTGGATCTACTTCTGTATTCTTTAAGCTGTTCAACTGATTTTGCAAGCTTTATAATGTTTTGCAATCAGGAAGTGAAATTTCTCCAAATTTTTTAATTTTTAAATTTTTGTAGGCTAATCTAGATGCATTGTATTTCCATATAAGTGTTGGAATTAGATGTTGAATTTCTAAAGAAAAAACCTAAAAGCTAGCTTGGATTTATTTTGGAGGATAGCATTGAATATAGGAATCAATTTTATGCTTGTGCAAAGGTATTTTGAAAGTATTTAATTGTCTCATTTATGATTACAGTGTTGTTCCATTTATTATAGTAATCTTTAGTTTTCTCTTTTAAAGTCATATAGTTCTCAGTGTGGATGCTTTACACACATTTTTATACTTAATTAACTAATAGATATTAAAATTAATGTATTAAGTACTATTATGCCTTTTTAATAGCATTTTAAAATCACTGCCTAATAATTTGTTAAAAGTAAGATCTTAAAAAAATTTTAAAAAGTAAAATCTTTATAATCAATTTTTATATATTCATTTCACTTTCCCCAAATCTGCTAATCTCATTTTTTTTTAAAAAATCATCCAGATTAAGTGAGAGAATTAAACTGTCTGATTTACTGGTAATATGATTGCCTAAGAATTAAATCCTAACTAATGCAAAGAAAATCCGTTATATTTTATGAGTATCAGAGAAATGTTGGCCTAATAGAATGAGTTGTTACATTCACTTTTGTTTCTTTTGCTGGGACTGTTTCTGTAGAATTGGTATTATTTCTATTTTAATGCTTGATAGAATTTACATAAGTAGCTATACAGACTTGGAGATTCTTTGTGGGAACATTGAAACAACATATACAATTTCTTTAAAAGATATGACTAATTAAATCACTATTTTTCATGTGCTTTGCAATTTATATCATTAGAGCAACGATCTAAGTTTTTTTCCAAATCTAAGTTTTTAAATTTATTGGCCTTAATGGATCAATAATATTCCCTTATTTCCTTCTTAAAATCTGTACAATGCATATACTGATATCACTGTCATTAATAAATAAAATGTTTGGTAATCAGTGATCTAAATGCCCTAGGAATCAATATGTATGAAAATAAAAGCAAATTAAATCCAAATAATATAAAGACAAGGGTATAATAAAAATAAGGAAACACCTCAATGACATAAATGATGGTTCCAAATATAGAATATCAAGAAAACCAAGAGTTGCTTTTATGACAGGATTAATAAAATTCAGAAGTCTTTATCATGATCAAAGAAATGATAAAAAACAAAAATTATCAATATGGTGGAATTCTTATGTGATGCTGCTAGGAGTGCAAAATAGCAAAAAAAAAATACCTTGACATACTCTTTGAGGGCATCTACTAAATCTATCATAAATTATAATCCAAATATTCTACTATATACCTATTTAAAATACTATCAGTTTGCATGATTATCAGCAAAGTATCAGCAATAAGAAATAGTTAGTGGTTCATACCAGGTTTTAGCAGAGAAAATGAGAATAATGAGCATACGGTCACACTTCTACTATATCTGCTCTTTCTTACAAACAATTTCAAAGAGCAGATGAGTAAATTAATCTCAAAGAAGGACAGATAAATTATCCTTGGACTTAAAGTGAAAATACATATCCACTTCAGTTTAGACACTAAATGTTCTTCTGAACAGCAATCTCTTTGATGACAAGGGTTTTCCCTCTGACCCCTCATCAAGAAATGCACACCCACCCATGATGTACACACATTCAGACACTTTCAGCATAAACATCCAAGCACATGTCACCTAGACACTTTAAAAAGTCCTCATATTCTTTGTGTAAGTAGTACATTAAACCAAATCAAACATAACTATGAATAGCTAACAAGTCAGAGCTAATACCCTCTGGAATAGAAATAAATCATCAAAAGAGAAGAAGCTGGCACTAAAGGCAAACATTGCTGCCAATGTGGATTTTCCTAGCTTGCCTACAGGTTGTAAGCAGGAGAAACTCAGTAAGAACGCTGTGTGGAATTAATGCAAACATTCTGTTGAAATGTAACAAGTGCCAGGGCAGGGATAAAAATCTGGAGAAATGGGTATCAAGGCACAAAGTTAGAATGGTTCATGTGCTTTATAAATTGTGGGGGTCAGGATTAATTGGGAAAGTAGTATTACCTTGATGTAGGAAATAAATAACTAAAAGGATACAGGAGTCTGATAAGTCTGCTAGATTTCATTCCCCCCTTGGTTTACACTTGGGGATATATGTTAAGGTGTTGTTCTTCCAGACATCACTTATTTCATTATTAATTAATAATTGTTAGTGACACAAGAAATGTTTGCACCTGTGAGAAAAGTCATGCACTAAAGCAAAGAAAGGAGCTGTTATATTTGAATACTTCTAGACATTTTTTAAATGAAAGTTACATGTTGTTACACCATGAGCTTAGTAAACATAAGGTTTTATTTTTCTCTTCCCTAAATAATGAAATACAAGTAGTTTGGTAATAAAATATCTCATAATCCATGCCTTTCCCTCAAATCTTTTGACTTTGCTATAGTTTCTCTTGATGTTTTTTCCAAGACAAGTTAAATATGACAATAGATTTTCTCCTTTATTAGTAACATGACAAAATAATAATTTTATTTGCTTTCTACTAAAAGAACTCTACTTAATTTTATCTCCATCATTATTTTTTCTCATAATTTATCCTTTTTTCTCATCATTTATCCTTCTTCATGTAGGACCCCCAAAATGAGCATATATATGTATGCTGAAACACTTTCTGTATCTTAATTACTTTCCTTTTCATATGATGTTCGTTTCTATGCCCTTCTCCCTTATGAGAAGTGTTCTGTGTCCTAAGAAATTATTTTTTAAGAATGACATCTGTGGTAGTTAGATTCAGTTGTCAACTTGGCCAGGTGAAAGCACCTAGTTCTGTTGCTGTGGACATGAGCCAATGGTAGGTGAATCTCATCTGTTGCTAATTACATCTGCAGTTGGCTAGGAGGCGTGTCTGCTGCAATGAGTGACGTTTGACTTAATTGGCTTGTGCTTAAATGAGAGAACGCAATGTAGCACAGTCTAGCAGCTCAGCATTCCTCATCTCAGCACTTGCAGCTCAGCCCAGGCCTTTGGAGAAGTCACCCTGGGGAAAGTTGTTGGAACCCAGGGGCCTGGAGAGAAGACCAGCAGAGAACATCCTGTGCCTTCCACGTAAGAAAAGAGCCTCAGTGGAAAGTTAGCTGCCTTTCCTCTGAAGAACCAACAAAATAAATCCCCTTTTATTAAAAGCCAATCCGTCCCTGGTGTGTTGCATTCCAGCAGCTAGCAAACCAGAACAACATCTTTTCTAATTTTCTTTTAATTTCTTCAGGAAATCTTTCCCTAAAGTCTCACCCACAGGATATTTACAAGATAATTTCCTTTATGTATTGTATCACAATGCTTTCTTCTCTGATTTCTGTGTTTTTAGACCACATCTTTTCAATTTTTTGCACATTATTTTTCACGCTAATATGAAATGTCTTTGTCTCTGGAAACTGTGGCTAAAAATTTACTTTCCAATTTTAGGTAGATTGGGGTGGGCCAACATTTACATTAAATAATTCAGTTCCCTAAGCTATATTGGAAAATATTTTCAATTCTGATCAATATTTGGAATACCATTAATTTTGTAATCAGCTTTATGAATTATTGAGTTTCAAACTATTTCCCTAGCTTTTTTAATGGGAATTCAGGAGAGCTGATTCCCAGTAAGTACTTTAAGTCATATATATCATACTGGATTCCTTATTTATCAAAAAAAGGATGTATAGATAAATATCAAATATAATTTAAAAATTATTACTTAAACTCTAGATATAACTTCTCCATTAAAACAAATTTGGTAACCTATCACCTTGTGGACTTCATAGCAGCTTGAATTTTTAGATAAAACTGTCAGTAATTTTTTTCATTAAAACTCACCCTTCAATATATCATTGCCTTAATTGCTTAGACTCAGATAATTTTTTACAGGTATCCTTCAGTACTGTCTCACTATTCCACAAAATCAATTATATTTGTGAACCATTTTTGTATGGTAGAATTAATATTTGATTTGTAATTATAGGAAAACTGTAAATCTTATTAACTTCATCTATTGTATTCATAATAGCAATAAAATAATTAATCCCTGGCTTACTGAGTCCACATTAATTATATGCTTACTTTGAAAATAACATTTGACACTAAAATTTTCTTATGGCACTTTTCATCTCTGTATTTCTCAGAGTATAGATTAAGGGATTGAACATAGGAGCAATGATAGTGTAAAACAGTGCAAATATTTTATCCTCAGGGTAAGTGTTAAGTGGTCTAAGGTAAGCAAAGATTGAAGGACCAAAGAATAAGACAACCACTGTGATATGAGACCCACAGGTAGATAGGGCTTTGCGAATTCCTTCAGCTGAATGATTTCTTAAAGTTACAATATAATGACATAAGAAACAAATAAGACAACAAAGGTTACTAAGGCAACCATACCTGAATTGGCAATGACAAGGACACCTGTGATGTAGGTATCAATACAGGCAACCTTAAGCAGTGGGAAAATATCAAAGAAATAAAGATCAATTACATTTGGACCACAATAAGGCAACTGGGTTGTCATAGACAATTGAGGAAAGGAATGGACAGCCCCTCTAGCCCAAGCAGCTAGGATTAGAAGATTGCATCTTGTCCTGTTCATAATAACCATGTAGTGCAGAGGTTTGCAGATAGCAACATAGTGATCAAAGGCCATGGCAGTAAGAATGAAAACCTCAATGCTTTCAAAGAAGTGCTTAGTAAAGACTGGTAACATGCAATTATTGTAAGAAATGGTTTTTGTCCCCACCAACAAGTCACTGATAAGTTTGGGTGTAATGTAGCAGATGTCCATACAGGATAAATGGGTGAGGAAGTAGTACATGGGTTGATCAAAAAGGGAGCTACACTGAATGGAGACAAGGATCAGGAAGTTTCCTGCCAAGATGGAAACATAACAGAATAAAAAGAGCACAAAGCAAAATATTTCTATGTCTTGGTCATAAGAAAGTCCCAAAAGAATTAATTCTGAAATATTGTTTTGACTTTCCATATATTTCAGTTTGTTCATATTGTGCACAAATGAGTTCAATGTCTGAAAAGAAAAAATAATTTGAATAAAAAATTTATGGTATGATCACAATATAAAATTTATCACAATAACAGGTAGACACATATTGAAAATATTAATTATTCTTTCCTTATGGAATTATGTTGCTTTTTCTTTTATCACATCTCATCTTACAAAAATATTCTGGAATTGTCATATAACGGCAATAATTATGTATTTTGTACCATTTGACTGATAGAGGTTAAAGTTTAAATGTAGTTTGAGAATCAAAACCACATTTTCTTCCTATTATGTTGTTTAGAAAACAACAAATGTTTTAGTGACCCAATAAAAATAAAAGTTTTGAATATTTTTAAATGGACTGCCTTAGCCATAGGATCAACTTTCCTTCCTCCAGTATGAACTGAAAAATACAAACATTTAAAGCACCCAGTTTACATTGGTAAACTTTAATTTGGCAAATCTACTGAGAAAATTATTATCAGGCACAGAGTGTTTAGCAGTTAACTGTTGCAAAATAATACTGAATAATTAAAGAATGGCTCATAATCCTATATTTTATTTGTTATAACTGAAACCAATTGATTGTTAATGAAATGATATATTGTTAATTGTCAAATATAACCATTTACTAACAATAAATTTATTTAAAGATAATTGTTATATAAGTAAGTTGTTGAGCAACTTAAAGAAGATCACTCAATTAATTTAAGTCCATGATTTCTAGTAAAAGTGAGTTAGATTACAGGAATCTCAGGGAATTTTCAGAATCTGTATATGATATACTGTTGGTACCATAAGATAGATATCTGGATTCTTTGTTAGTTTGGTGTTGTGTCTCGTGCATAAGGGTGTCATGGAGTACTGCCCTGGGAGGAACTTCTGTCAATCCTCATCTCAGTAGAAAAGATTATGGAATTCCTCACATTACTAGATCACCCAGTCAGTTTTCCTGAATCTTTATGTAAAGCTATAACAGGCAGCTATATAAATTAGAATTCTCAGTCTCTAAAACATTTTGATATAATTATGCTTCATTTCTTCCAAAATTCCATATTCCTTAATTCACTATTCTGACTTGTTTAATAGATTATGATGAGTATTTAATCCACAATAGCTCCTAAAGTCCCATCCCACAATCTGAGGGAACATGCTATTAAGATCACTGCTGTTAGCAGAAGTAAAAGGGAAAAGTGAGTAATTTCAGGTGAGGAGAATATTTGTCATTAAAATGTACAATAGTCTTGGCCAAATAATCAGACATCAAACTGCCTATTAAAGAATTGAAGACATGAATGAAGAAAGACAGAGATAGAAAGATAGGGAAGTGTAAGATAAACTGTGCAGTACTGAATGATGCACTCACTGCCTTATCTCCTTAAGCCCCTTTTTCCTTCATTATACAATTAAGAAATTATTATATAATTCAAAATTGTAAGGAATAAATGAAGTAATATGAAATACCTTAGTGTCATATGTGTCTTCTGCCACAAGCCTTGTTTCACTTGTTTCTTCTTTGATCAAGCAGTTTAGCAACTACTGAGATTCTCCTATAAATGTGCATGAGTAATTCCAATAAAAAAATAATTAGGAAAAAAAGTAAAGAACAATCTAGAATTAATGGGTAACCAAGTGAATTTCAATTTCTACCATCCATTAGTGAATAAACAGTCATTTTGGTGATAGATCGTCTACCTTAGAAAATCTTAGGCAATTCCTAACACTAATTACTAGTCTGATTTTTGTCCTATAAATATATTGATATGGTAAATTATGACTTTACTTCTTTGATAAGTTGAAAAAGTAATCTACAGTCCTGTTTGTAAATGGTATAGCATAATAAAACCTGATGTTCTTAGTGGTAAGTACAATTTCCATGAAAGTTCAATTTTCTCCTACAGGTATCAGAATATGCCATCTTGTGAACCTACCTTAGTTGACCAGATGCATGTCATATATAGTAAGGAAGTTTGTTTGAAACAGTAAAACCTTCTTATTTTTGATAGCAAATTTAAATGCAGATATTCCTTTTGATAGGAATATTGTGGAAGATATATGAACACTCAAGTGGGACTCTGAAATTTACTGCCAGCCTGAAAATTTTAATAATGTTAACTCTACTCTTCTCAATTAGAAGTTGGATTGTTCATAATGCACTGAAGCATTTTTAGAGTAATAAAATTTACCTTATGCTGCAAGAAGAGATGGTGCATTCTTACAACTGAATTTAGATGGAATTAAGGTAAATGACACATAAACTTTCTGAAACCTGTTTAGTGGGATTCTCTCCAAACCAAAATGGCATGTGTAATATAATGACCAAGAAGTCTGAATAGCTTCAAGGTTAGATTTAGGTTGCATTAGGAAGAATTCCTCCTGAGATACTCACTCTGCTAGTTCTTCTTCATTATCTGAATTGAAATAAAGGTGGAGAACTATAAACCAGTAACAAACAAAACTAGGATAATTCTCAAAAATACTTTTGAAATCTCAAAATGCCTTAGAACCTTCTATAAGTTTGCAAAGAGAAGTGGATCTTTATTCCATGGAAAAGCAAGCTGGAACTTTTGAAAGCAGATTTAACATCTTCATACTAGCTCTTTAACATCTTCATACTAGCTCAAACTAAAATAAACAAAAAAGAATTTGAAAGACCCACAAAAAACTAACACAGGTGTTTAAGTCCTAGGAGTCATTTATTTTAAACATGAAAGAAATTTTGTCTGGAAGAGCAAAATATAAACCTCTGTGGCAATGCAAAAATTAATAGTTCTTTGAAAGCTCTTAGATTATATTCCCAGAGACACGTCTACCTGATCCTCACCAAATATCCCAATGCCTCTGTCCATGGCAATTTTCCTTTTGTGCCTGGGCATTTCCTTTATAGCTTTGACTTGGTCTTGCTCTGGCATTGATTCCCTGGAGAGCACAAGATGCTACCATCAGATCCAGAGCAGTTCAGGAAACGCTGTGAGCTCTGTGCTAAGATGGTTTACCAGAAAAAGGAAGAAATATAATATAACCTGGATTGGATGGATTGGCCTGTATTAGTCAAGAATATCTGACAAAGATAACTAAAGGCAGGCATCATAATCCAAACATGGATTTTATATTTTAAGTATACATCTAATATCCATTCTGAATTAATTTTGTACCATGAGTGAGGTATGGGTACTGATGTCCAATTGTTTCATAATCATTGGTTGAAAAGTCTATTGTTTTTTTACTGATTCCCTACTTAACTTTGTTGAGACTTATTTGAGAATGTATATGCAGGTTTACAATTATAATTTCTACACTATTCTATTGACAACCAATGTAATTTATGAAAACCATGCTATTTTGATCATTGCAGCTTTATATTTCTTGATATCAGGCATTACAAATTCTTCAAGTTTTCCCTTTCTAAAATCTGGGGTAAATTTTAGATCTACTACATTTCCATATAAATATTAATTTATGAAAATAATTCTTAATTAGATTTTGTCTGGGATTGCATTGACCTAGAGATCAGTACAAGAAGAGTTGAAATCATAATAAAATTGAGACATCCAATCCCTAAAAACAGTATTTCCATTAAGGTCTTCTATACCCTCAGCATATTTTATAATGTTCCATGTACATGTCTTTCACCATGTTATATCACATTTATCCTAAGGATTTCATATTTTTGGATCTATTATAATTGACCTTTTGTTGTTGAATTTTGTCCCCTTCCTCTTTAATTTATGTTCTATCCTAATGCTTAGTCTCGTGATGTGCCCTTATTTGGAAATAGTCTTTGAAGATTAGTTAAAATGAAATTAAGCTGGATTAGGATGGTCCCTAATCTGACTTCCTTGTAGGTGGAGGGAAGTTAGAATGCAGAGACAGAAAAATAAGGGAAGTCCATGTGAAGATGGAGGTAGAGACTAGAGTGATGCATGTGTAGGCCAAGGAACACCAAGGACTGCTAGCAAACAGAAGCTAGAAGAAGAAAGGAAAGATTTTCCCCTACGGGTTTTTGAGGGAGCATGGCCCTGCTATTTGATTTTTTGGCTTTTACCTGCAAAAGTGTTAGGCAACAAATTTCTGTTGTTTGAAACAACATACCTATAATATTATGTTATCACAGCCCTAGGAATTTATGTGAATAACATTTCTGAAGTTGTGCTACTAGTATAAAAACTACAAAAGATTTCTTTTTTGGCATGGGCAGGCTCCAGGAATCAAACCTGGGTCTCTGGTATGGAAGGCAAGAATTCTGCCACTGTGCCACCATTGCACTGCCCTGCAAATGATTTTTTAATGGTGATCATAACCTGAAACCCTGCTAATCTTATTAATTTAAACAAAAACACACAGATTGGATAGGAAGGAATAAATTTGTCTGTAATCAGAGATAATATGATCACCTATGTGGAAAATTTCATTGTATATTATAATTATCAGAGAAATACTTGTCTAATGGAAGTACTTTTGGAAGAAGTTGTATATAATTGTTATTATTTTTTCTCTAATAGTTGAGAGTACGAACAAATGAAACTATCTGGACATGGGGAAGATTTAACATGACAAATTCAATGTCTTTGAAGATATATCTTTAAAAGATTATTATTTAATTACATGAAGTTTAATAACTTACATGATTTAAGGAACTTTTTATACTTATTAAGTAGTTGAATTTAAATATATTAATAAGTGAATAGCTTCTCCTTAGTTATTCAAAATCTATAGATATTGTGGTTTTAATCTCTTATATTGTGCCTTTATTCCCATAAGTTCTGCAGTTTGTTTTTTCAAGCTCTCGAGTGTTGCTTCCCAAGGACCAGAGCTTGAAGGATATTAAGGAATGATGAGAGAGAGACAGGATCAGGGGGTCTGAAGGTTAGTGACAACAAACAAATTTATTCTTAACCAGATCCTGCTTATATACTGCAAGGTGACAAAAGGCATGCACGCATTTCTTGAGAGAACAGAGCATTCATCTTTCAGTGTTCTCTTCCTTCATACTTAACATGACCATTTGAAGTTAACAAACATTCTCTTCTTCCCAGACTGTTCTCCATTAAGCAGATAACAGTCTCCACAGTTTACTGTTGCCACCACTCTGGCACCAGCTGCTCCCAACAAATTCTGCAGGTCTTGTTTTAACCCTTGCTCCTACACTCAAGTTCTTCTTAATGGTCACCAAATATCTTCTTTATGTCTTTCATCTCTTTTACTATATCTTCCTTCAACTCATTGATTTGATTTAAAAATTTTGTTTGAACATTGTGTCATTTGCAGTGTTGATTTGTTCCTTTGGGCCATATTTTCATGCTTCCTAGTATGACTCGAATTTTTGCTGGAGTCTAGGCATCTAATTTCCCTGATAAATTTATTCTGGAGTTTGTTCTCTCTCTTTTACCTAGGGCTTTCTTGTTGGTTGGACTTGTTCTCTATCTGTTTGTTTTGGTATGCTAAATCTGCAAGAATACAACATACCATAAATGGGTAAACAAGTTTACAGTTCTAAGGCTGTAAAAATATCCAAAAATAAGGCATCTAGAGAAAAGTACCATGACTCAAGAAAGGCCAATGGGTCCAGATCATCTCTATCAGTTAAGAAGGCCCATGGCTGACATTGCTGAGATCTTTGGCTTCTGATTTCAGACAAATTCCCCAGGGGTCTCATGTGCATCTACTCTCTTCCTCAGCCCTCTGAGCTTCTTCAAATATCTGCATCTTTGTCACCTGTGGGCAACTGTGTTTCTCCAAAATGTCTCCCTTTTTATAGGACTCAAGTAAGCTAATCAAGACATACCTTGAATGGGTGGAGTCACATCTCCATCTAATCAAATGGCCACACCCACAAATGAGTGGGTCAGTTTCCATAGAAACAATCTATTCAAAGTTTTTGACCCAACAATATTAAATCAGGACATGGTTTTTCTGGGATACACAACTCTTTCAAACCAGCACACTGTCCTTTAACAACCAGTTCAACTTATTCATGATCTGTAGCATAGCTTCTGTTTAACTGATTAGGATTTAGCTGTTCTTTTCTATTTCTCATCCTGAATATATAGAACTTTTATTTTGAGGAGGGTTCCCCAGATATGACTGACCCCAACAAGATTTCCCCAGATTAGATAGACCTGGGTCTCAGGAAGAAAGTGTAATTAATATCGAGTTTCACTGAGGATGAGACTCAGTAGCTTCCTGTGAGGGATTTTTACTCGGTGCTTCTCCTATCCTCCCTAACAGTTGATATTTGTCAACCACAGGCATAAAGTGGTATGGTGCTGTTAATTCTCAGCAGATACTGTCCATGTCAGACGTATGGTTGAGTTAGAGTCTGAGGTAGAAAGTGGGCTTAAGATGTTTTTGTTTTCCAGCGCCTGGGGTTTGAATTGTACAAATGAGAGCCATTTCTTGTTGGTGGACACTGTCTCCAATCACACACATTTCTTTGGGAAGATATAACATTTAGGGAATTATCTCCTTCACCTCACTGGCTTCTTTGCAATATTTGATAGGGAAAATAAAAGGAAATATGTTAGTTAAGGCCACAGATAACAAGAATAATTTGTAAATATTGTACTTTTATTTTCAGACTACTGTAATAAAGTGAATATTGCAATAAAGTGAGTCACATTTTTTTTGGTTTCCCAGTGTATGTGAAAGTTATATATATATATATACTCTACTGTAGACTATTAAGTGTATGATACCATTATATGTAAAAAATACATTATGCAAAAAAATTCAACAAATGTTGCTGCAATAACAGGATAGTCACATGGAAAAAGAATGAAATGTGACTCCCATAATACAGCATAGAAAAAATAAAAATAATTAAAAATTTAAAAAACAATATGCATACTTAAATTAAAAATACTTTGTTGCTAAAAAATAAATGCTAACCACCATCTGAGCCTTTAGCAAGTCATGAACTTAGTGCTGGTGGGAGGTCTTGCCTTGATATTCATGGCTGCTTACTGATCAGGATGGTGTTTACTGAAGCTTGGGGTGTCTGTGGCAGTTTGTTAAAATAAGACAACAATGAAGTTTGTCACATTGATTGACTCTTACTTTCAGAAAAGATTTCTTGGTAGCATGAGATAGTACATTATGCATACAAAAGAACATTTAAAATTGTAGTCAATCTTTTAACCCTGCTGCTGCTTTATCAATTAGGTTCATATAATATTCTAAATGCCTTATCATTTTAACAGTGTTCATAGTGTCCTCACCAAATAAAAAACCTTTTTTAAGAAACCATTTTTTGTTCATTCATATGAAGCAACTTCTCATGCATTAAAATTATATCATGAGAATGAAGCCATTCAGTGACCACTTCTATTAGTACTTCTTGTGCCATTTTCACTACATATGCAATTACTTTTTCAGCAGAAATATTGAACCCCTCAGAGTTATCCATGAGGGCTGAAATCAACATCTTCCAAACACCTCTCAATTTTGATATTTTGACCTTGTCCTAAGAATCACAGATATTCCAGAAGATTTTTAATTTACTTTTCCCAGATTCATCTGTGGAATTACTATCTATGACAGTTATAGCTTTATGAAATGCATTTTTTAAATAAAAATACATTGAAATTCAAAATTACTTCTTAATCCATGGATTGCAGAATGAATTTGTTGTGCTAGCAGATATGAAAACAGCGTTACTATCTTTGTATATCTCCATCAGAGCTCTTAGGTAACTAGATGCATTTTCAATGTGTAGTCCTATTTTGAAAGGAATATGTTTTTTTTCTGAGAAGTAGGTCTCAAAAGTGGATTTAATCATTCAATAAACCATATTGTAAGCAGATGTGCTCTAATCTAAGCTTTGCTGTTCCCTTTAAGTAGCACAGGCAGAGTAGGCTAGCATACTTCTTAAGGGCTCTATGATTTTCACAATGGTAAATGAGCACTGGCTTCAATTTAAAGTCAACAGACTCATTAACCACTAATAAAATGTCAGTCTGTCCTTTGAAGCTTAGAAGCTAGGCATTAACTTCTTATCTCTAGCCATGAAGGTTCTAGATGTTATTTTCTTCTAGTATAAACCTATTTCATCTACACTGAAAATCTGTTGTTCAGTGTAATCACTTTCATCAATTCACTTTGCTTGATCCTCTGATCAAATTTTTGCAGCTTCTACATCAGCATTTTCTGCTTCTCCTTGTACTTTTCTTTCCTTAAACTTCATGAACTAATCTCTGTTAAATTCAGAATTTTCTTATGCAGCTTCATTGCCTCTCTCAGCCTTCACAGAATTGAAGAGAATCAGGGCCTTCTTGTTGGATTAGGATTTTGCTTAAGGGAAAGTTGTGGCTGGTTTGATCTTCTATCCAAACCACCAAAACTTTCTCTATATCAGCAGTAAGTCTGGTTTGTTTTCTTACCATTCAGGGGTTCACAGTAGTAGCACTTTTATTTTTCTTCAATAAATTTCCTTTGTAATCATCACTTTATTAACTGGGGAAAGAGGACTAGCTTTCAGTCAGTCTGGGTTTTTAAGAGCTCTTCCTCACTTAGCTTAATTATTTCTGGCTTTTGATTTAAAGTGAGAGAAATGCAAAAGTTTCTTTCATGCTTTCTTTTAGAAACCATCATAAAGTTACTAATTGGCCTAATTTCAATATTATTATATGTTCTAGTTTGAAAACTGCTAGAATGTGACATACCAGAAATGGAATGGCTTTTTAAAAGGGGAAATTTATTAAGTTGCAACTTTACAGTTCTAAGTCCATGAAAATGTCCAAATTGTGGCATCCAAATAAAGTCACCTTGGTTTAAGAAGGCTAATGATGTTTGGGGTTTCTCTTTCAGCTGGAAAGGCACATGATGAAGTTTTCTATCTTTCTGTCCTTACAGAGGGCTTCCCCAGGGGTGTTTCCCTTCATCATCTACAAAGATTTCTGGCTGGCTGGTCTCTGATGGTTCTGGTGGCTCTGAAGCTTTTTCCAAAACATTTCCCTCTTAAAGGGCTCCAGTAAGAAACCCCACTTTAAATGGGTGTAGACATATCTTCATGGAAAACACCTAATCAAAGTTACCACCCATAATTGGATGGATCACATCTTCATGGAAAAATCAAAAAGGTCCCACCCACCAATATTGAATGAGGACTAAAGGACATGGATTTTCTGGGGTACATATAGTTTCAAACTAGCACATTGTGTCAGGAAGAATAATGAAGCCTGAGGAGAGGGAGGGATGGGGAATGGCCAGTCAGTGGAGCAGCCAGAACACATATAACTACTATTAACAAAGTTCACCATGTTATAAGGGCATGGTTCATGGCACCCAAAATGATTATAATAGTAATATTCAAGATATGGGTTTTTGCCTGGTGGGATTACTGTGATCTTCATGATTCTGAACCGATAGCTGTCTTGTTATTGTTGGGTTGTGGTTACTGTAATTACCCATTTACAGTTATCATTTGATATGCAAGCACTAAAGAATGCTTTGTGGAGTCATCAGTGTCCTGGACATAGTGTTCCCTGCTCCACCTCTATAGTAACATCCCTAGCTACTCATGATAATCAGAGTCAAGTATCCCAGCCAGAAGAGTAACTTTTCTTTCCTGCTGTTTCACTGGCATAAAGAGCACAAAATATTGGTTCCATTTCAATGTAACCCACATGGTGTCCCCCTCAGTTACCGCATCTTCTCCAGGAACAAGGATGTGTACCTTGTTAAATTCAAGACTCTGAAAGTGGGTATCTAGGAGTGTCAGTAACTTGGACCCCTTCTTTTTCACCAATTGGATCCCACAATGATATATATGAGGAAAATGGGGATACAGCACACTAGGTCAGGCAGGAGGCCAGTGCATATATTGCAAACTGAGGACATCAGAATTTCTCAAAGAGTTGAATTCAGCTGGTTCCTTAGTGGAGTCCTTAATAGGCTTTTATTGTCTTTATTCAGGCAGACTACTTATGGGTGATAAGGTACATGGTAAGATAAGAGAATTCTGAGATTATAAGAAAAATTTCACCCATGTGGCAGACTCCTAAGATTTCATGGGGTTTGTCTTCCACCAAATGCCAGGTTTTTAACTTAATATGGCAATTAACATACTTGCCAATTCCTGATCACTGGTCCAGTTAGCATGATGCCATTAAAATATACTGAAAAAAATGTTCAGAAGATAAAATATCCCAAAAACAAAATTAAGAAAAAGGAGAAAACAATATTACTCTAGTGAAAGAAATGATTGCATACTTCTGTACTTTCAATGTAAAAATGAACTGATATTGATTTTCCCTATTCATGACATCAAGAAGAATGCATTTACCTAAAGGCAATATTTCTGGAATCAGACAAAATGCTGAAGGATTAGGAAAAATAGCTGTGATCACAGCCCCACTGTCATCCACCATAATGAATTTTGTTCTTGTAGAGACTAGACAGGTTAATAAGATGGAAATATGATGGAGAATATTGCCTCTGCATTTCTCATGCCCTTGGTATTATCCATAAGCTATGAAGTGGCTCCCAAGATGAAGTATTGATTCTGATTTACTATATTTCTTGGGATAGGTAAAGGGATGTTTCAATAGCTACCATTTGGCCATATCTATCAAATAGGTACTTATTCTACATAATATAAGCCAATAAAAATATGTCAGCTACCAAATACATTCAGAGACTGAGAAACCAACCTGAGGTGAGTCCATAGACCCATGCCCTCACTGCTGAATGAACTTGAACTGAACTCTAATAGCTGGCCTTGGGCCATATCTTCATGATTCCTACTATGACTCATGATGTTTAGCTCGTGTCTAGGAATCTGATGTGTTTGATTCATTTATTCTAGAGATGGAATCTTTTTAAGGAGTGTCACTACACATTTGCTTGATCCAATGAGATTTCCCCAGATCAGACAGTCCCAGGTCTCAGGAGAAGTGTGTAATCAGTATCAAGTTGCCTGAGGATGAGACACAGCAGGTTATCAGACTTTCCTGTGAAGCCTTTTAACTCTGTGTATTTCCCATGCTCCCAAACAGGTGGATCTCATTAGCTCACAACTCCTCAGCTGTATAAAGTGTGGTGCCTTTAGTTCTTAGCAGACCCTATCCCTGCCAAGAGCACAGCAAAGACAGAGGCTGAGGTCGAGTTTGAATTTAAGATGTTTCTGTTTTCCAGTCCCTGGGGTCTGAATTCTCTGAATGAGAACAGCCATTTGAGCTGGGAAGGCATGAGGATCTGCACTTTGGTGGCTTTACTTAGAATTATGAGCTGCAATATCAGCCATTTCAGCTATTCCAGACAAGTGTACAATGTGTGTCCATAACCGATGTTCCCCAAACAGTTGCTCCAGGCAGTTCCTGGTTATTTACTAGATGACTTACAGGACTAACTAAATTCCACACCTCCCTAACTCATCACAATTTCTTAAGGTAAAATGAGACACTAAGACCATTTACAATTAAGGAAAAGGAGAGGGTTGACATTTGCCCTCAATCAGAGCAATCGTTCAGTTTTCAAGTTTACAGCTTAAGCACAAGGATTTAGAAAATGAGCTGAGGAAATTTCAAATGATAGCTGAAGTTTCTCAATAGAAATTTTGTCATTTATTCCTGAATGTCCATAATCTGACATCAAGAAATAGAAGACAGAAAAAGTGAACTAATTAATCTGTAGCTATATGGAAGATACCAGAAAAATTATTTATAGACATCTTATTTTAGGTACATTTATGTGCACATTTATGCAATGTATTATGTATATTACCCTAATAATAGCACAATTAAAAGTGAAATAATTGTCAGACTAGTAAAATATACTTACAACACTAAAGGAAAAAATTTCATATGTAAATAGATTTCACAAGTCAGCATTTAAAAAATGACAACTCAAAGGAATAATAGTCAAAAACCCCACAATTCTACGAGTCCTTTCTCTTTATCAAAAGAATTAAATATATAAGAATGTGCTCAATCTCATTCATTGCTAACTATATTGAAATAAAAATCCCTGATAGGTATTCTTTTCATCCATTATGTTAATAAAATTATCTTTTAATGAATGCTTTTAATATAAAGTGCTGGTAAATGTGCAGGGAACTCTCAATTTCATGTATTTTCAGAGGAGTTTAAGTGGGTACAGTCTCTTCAGGGGTGGTTTTCAACATCTATAATCTTACAACTGCACATAGAAACTAGCCAAATGTTTCTATTTCCTACATATACACTTACTTATATGTACACAAACAATAATGATACCATTTTCAGGGAACCAAAAGATGAGAGACAACTCAAATGTCCATCAGAAAGGGAAAGAATAAATCCTAGATGATACTTTTATGCAACCATTGATAAAAATGAAGCAGATACTAGAAAATAGGTTCTTAAAAAGTTGATAAAGTGAAAAACCTGAGGATAGAACTATATGCTTAGAGTGCTAATATTTCCATTAAAAGCAGGTAATTTATATTATACATTATTTTATCTAAATGGATTGTGTCTAGAAGACTACCAAGAAAGGCACAGTAAAGTGTAGTCTCTGAGGAAGAAAACTGCTTTCTAGGCCTCAGAGATGGAAGGAAGACCTACTTTTTAACATTCTCCCTTTAGCAGTATTTGAAAATGCATTATAATCATGTGTTTCATTGAAGTATAAAGATTTTTATAATCTTACCTTAGGAAATGATCTGACTACATATCATCTTTGGCATATCACTGAGACCTGAAACTCCCTTCTGACATAAACAAGAAGAGGAGCAATATTAATAGGACAATACTGACATTCAGGAGCTTGAGCAATCTGGTGAATCAGATGCAGTGGTAGTTTTGGAACTCAGTGCTCTTTACACCACACACCACCACACTGTCATTAACTTTAGGTTCATTTGCACTCTTGGAAATTTTCCTAATGCATTTTTTTCAAAGCTCTTCAGCAAAAAGAAATGATTGTTTTCAGTTTCTATTAACCAAGTGTTTAGAGAAATAGACAGATAGATAGATGGATGATAGATAAAGATATCTGGTAGATAGAGAAATAAGTTAAACAAATAGATAAACAGAAATACATGCATATTTATATTTCACATGATTGATATATAGTAGAATGAAATGTAACAAGAATGACTCACATTTGGACAAAGCAATATAAGGATACCGATATCTATCTGTTCAGATATCTGCCAAATATGAGCATCTAGATAAAAAGTGAGAACTTAATTAATACTTGTTGAATAAGTAAAATGATTCAAGAGGATCTCTCATAGATACAATTCTATAATGCTCTACAGTATTTTATACTTACTTTCCATTCAGTAAATGAGAAGCTTATATCTACTATATTCATAACAAAATCATCATCTCCATGAAGCATTTCCTAGAACACCAAAACAGATATTGTTCCTATTTTCTTGTTCCTCTCATTACTAATTGGCAATAGTACTTGCAGTTTGGTGCCCGTTCCCATCAAGAATCGACATTCACATCTTTTCAAATTTCTCACTTTAGATTTTAAATTACTTCTCAAAAATCCCTTGTACTCTCTATCCTTCCACAGGGCATTGTATGTATTAGATTCTTAAAATGGGATTGACTTTCTATGAGTATTAAAAATTCAAATGTTATTCACTGATAAAAATATTACCAGCCTTTGTGTGCAGATGTTAAAAAGCTCTTGTTTATTCCCAAGGTAATTTGTAAACCACTTACACAAAAAGAAGAAAAAGTGCTTTTAAAATACTTTCTGATGATTCTGAAAACTATGTATATATTTGATCTCACAAAATTGCATAGTTTCTCATGTGCCAGAATAAGGCAAGCTAAGTCATTCCCAGTTTCAGTCCATACTTTCTGAAATCCACCACTGCATAGGATTTTAATGGAGACATGTTCTTTTTTGCCTTCTTTGGAGGAGTATTTAACATGAATGATGCAAAATATCTGAATCTGGGGAAGATCATTCCTTAAATTGTCATGTTTTCACAATTAAGAAATGTGAACCAAATATGAGAAAGCACTTAATTTCCATTTTGTCTTCTTACATTATGGGATAATGGATGGCCTATTTTTTGCAATTACAGTTGTTGATTTGGCATCAAGACATTTCTTGACTAGAATAAATGTACATGTTGAGTGGTGCAATCATGGCTTAGTGGCAGAATTCTCACCTGCCAAACCCAGGTTAAATTACCGTTGCCTGTAGATGTAAAATCATCTATATGCATTCACCCAGTGCACAGATTGTGGCTTCCAAAACCATTGTCCAGTAAAGGAAACAGGATCCTGGGAGATTTGCTTGAATCTGGGGCTGTGACAAGGAATATAAAACTTGAAGTGGAGCATATTTAGTGCCACAAAATAAGGAATAATTGGAGAAAAAAAACATCAAACCTTACACACACATAAAACAAAAATGAAGAAAACACATACACACATGCACACTCACACACACATGCACAATTATAGCAAAAGGACACAGGCACCAACTGAAAGAGTTCTCAATGGCTAAGCTGGGAAAACATGAGAAACAAAACAAATAACACTGCACTGAACTTTAACCCAAACCATAAAATTAATATCTATGAATCCATACTGATATAAAGCAGTGATTCAAGAAAAAATAAATAAATGGGGAGAATAGACAGATCTCCCATATAGAACAATTAGAACAATTCCAAATTACTTTTGTGGCTATTACACTTAAAAGGTGGTGGAGCATAACATTTTCCTTTCTCATGTGGGATGGAAATAGTGACTTCCTTTCCAGGAGTACAGTATAAAAAATGGGAAGAAACCAGGCAAACATTAACTCCACCAAGTGAGCAATGTTAACATCAACAGTGCCAAGCCATATAGTGTATATCCTTGTTGTGCTGTGATGAGATGGGCCCTTTGTGGTCTCTCTCTCCAAAATACATACCCCAATCTAATCATGACAAACTCTGAAAAAAATGGCACTTGATTGCTAATGTCCCAAAGGCTTGTCCATTCATCCTTACTACTGTCAATGTCATCAAATCAAGGAAGGTTTGAGAAAGCATCATTGTCTAGAGGTGCCAAAGGAGACATGATGGCTAAATGTAATATGATATACTAGATGGGATTCTGGTATAGAAAAGAATGTTATATCAAAATTAAAGGAATCTTGATAAAATATAGAATTTAATTAATAATAATGTATCAGTATTGGTTAATTAGTCTTGACAAATGTACATATCGATGTAAGAACACAATAATAGGGGAAACTCAGTGTGGGGTACATGGAATCACTAAAATATTTGCCACTTTTCTGTAAACCTAAAATCATGTAAAATAAAAATGGATTTAAAAACAGTGAACATTTAGAAGTGTATGTGTAATTCTGTTTATCAAATATTCAATGAATACCTGTTATATATAAAATTGTGGTCTAAATTTCAGGGTAATCATCATCCCCTAAGATTTAAGGTGCTCACTAATTTTCCTCTTTAATTGTAGTAATGTAAACTAAGCACAGTAGAAAGGTACCTGGCATCTTTTGTGTGCGTATGGCCATCACTATAATAGGAACTTTACTTGTTTAAATCTGATCCACAAATCTTTCAACTCAGATAATTTCATTTACTACCAAAGTAAAATGGGGCTCAGTGTTGCTAATCAATTTGTCTTTATCAAATAACTAGAGAAGAACAATGGTGGAATTGAACTCATTTCTGTATAAAACAAAAGCCCCTGGTTTATGCTTTTATGTATGTATTATTATTCATTATTTATTTTAATAGACTACTTCTATAGGAGTTCTTGGTTTAAAGTAAAATTTGCAGAAAATAGTTTCACCTATACCCATTCCCCAGTTTCTACTTGCTTTAGTGTGGCACATTTATTACAACTGATGAGTAATTACTGATATCTTATTGTTACACTATAGTCTATAGTTTACATCATGCTTCACTATTTATATTATAACAACCACATAAGACTATTTTTCTTTCACTATAATATCATACAAAATAATTTCACTGCCCTAAAATTTTCCTGTGCACCACCTATACACCCCATATTTTATTTTAACTTATATGATTTGTAAGTAGTATGTATTATATACATTATGCTCATTTAAAGGATATTGGATTATTATGATGTCTTAGTTTTAATAACTTTTGGGAAACACATTTATGTTCAATTCTGTATAATTATTCTGCACGTTCCAGCAAGCTAGTGCAGTGTTAGAACCTAGAAATGTTATCTCAGTTGAGCCCTGAAGGATTAGCAGTTTACAAGATGACTAAAGAGGAAAAGACATTACACAGTGTGAGAACAGTAAGACTGTCCACACCATCTCACTTTCTTATCAAGGCTCTTCTCACCCATGGGTCCAAAGATATCGCATAATAACTTTTTGAATGTCTGTCTAAAGCCATGCTCTGTGCTTTATTTATATTCTAACAGGTGCTTTATTTTCTTTTTCCCTGGTACAGTGTGATTTGAATTTTCTTTATCTTCCTAGGTATGCCTGCCTAAGAAATAAGTGTCAACTCCCTTTGGCCTTTAATGTCTATGGCCAGGAGTCAGCTCTGCCCTTATGCAATACATAGACATCATTACCCAACATCTGTGAACACCACCTCCACATTCCACTGTGGTATGCCCTGGTGCCCAGTTCCCAGAACTGATAGTATTCTAGTTCATAAATGGGACAAAGATTAAATGAAACACTGATCACACCCAGGGAAGTTCTGGAACTGGTAAATATTCTTGACTTAGTGGAATGAAAAGGATCCATTCCAAAGATGGTACCATGATCAGTATCAGGAATATTCCTTGTTTTGCCTCTCACTAGAAATTGAATACCGATTTTCCTTGTGAATTCTACAGTCTAGTGCCAATTACAACCTTGTCTATAATGTAGGGTACTGGTTTCCCTTACTTCTTTTCCCTGCAGATGTTTGTCCTGCCCATTTTCATTCTCAGCCTTAGTATCAAAACTTGAACCCACCAAAACTTACTAATTTTCCCACTCACCATGGAGATGAAGGACAATAACAAAGTACCAAAGGATCTGACAACATCATTTGAGTAAATATAGTAATTTCAACACTAATTATTAAAGATAAGTACTAAACAGAGGCTGGTAGCGAATGTGGCTAAAGAGGTATTTAGGAATCAGATTATAAAAAGTGATAATTGCCATGCCAAGGAGTTCCAGCTGCCTTTTGTAGGATACAGAATATTACCAAAGGCTTGTAAATAGGATTGAAATACAGAGTGTCAAGGTGGTCAAAATGAAGAACACTTTGTACTTATTTTAAATTCCTCAGAAAATAAAATAAGTCTGAACATCTGAGGCAGTTGAAAAAATAAAAAGGGACACAAAAATGCTTTCTAAGAAGGTTTAGGAGTAAAAGTCTTCAGGCATGGGGGTTTTATGGTAATAAATGAGTGTTTTACTATAGAATGCCCCCTTGACCCCTGCCAAGTGGTATTTTATATTCCATTACTGATATTAGTTTTGAATATCCTCAATATGAGTCAAGTAGAAAAATCCTAAACTGAGCCTAAACCATAAACCCAGATGTGTATTGATTTAGATATACATATATAGTCAATTGCATTTCAGTAAAAGTGCAAAGGCAATAAATTCCCTTTGCACTTTTATTCAGTAAAGAAAGGATAGTCATTTTTAACATGTAATGCTTTAGTGATTGGATGCTCATGTGATAAAAATGACTTTAGATTCCTTGAATGAAGGAATAAGTATCAATGAAGGAAATTAACAAATTATTGAAGCACTTTACACTATGTCCAAAAATTACATCAAAATGGATTATAGATCTCATTGTAAAATCCAATAATACATACATCTTCTGGAAGAGTGCATAGGAGAAAATGTTTCTGATCTTGGATTAGACAATAATTTCTTAGCCTTAACTCCAAAATCATAATCTATAAGTGAAATAAATTGGATTATATAAAAATCAAGAACACTGAAAGAAATAGAGGTAATTAAAAGCCATGGGCAAAATGAAATGTGCAAAAGATTTGAACAAGTACTTCAGCCAAGACATATGGATGGCACATGAGAACATGAAAAGATATTCAGCATCATTAGTTACTAAGGAAATGCAAATGGAAACCTCAATGTGATGCCCAAAACACATATTAGAATATCTAAGTTTAAAAATCTAAAGATTTGAAATTGTTAATGAGGATGTAGAACTGAAATTTTCATATACTGCTGATAGGAGTGAAAAATTACACAACCCACTTTGAGAAATACTTTAGCAATAAAATAGTACACAGAAAATTCTGGAAAACTTCTAGGTACTTAGTATTCTCTAAGACTATTATAACCTGTGTATATCTGTCTTAGTTACATTTTTGGTTGTTTGCTACTGGCACATGGGTATATAATTGATTTTTGTAAATTGATTTTATTGTTAGTCAATATGTTGCTCTACCTTTTATTATTTCTATTAATGTCTGCAGATCTTTCAGAATCAGATTATAAAAAATGATACATATCATTCCAAGGAGATTCAACTGCTTTTTGTACGCTACAGAACAAAGGTTTGTAAATAGGATGGAAATATAGTGTGTCAAAGGTGGGTTTTCTGTGTGAATGATCCTATCATCTGCAAATAGGATTAGTTGTATTACCTCTTATTCATTTCTTTGTACTAACTTTATATTTTATTGTCTCATTGTGCTAGTTAGAACCTGAATTAAAACATTTTGGCAACATCATTGTCTCATTCTTAATTTTAAAGAGAATGTGTCTAACTTATTTCCTTTAAGATAATGTCTATGTAAGATTTTAAATGCATATTACTTTTAGTAATAGGCAAGATCTGTATATTCTTAATATACTGAGTTTTTCTGTGAAATTATGTAAGTTAATCACATGATTTTTGTACATTATTGAAAAATTGATATTTCACTTTAAATTTCTTATTTTGTAGATAAAGTCATCAGAATTCTAACAATAATCATAGAATACCTAGGAAAAAGTTAACTTGGTATTGGGGTATTAATTTTTTTAGGTACAGAGTAAGAGTTGGTTTACTCATATTTTGTTAACACTTTTTAGAGATTCAATTTTGAAAGAAAAGGGACAAACAACTAATTTTCCCACTTTTTAAACTGAATCTGGCAAAATTAATTAATAATATTTTGCTTTTTACCCTTCTATGGAAAGGCCTAATATTAGATTCAATTATTTTTTGAAAATATAGTAAATTTTTATAAACCCATTTGGGGCTGACATTTCTTATATATGGTTATTCTTCATTAATTATATTTCCTACTCACTATATACTATACAGTTTTTGTAATTCTTTTCAAGTTATCTGTGATAATAGTTTCCTTACTAGAAACATCTTTTCTTTCTATGTTTTAAAACTTTATATTTATTTGATAGCATTCTATAGTTTTCATTTTCCTTTCTAACAATAAACTTAATTTTAGAGCATTTTTATAGTTTCAAAAATTGCACAAAAAGTACAGATAGTTTCCATATATCACCCCCTGCCTCACACAAACACACAATTAACCCTATTATTAGCATCTTTCATCATTGTGACAATTCATAACAACTGATGAATCCATATTACTGATACTTGATTAGTAACTGAAGTCTATAATTTACATTAGAATTGAATTTTTAAAATTTACAGTTATACGGGTTTTGAGAAATCCACAATATCATGGATCCATAATTATGGTCTCATATAGAATAGATTCCTTACCTTAAAAGTCCCAGGATTGACCTATTAATCCCTCCCTCTCTCATCAAGTATCTGTGGCAGCCACTAATCTTTTTACTGACACTACAGTTTCGCTTTTTCCAGAACATCAGACAGTACATAGCCATTTTGGGCTAGTTTCTTTCTCTTAGCATTGTACATTTAAGTTTCCTCATGCCTTTGGTGGGCATGATAACGCATTTCTATTTATACCTTAATAATAATCCATAATATGGCTGTGTGACAGTATATTGACTCACAAATAGAAAGATAACTTTGTTGGTTCCAATTTTTCACATTGTGAATAAAACTTCTATAAACACTCATGTGAAGGGTTTTATGTGGGCATATACTTTCAGTAATTGAATACATATGTTACTGTTAGATAATAATGGCAAGCCTACTTATAATTTCATAAGAACTTCCAAACTGTTTTCCAAAGTGGCTGTCTGAACTTGCATTCATACCAGAAATGACTAAGAGTTCCTAATTCTCTACTTCCTTGCCAGCATTTGGGGCCAGTGTTTTGGATTTTATTCATTCTAACAAGTATATAGTGGTATCTTGCTATTTTAATTTGAAAATCTCTAATGTTATTGATTTTGAATTTTTCTCATATGTTTGTCATCTGTACATTATCTTTCATGAGGTATCTGTTTAAAGTGCTTTTATTGTTAAGTTTTAATAGTTTTTAAACCATTTAAACTGTTTTAACTGTTCTTTCTACATTTTGTATTAAAGTCATTCGGTAGATATGAATTTTTCAAATGTTTTCTCCCAGTCTGTAGCTTGTTTTTTATTCTCTTAAGTGCCATTTTAATATCCAATGGCACTAGAAGTTTCTGTGTTTAATAGAGTTGCTGTCTGTTGCATTTGGTAAGCCTATTGGAGAATCACAGAGCAAACAATTAGGATATAAGCACAAAGCCCTGACACCCTCTGCACATAACAAGTCTCCTTTTGAGAAACAGCTTTTGGCCTGTTACTGGCTGAATGCTTATCCATGGGCTATGAATTTACAATGAGACTTCAGTTACCTATCGTGAACTGTGTGTTGTTTTACCGAGCAAGTCTTACAGTTAGAAGTGCAGAGGCTGTTCCCAAAAACTTTAGCTGTGCACAAGCTACTCCTGCCTGCAGGACAAGTTCTTGGAAGGGGAGCCTGAAAGGAGTATCCTGGTTCAGTCCTTCCTGCTATGACTCAGACATATGGCATTGATAAACAGGCATCCCAGTAAGTGCATATGGGTTATCTTGATTTCTGGAAGACAGCCAAGGCCACACAGTTACAGCACTTGCTCCACTCTGTGCAAAGGAGTATGGAGAAGGGCATCTCCTACCACTTCTTTCTTACAGAAAAGTTATAGATTTACAGAAAGAACATGCAAAAATAGTCCCCATATATTCACCCCCATTTTTAACATTTTGCATTAGAGTGGTATCTTTGTTATAATTGACAGGGAATATTACTATAATTGTATGATTAATTATAGTCCTTACTTTCCAGTAGGGTTCACTTTTGGGTTGTATAGTGCTATGCTGTTGTTTTAATTACATTCTAATATCATATGTAACACCTAAAATTTTCCCTTTTAATTACATTCAGATATATAATTCAATGGTGTTAATTGCATTCACATGTTGTGTCATTATCACCACTATACATTATCAAGGCTTTTCTATCACCCTAAACAGAAACTGCACTTTCAAGGTGTGTTTTCTTTATTTAGCAATCACCCAGTTGCAGCAATCCTTTACTTGTTGTCTGGAGCTATGAGGAAGATGGCTCTGCCAGTTTTTATTAGCTGTTTAGAGGTTCTCTGGGAGAAGGAAAACCTGGATAATCTTCTGCCACCATCTTGAACTATCAGATAGCTATATTATTGGCTTTAGATCTTCTTTCCTACTTATGCATTGAATTTTGTAAATTTACCTCTATCCACTGCTATTTTGCATCCTATATGGTTTTATATGTTGTAGTTTATCATTTAGCTCAAAATATTTTAAAAATTTCTCTTGAGACATCTTTGATTACTTTGGAATTTAGAAGTATTTCATCTAATCTTCAAATATTATGCAATTTGCCAGGTTCTTTCTGTTATGATTTACAACAGAAATTCCATTTTGATCTGATAATATGTTTGCATTATTTCCATTTTTTTGAAAATTTTCAAGGTGGGTTTTATGGCCTCGGATATAGTCTATATTGGTGGATGTTCTATGTGAGTTTAGGAAGAAAATGTATTTTGTTATGGTCAGATGAAATATTCTGTAAGTGTTAGTTAGTTACAGTTCATTAACGGTGTGGACTAAAATAATGAATTTGCCTATTTCCCTCACAGTTCTTTCCATTTTTTCCACATATTTCAATTACCTACTTTTTGGCACATATAAACTAATAATTGTTTTCTATTTTGGGATAATTGACTCCTTTATATTTAGGTAATGCCTCTCTTTACCCCCATAATTTCATTGCTCAGAAATCTGGTTTCTCTGATAACAATATATTGCTATCAATTTTCTTTAGATTAGTGTTAGCATGGTATATCTTTCTCAATCCCTTTGCTTTTTACTTATTTATTTACTTACTTACATTTATTTATTTATTTATTTATTTATTTATTTATTTATTTATACTTTGCATGGACAGTCACCAGGAATTGAACCCAGGTGTCCTGCCTGGCAAGTGAGAACTCTGCTTGTTGAGCCACTGTGGTCTGCCCTCATTCCTTTTTCTCTTAATCTGTCTGTATTTATATTTTAAGTTGTTTATTTACATTTTGGTGTGTTTTACCCTTACTCTGAAAGTGTCTGCTTTTTTAATTGACTTATTTAGACAATACTTACTTTTGACATAAGTGGATGAATGTTTTCCATAGTTGTAATTGTTTTCTACTCTTTTTCTTTTTCTTCTCCTGGTTTTGTTTTCTCCCATTTTTTTTCCTTTGCTGATTTTTTGGTGCATTTAAGATGATTCCTTTTTCTCTTCTCTGTTAGGTTCTCACTAACACTTAAAAATTTTTCATTTTCGCCCTGGACTTTGTTATATTCATCTACTGCTAATCTCAGTCCACTTTCAGGTAACACTACTTGGTTAGTGCAGGTACTTTAAAACTATATTCTCAATTTCTCCCACCCATCCCTGATAACATATGTGACATGCATTTCACTTATCCATAAGCTATAATTATCCAATATATTTTGTTGTAATTAATTTGAAAAATTTTATCTTATTTTTATTCTTTCTCAAACATTCCTCTTTTCTTTATGTATATCTAATTTCTCACATGTATCATTTCCCTTCTCTCTAAAGAGCAACTTTTAAGTTTTCTTGCAGAGCAGTTCTACTGCAACACAATCTCTCAATTCCTGTTGGTTTTGAGAAAGTTTTTATTTCTCCTTTAATTTTGAAGAAAAATTTATTTGGGTGGATATTTCAAGGTTCTTAATTCAACATTATTTCATCCCACTCTCTTCTTGCTTGTATCATTTCTAACCATAGTTATTCTTGTTCCTTTATAGATTATATAATTTTTTCACCTTGATTCTTTAAAGATTTTTTCTTTGCCTTTGATTTTGTGCAGTTTAAACATGATATGCTTAATTTTAGATTGTTTTGTATTTATTTAGCCTGGTGTTCTCTAAGCTACTGGATCTGAAGATTGGTGTTTGATATGTTCTGCAAAATTATCAGCTTTTATTACTTCAAATATCTGTCTATTCTTTTCTTTTCTTATTCTTTTTCTAGCTTCCCATTACATAGATGTTATACCTGTATAAGTGTTTCCATAATTCACAGACATTCTGTCTTTTTCATTCATTTTTCTCTTTGTTTTTCAGTTTGGAAGTTTCTGTTGACAAATTCTCAAGGTCACTGGTCTATCCCTGTCCATGTTCAGTCTAACAATGACTTCATCAAATCTATTCTATATCTTTTGTATAGTACATATGATTTATGACATTCTTAATTGATTCTTTATTGGAGTCACATTTCTTTGTTTATATTGCAGCCTGGCCTTCCATGTTGTCATTTTTTCCATTAAAACTCTTAGCATGTTAATGATCATTATTTTATATTATTGTTCTGAGCATTCCAAAATCTCCCATAACTGAGTCTGGTTCTGACATTTGTTGTGTCTTTTCATACTGTATTTTTGTTGTTGTTGCCATTTAGCATGTCTTGTAGTTTTTTGTGAAATCCAGACATGATATGTTATATAAAATAAGTTTGTTAAATAGGCATTTAGCGTGGGGTTTTATGCTTATTTGGCTAGGAGACAGGCTACATTTCTTATTTCTTTACCTGTGTGTGTCAGACACTAGCATTTCCTGTGGTGTCCTTAATTTTTCAATTTGTCTTTGGTTTCCTTATAGACTCTTTCTTAAAAGGGGTCTGAACCTTGCAATTGTTTTAACCTATAATTACCTCCTATTATACAGGAGCCCTGTCAATGTGGTGAATTTGGGTGAGAGAAGACATCTACAATTCAGTGACTGGGTCTCAATATTTTATTGAGCCTGTTTTCTTGATCTATGACCTTAACAAATATTTATCTTATTTTTTTCACCTCTTAGCATGTAGCAGTTTTGGAATTAGGTATTCCCCTTCCCTCAAGTATATTATGTTCTGGAAAAAGCCATGTGGGTTAGGTTATAGTAAAGTAATTTCCCTTGTGGATGGACATGTTCCTAAGAGCAGACTTCACTAGGGTTACTAAAAATGGCTCCATGTCCCCTGCCCTGCAATAAATTTGGTGATAATTTGGTGAGATTACTGGTGGTAAGACTCATGAAAGTGGGGATGGGTCTCTTAATGTTGTGCCCATAGAAATTTTTATCTGTCAAGCTAACTTATTCCCAGTCTACAGAAATTTGCCAATTATTCAAATTCCTTACTTGATTCTGCCTCTACTGGTGATTTCTTCTTCAAGTAAGATGTGATTTTGTGATGCCTATCTCTACAGTTTGAGAGGCAGTAGTTTGCTCTGTAACCATTATTTTCTGATAAATCTGTGTGGCATTGTTGACTTTCAGTTTTCCAGCAGTTTTTCCTGTTGTGAGGATGGTAATGAAAAACTTTCAAGCTCTTTATATATTGGAGTTAAGCTGGTTTATTACTATCTAAGTATAAGCATTTAAAAAAATTTTTTCAGAATGGTTAATTTTCAATAACTTGGATATTTCAAATGGTAAGATTTAAATTTCCAAATATTAAAAGTACAAATGTATATATGTGTGTATACATATATATAAATAGATATACATATACATGTATATAAAATCTTCTACCTTAGATTCATTGTGCTTAAAGTTCTACATAATCTCACTTTCAAATTTATGGCAGTTTTTTAAAAGGCCTAATATTTAATCTTCAAAATACTAAATCAGAAACTGCAGATACTATACATTATTTATTGGCTGTATAATTATGTCTACATATGTTTACAAGTTTTGTTTGTATTATTCTATGTTTATGTCCTTACTGAATGGTTTCTTATTTTACTTATTAATTATTGATAAAAGATTTTGTAAAATTTCCACTGTTAATTTGGTTGCTTCTTTAACTTTATAAAAACTTCCTCCGTATGTATGTAGGCTTTTTTATTAGGTATTCATCTCAGAGTTTTAAAGCAAACAGAGGGCAGAATCAAATGCTATAATTTAATGAGAGTATATAATAGATTATTCTCAGTAGATATGGACAGACCTAAATTTGCAGTACCTAGGGTAATAAAAGTTGAAGTTTCACCCCTGTTAAATGAAATATAATAGGTGCCCAGGTGGGGTGAAGGGGAGTGGAAATAGGTGGAGGGAAGAGGACACACATATTACAAGATAAAATCAAAGACGACAAGGACCATGGTTGGACCGGTGAGAATTGTCTGCTCTGAACTAAGGGTTATGATTGACTCAACTCTGTTTTACTATGTTTTAGTGACATTCCTCACCCCACCCCAATCCCCAAACCAACAAAACACATAGCAAAAAGAATTAAGAAAATAAATGTTTCAATATGCTCAGGTATTTTCTTAATTGTATTAGTAACAAAGAATAGATGATACTTAGTAATGCAAAATGATACCTAATTAAAAGATAGTGTACATGTTTTCAAAGCTTCAAATGGGTGTAATTAAGTATTAGAAACTACTCAAACATTCATCATAATGGCAAAAATTTCATGTTGATGAGGAAGATCTTAATGCTTTCCTTATATTCATTTTCCATATTGAATCAATTGAACTAAGCATATAGTTATATAGTATATACTGTGGTGAACATCTTTGTGTTTGAGAAGTGTATGCGAGAAAGAAGACATAGGGAGAAGCAAATATCCATAGTATTTCATTAGAGCTGTAACATCACAGGAATCTTGCATCATTCATATGATAACACTGAAGATAAAAACAAAGAAGTAGGGGTGCAAGGATGGTTCATTGGTAGAATTCTCAGTGTCATGTGGGAAACTTGGGTTCAATTCCTGGACCTTGCTCATCTCAAAACACAAACAAACAAAAATTCTACAATAATGGGAGGCTTGCATGGAAAAATAATGAAATTGCCCACCATGCAGCATACAAAAGAAAAGAAAAAAAACTTTTTTGCTTACTGTACTTGTGTATGAACCATATAGTAATAGCAGATTTATTTCTGCAATTATAACTATGCATTCATCAGCTCCTGCAAAATGCCCATGGGAGAATTTTCCTCTGGGCATTTGTGTACCCTTTAACTGAAAGTATTCCAAGCCATGTTTTCTTAAAAGGTTCTGTTGGAGGGAAGATTTGTGAAACAATCAGACTTCCCTCAGATATTTGCTACTTTCATAACAAAGTCACAGAAAAGCAAAAGGACTTAACATGGGGGTCCGCACTGATATTCCCTGTAATATAAAGTCTTCCCTAGGAAGAGAGCAGTGTTGTGAAGGGTGGGGTTGCATGTTTGGGGGTCGAGCTTGTGGATGACCAGGCAGTTTAATATCAGATACATTTTTTCTGGAAAAAAAAACAATAAACTTCCATTTCATCCTCCTTGTAGGGTGAATCACAGAAATGGGTGATTGGTGTGACTGTGCTCTGTCAATTGCATCCTGGGAAATAACATGAGCTAAGGGCCCCATAACTCACCTTGAAGATATTTATTTAGCCCTTGTGTATGCAGCTGCCTATTTCATCACTGTCCTCCACAGTGGTACCATAGTTTCTCTAGTACAGTATCTCCAAATAACAAAAACAACTCCACACTTCTGAGGAGAGCGTGGAAGTACTATTTCCTATCTGTGTGGAAAATCACCTGTGGTAAGAAAATCATCTGCCTGTAATTCAATGTGTGTTTCAATTCTACACTCTGTGGAACCTGATGCTCCAAGTTTCTAGGATCTCAGGCACTCTGCAGTTTAATCAGCTTGTTATTCCCTCTGTCTCTCAGGTGGTTTTAACTTTTTCCACTCTGCTAATTCAGAAACCTAACACTGCTTTCTATATTTTGAAAAATGTGTGGAATTATTCATGAATTAACATTTCTTTCTATCTGGTTCTTTCTGTTGTTGTAGATTAACAAATTTTTTTCTTTTTTGCACTTATTTTCATGAATGTTTAGAAGACAGAGAAAAAATTATCAGTAATTCACCACAATTAAATGAAATGATTGAGTGAAAATTCTGTTTTTAAAATACATACTTTCATCAGTTTTCTTTTTATAATAAAATGATAAATTTTATTTAAATTAAATTATTTAATTATATTTAATTATGAATTGTAATTATATTTATGTAATTATAAAATTATTCTATATAATTAAAATAATTATATTTAATTACTTAAAATTATTAAAAATTTATTATATTTTATTATTTTCATATAATAAAAGAAGAAAACATAAAAGTATATATTATGGGATGAATTGTGTCTTCTCAAAATACATGCACGTGACATGTGAAAATAGAGTCTGTGAAGTTATTTTAGTTAAAATGAGGGCAAACTAGATTAAGATCAGCCCTAATCCAAGATTAATGTTGTCCTTATAAATACATTTAGGTATGGATATATAGAAACAGGAGGGAAAACCAAGTGGTGATTGAGGAAGAGAACACAACCTAAGGATTGCCAGCAAATCATAAGTAGCTAGTAAGAAGCAAGGAAAGATTGTCACCTACTGATTTCAGACTTTTTGCCTCCAGAACTTTGAAACAATCTCTCATTTTAAACCATCCAGTTTGTTGTACTTTGTTACAAAGTGCTAGAAAATAAACACAGTACAAGTGTACCTTACAAATATTCCATTATTTCAGTTTCTAAGCACTGCAATAAACCAAATGTTGGATAAAGCAAGTCACACATTTTTTTATTTCCTAGTGCATATGTTATATTTACACTGTACTGTAGTCTATTAAGTGTGTGCTATTTTTAGTCTATTGTGTCTAAAATGTACATAATTAAGAAACACTTTGTTGATAAAAACTGCCTTCAACAAGTCATAATCTTAGTGCTGGTGGAGGGTCTTGCCTTGATGTTCATGGCTTTGACTGATCAGGGCGGTGTTTGTGGAAGGTTGGAGTGACTATGAGTGTATCTTAAAATAAGACAACAATGAAGTTTGCCACATTGACTGACTCTTCCTTTCACAAAAGATTCATTGGTAGTATGAGATGCTACATTAAACCCACATTAGAACTTTTAAAATTGTAGTTAAACTTTAAACCCTGTGTCTGAATTATCAACTAAGTTTAAATTGTGTTCTAAATATGATTCTGTCATTTGCATAATGTGCACATTGTCCTCATCAAGAATAGAAACCATCTCAAGAAACCACTTTCTTTGCTCATCCATAATAAGCAACTTTTAATCTGTTAAAATTTTATCAGGAAAGTGCAGCCATTCAGTGTCATCTTCAGGCTCCATTTCTAATCCTGATACTCTCGCTATTTCAACTCCATCTGCAGTCACTTCTCCTATTGAAGTCTTGAACCCCTCAAAGTTATACGTGAGTGTTGAAATAAAATTCTTCCAAACTCCTACTAATTTTGATATTTTGACCTTGTCCCATGAATCATGAATGCTCTTAAAGGCATCTAATATACAAATACCTTCCAGAAGGTTTTCAATTTATTTTTTCCAGTTCCATCTGTGGAATCACTATGACATTTATAGCCTTATGAATTATATTTTTTAAATAATGAAACTTGAAATTCAAAATTATTACTTGATCCATGAGTTTCAGAATGGATGTTGTGCTAGCAGGTATGAAAGCGGCATTACTATCTTTGTTTATCTCCATCAGAGCTCTTAGGTAACAAATGCACTGTCAGTGAACACTCCTATTTTAAAAGGAATGGTTTTATTTTTAGTAGAAGGTCTCAAATTGGGCTTAAAATATTCAGCAAAACAAGTTGTAAACAGGCTGTAATCTAGGCTTTGTTGTTCTATTTATAGAGGACAGGGATAGCGGTATCCTAGAATTTTTATAATGGTTAATGAGCATTGGCTACAATTTAAAGCCACTATTGGCCTTAGCCCCTAATAAAGAGAGCTAAACTGTCCTTTGAAGCTTTGAAGCCAGACAGTGTCTGCTCTCTAGCTGTGAAAGTCCTAAATGGCATATTCTTCCTATATAAGTCTATTTAATCTACATTGAAAATCTGTTTAATGTCACCATCTTCATCAATTTTCCTAGCTCGATTTTCTGGTTAGTGTGATGCAGCTTCTACTTCAGCATTTACTGCTTCTCTTTGCACTTTTATGTTATGCTTATTTCTTCTTTCTTTAAATCTCATGAACCAACTTCTGTTAGCTTCAGAGTTTTATTCTGCAGCTTCTTCACCTCTCTTGGCCTTCAATGAATTAATGAGAGCTAGGGTCTTGCTGTTGGATAAGGTTTTTGCTTGAGGAAATACTGTGACTGGTTTGATCTTCTGTCCGGACCACTAAAACTTTCTCCATACCAGCAGTAAGGCTGTTTTTTTTCTCATTCATGTGTTCACAATAATAGAGCTTTACATTTCCTTCAAGAATGTTTTTCCTTGCATTCACAACTTGCTTAATTTTTTGATGCAAAATGATTAACTTTCAGTCTATCTTGGCCTTTGACATAACTTTCTCACTAAGCTTAATTATTTCCAGCTTTTTATATAAAGTAAGAAATGTGTAACTCTTCCTTTCACTTGACCACATAGAGTTTCCAGTGTCCTCATCCTCTTAGAGGTCGCATGGTTGTCTTATGAGGGCACAGTAATTGCATCCCCATATTATTACAAGAGCAACATCAAAAAACACTGAACACAGATCACAACAACAGATATAATAATAACAAGGAAAATATTGCAATATTGTGAGAATTACTATAATGAGACATAGAGATATGAAGTAATGAAGTGCTGTTAGAAAAATAGTGCCAACAGACTTACTCAATGCAGGGTTGCTACAACCTTTCAATTTGTAAAGATCACAGTATCTGCAAAACACAATAAATAAAAGTACAATAAAGTAAGATGATATACCTGTCATAAAGTCACCATCCAGATGCTCCTAGGTATGTGAAAATTCAAAAATTAAAAATGTACAAGATGAAAAAACTTCTCTTTTCCAATCTTTCCTAAAAATATAATCACCATTAACAGTTTCTTATGATTCCTTGAACTAAAAATATTTCATACACTTTCTTCCTTTTCTTGCACTGTACTTATATTCACAGAAAGGAAAAAATCTGCTCCTTTAATATACCATGGCTATCTTTTCATTGTATCACTAACAAATGAATCTGCATGGATCTTGTGGTAGTTAGATTCAGGTGTCAACTTGGCTAATTGAGGGTGCCTAGTTCTATTGCTGTGGACATGAGCCAATGGGATGTGAAGCCCATCTGTCGCTGATTACATCTGCAGTCAGCTAGGAGGCGTGCCTGCTGCAGTGAATGATGTTTGATTTAATTGACTGGTGCTTAAATGAGAGAGCACAACATAGCACAGCCCAAGCAGCTCAGCATACCTCATCTCAGCACTTGCAGCTCAGCCCAGGCCTTTGGAGATTCAGAAAGAAATCACCCCTGGGAAAGATGTTGGAACCCAAAGGCCTGGAAAGAAGGCCAGTGGAAATCACCCTATGCTGTCCCATGTAAGAAAGAACCTCAGTTGAAAGTTAGCTGCCTTTCCTCTGAATAACTATAGGTCACCTAAATAAATCCCCTTTTATTGAAAGCCAATCCGTCTGTGGTGTGTTGCATTCCAGCAGCTAGCAAACTAGAACAGATCTACTCAGCTCAGACCTAGATGTTCTCACCATGGTAGACTCAATGAAGAACCTGCCAGGAAACAGCCCTCTTTCAGGAAAGGCCAAAGCAACTGGCAATGTGAGATGAGATTATGGTGGTACATCAGTTGTTTGTGATAAAGCATGTAATTGGGAGGTACATTAGGACATATAAATTTATGGAGATACATAAAGTGCTATCAATACAATACATAAATATAAATGATTTATTTCTTAAGTTCATTAAAACCCTTTAAAGATGTCTTTGCCTCTCCAATAAAATGTGTGGTCTTCAGGAAGTATTTATTTTTTATTTTTGTTTCTTTTTGGAAACAAGATATCCTCATTTCTTTACTAGGTTGGAAGATATAAGTCAAATAAGTTACAGAATCTTTTCTAGGATGCTGGACAACCACATTTTCCATACTCTCCATACAAGTGTACATCCATCCATCCATCCATATATTTATATATGAAACTATGCTGCATTTCTTATTGCAACAGTAATTACCAGAACCATATTTGATAAATATGATCTTTCTCCTACATACCCATTCTTTGACTTTTGGTCAGCATTTCAGTTTGTTTGAATTTTTGGCTGGTGTGGTAACTGTAAACATAATCTCCAAGATTATGAGTCCATAGTTGCCTTGCTTTGGGGGGGGTTGTGGTTGCTCCAATTGCCTATTATTGTTTTCACTGGGTGTGCAAACATTAAAGCACACTTTGTGCCCTCTACAGTAACATTCCTAGCTACTCAAGATCATCAGAATCAAATATCACAGCCTGAAGAGTAACTCTCCTTTCCTGCTCTTTCACTGGTATGAAGAGCACAAAATACTGGTTCCATTTTAACATTTAGGGTTAAAGTTAGGGTTAGGATTAGAGTTAGGGTTAGGGTTGAGTTGTCCCCATCAGTTATGTTATCTTCTCCAGGAGTGAAGACCTTTCCCAGGTGAAATTGAAGATTTGCAAGTAAGCCCTAGGAGTGTCAGCAATATCTGGCCTACCTATTAGATATTATAATGTTATTTATCAGGAAAGTGGAGAGACAGCACTAAATATTAGGCAGTATATTGGTGTATACATTGATTCCTGAGGCCAGCATCTCAACTCTTTACTGTTGAATTCAATTGGTTACCTAATTGAACTCTTAACAGGCCTTTATTCTCTTCTTTCAGGCTGACTGTTTATTGGTGATATAGTACATGATAAGATAAGTGAAGTCTGAGGTCATGTGAAAAATTTTACCCATGTGGCAGGCTTCTGGGACATCATCAGCTTTCTTTTTCACCATATGGCATGTATTTATTTTACTTGGGAATTTAAGAAAAAAGGTGGAAATGAAATTGCCCTGGAGAAAGACAGTTAATGAATACTTTTGAACTTTCAATATAAATGTGAACTAATTTTGATCTTCCCTGTTCATGACATCAAAAATACATTCACCATGTAGCAATACTTTTGGAATCATACCAAATGCCAAAGGTCAGGAAAAAGTTCTCTAATTAGCACACCACTATCATTCACCATTATACATTTGTGATTATTTTGCAGAGACCAGATACATTAATAAGACAGAAATATGATAGAGAATATTGATCTTGCATTCTTACCTCTTTTGGTAGGGTCAATAATCTCTGCAATATATCCCAAGATGAAGTGTTACTTCTGATTTACTCTATTACATAGAAGTAGATAAACAAATGTTTTGGGAGCTTCCTTTTGGCCATTTCTATGAAATGGGCACTTATTCCAAAGAACAAGAACCAATAAAATTGTGTCAGCTACTAAATGTAATCAGGTTAAGAAATTAACCTGGGTTGAATCCATGGATGCATTATTGCTACTGTGTGCCTGAATTATAATGCTTGCCATTTGAAATGTCCCACTCTAACCAGAAGGAATAATAGCATTTGGTGTCCTTTGCTATCATTGTCAGCTCTGAACTCATATCTGGCAATCCTTGAAAATTCTGGGCATCCTATTTTCCTACTATACAGTTACACACACACTATAGCTTCCTTTGAGTAAGGATAAAATAGATATTTATATATATATATATTTAGTTTGTTGGTCTTCCCTCATCTACCTAGCACCCTGCTGAAACATTGATTCCTGGGTCTGAAAATTCATTTAATTTTGCATCTGGATGAAAGACTACTGTTTTCTATTACAGTAACTGGCAACTATATTTTTTCTCATCAGGTTTTTTTTATTATTAATAAACAAGTCATGTAACATCCTAGCTTTATTTCCTTTGTCTTGTCTCTGGAAACCCCATGATCTATTTCAATTTTCATAGAACCCTGCAGGAAAAGACACCTGATTTCACTTTGTCCTTGCTGTAATTGTGTTAATTATATCTACAATGTCTCTAATAATTATCAGCTGCTGCTACCTGCCTTCTAGAATCCATAATTCCCATTGATACCAGGGGATAACATTCTAGGGAAGCATCTTCATTTGTCATTCTCAAAAAGCATCTCAAAAATATTTTTGCCCCTCTTACTAGCACATCCTTGATTGTGTTAAATGAAGGAAGAGTCTCTGGGGTCCTCTCTGGGAGCATAGGGATTCTCTGACTTTAGATCCTACAGTCTCAATGCTCTGGGCTTCCTGCTTCCTTTTTAAATACTAAGCCAAGGAAATTCCCACCTGTTCATTTCACTTACTGAAGGCTACTGTGGAGGCAGAATAATTGTTCAAAATATGTGCATATTCTAATCCCTGGAACTTGTGAATATATTAGGTTACATGGCACAGGGAATTAAGGTTACACAGAATTAATATTGTTAATCATCTGATCATAAAATAAGGAGGTTATCTTTGATTGCCTAGGTAGGCTTAATAAAATCACCAGTAGCCTTAAATATGGATGAGAGAGGCAGAAAAGAAAGCCAGAGGGAGATGTCACAGTGTAAGTCAAAAGAGATTCAACTTTGCAGGCTTGGGAGATGGGGGAAAGGCCCTGATCAAAGGACAGTGGGCAGTAACTAGAAGATGTGAAAGCCAAGAAAAATGAATTTTTATTTAGAGCTAAAAATAAAAAAGGTAGCTCTGCTAACAATTGATTTTAGCCCAGTGAGACCCATATCATTCCTTCAACATACAGAACTATAAGAGATAATTTTGCTGTAATTTGTAACAAGAACATTAGAAAATGAATACAGCTATCCTCTTGTGTACCCTTTAAGGATCCAACTCCATAGGACTTGGTCAAAACAGCAAACCCTAAACCATAGATGAGTGTCCCCAAGCAAAGAAGTCTTCAGTCTCTAGACATATTTAAGATCCACCCCTATAGTGAAGTGCTCCCCAAATCCCCTGTGATAATTGACTCTATCCTTCCATTTCCACATGTATATAATTTTCTCTTAAAGCAAGGGTTTGAGTTTCATGCTCAGACTTTCCTAAGACTTGCATATAATTAACTGCTTGGAAGCAGTAAGGGGTGTATGATGAAGCTCTTGAGGAGGACAAATATTGCATGTAAACTTCTTCAGATGAGGTGATAGCACACTGTGTCAGCAAGTGAAAACTTGCAAGAAATGGAAATGAAGCAACTTATGACAACCCAGAAGATCCAAGATAATTCATACATTCATGATTCCCTCTACACAAAAATGTACCTGTGATAGCTCTCAGAATATACTCTTTTCCTGTCAGGACACTGAATTGAACGAAGGAAGATTTTTTAGGTTGAACATTCGGTCTTTGGTTCAGTTTTGTCATCTTTTAAATAAAATCCTCATTTTGGTTTATAGCATATCTCTACCCATAGAAAACATAGTAGCAAGAGCAGTACAGGGCACATATTGAGGGTCAGGAGAAAGATCAGATGGAGGGAATCTGGGAGGTACTTGAATTGGATCCGCCCCTTTCATCCTTTCTTTCACTTGAAATAGAAGAAGGAACCACCTAAAATACTGACCTCTGGAATTTGTTGCTGTGCAAACCTCACAATAGCCGACTCTAAGTGTAGCTGCTGTGATCAATGATGAATTGCTTCAAATGGATTTCACCTTGAGATTCACAGAATTTGAAAAAACAAAGTGGTGAATATATGTTGGTGCTGGACATTGTGGAATTCACTGCTTTCTCTGCCCACAAAGAAAAATAGATGGTCTTTTCCTCAATTTTAAAGTTCCTTGTACAATAAAATGATACAAATTTAGTAACTTTAATGCAATTTATTACCTTGTAAATAGAAATTCAAGTCTCAAGTAAAGACAAATACACATGCCTAATTTCTGTATTGAAAAAAATACAAAAGGAAACTTAAATTGAATTTGGAATGATTACTAATGATCATGTAATTATAGACTATGAAGTTGGATGAATCATGACAAAAGGTGGTATCCATGCATACAGCAGAAATAAAAGTTTCAGACAAACTTCTCAGTCCTCTCTGGGTAAGAACAGAAAAAATATTTTCTTTTCAGTGCTATATAAAAATCTCATATATTCATAATGTGATGTGCATATTTCTATTTCAAAGTCTAAAAATCTTCCTCTTGGTTATCACATGCTTTTATCTGTTTACAGTTTCAAATTCCTTACCATCAACTGTTTGCACACCTTACTTCTAGTTCATAATAAATACATGTACTGTCAAACATTATAACTTTTAGTAAAAGTTACATCTGATTGTAAAAAGCATAGCTTAATTGGCATCATTTGTACTATGTTCAAATAACCTTACATTATAATAATTATGATCAATGAGAAACCTAAACCTCTCTGCCTTCCCCAAAATTGAAGGGATCAAATTAGAAGCATAATATATGTTTTCAAAAAGGAAAAATAGTGATACCATCCAAAGAGCCAAAGCCTTTGTAAGATAAGAAACTCCTTCAGAACTGTGAATTTTTCTTTCCATGTTCTGCCTCTGTTCTAAAATGTACTAGGTAAACATATGGTAAGGATTTGGAGTAAAAATTCCAGAATTAGAAAGGAGATTACCTAGACTATTTATAATATCCCTTTCAACATGGATTTTCTATGATTATTTGAATCTTATACTTTCTTCTGAGTCAGAGAACATTAATTCTGGGGCTGAACTGCCAAATAAAGGAAACATATTGTAGGAGGGAAAATCTTCTAGTCTGAGGATATAAGTATACAGAGGGATGACACAAGCAAGACAATAGTAGAAATCAAGATGAAGAGAGCTGTGAAAACAAAAAATCAATACCAAGAGTGGTACTATTCAGACAAGGGAGGCAGACAAACAACAGGGAACAATAGTTAAGGCAACAGGCCTTTCATGCCTGTTTGTACCAGGTGTTGTGACTTTGTCTACATAGAATTGACTCAACACTCAGTAGTATATGTATTAATATTGCTTATTTTTATGAAGGAACTAATTCTCATGCTTTAAAGTAAGATTACATGAAAACCACAATGACAAGAACATATTTTCTATTAAATTTTCTAGGTCAATTCAAGCTCTTAAGAAGAATTTGGAACATCCATTTATCATCTGTCCTTTGAGATCAGTGACTCTCTCCATAACTTCCTCATGGCCTTTTTCACTTATGCATTCCTCAATGTATAAGTCAGAGGGTTGAGAAAAGGTGTTCCAATTGTATAAAACACAGCAATTATCTTTTCCATGGGCAAGGTCATTGCAAGATGTGTTTATATAAATGTGCAAGGAATAAAGAACAAGATGACCATGATGATGTGGGAGATGCAGATGGAGAAGGCTTTTCTCACTCCTTCAGCACTGAGGCTCCTCAAATACTGCAAATAATAACACAGAAAAATATCAGCAGAAGAAAACTCACTGTGCAAATGGCCCTACTGCTGGACACCAATAATAAATTTATCAACTGAGTGTCTGCACAGGCAAGTTTCAACAAGGGCTGCAAGTCACAAAACCAGTGATTATTCACACTGGGACCATAGAAAGATAAACTAAAGGCCAGAAAAATCTGAGCTAAAGAATGTACACAGGATCCCACCAAGGCCACAGCCACCCATGCAATGAAGACCTACAAGATGGTGATGGTTGTGTAGTGTAGGGGCTGACAGATGGCCACATAGTAGTCTATAATCATAAGGATGAGGATGAAGTTCTCTAGGCAGCCAAATAAATTGTTTGAAAATATTTGGTTTCTGCATTCACTGAAAGTGATAGTGGTCTTCTTTGCAAGGGCATCTACAATCATTCTAGGACCTATGGAAGTAGAGGAGCAGGTATCAGATAAGGATAAGTAGAAAAGGAAGAAATATATTGGACTCCCAAATGCCCAGCTTGCTTGATGATGACAATAATCTGTAAGTTACCCAGAAAGATTCCCAACTAAAAAAAGTAAGGAATCAACAAATACTAATTTCTTCCTAAAAGGATCTAGGTCAATTCAAGCACAATGAATTCAGTCACATTATTATGAAACTGCATGATGTCATGAAAGAGGAGAAGATAAGAGTGTGAAATGGTTTATCTGCAAAAAATAAAGAAATTAATATATAGTGCTATGTGATTTTATGGAATAATATAAACAATCTCATTCATGTTGTTGTGTAATATTATAGAATATTATTTAGTGAAATAAATATTCCTCATCAGGGAAATTTTCATTCTGATTTCTTCTTCAGTTACTACAGTTCTTTGTTTCATAATCTTTTTTGTAAGCTATATGGCAGGGGTCACATTTCATTCTTTTTCCATGCGAGCATCCCCTTATTGCAGCACCATTTGCTAAATTTTTGCTTGCTTTGTTTTTTGTTTATTTGTTTGATTCTTTGTTTGTGAAGTGTATGGGCTGGGAATCTCAATTTTTCATAAGACTTCATAATACTTAACATGATACTTTCCTGAACTACTCTTCAAATGCAACCTAGTTTTAGCTTTGGCATGATCCTGCTGTTATTTTTCCCTATTTGATTAATACAAAGTCTACATGGCTTCAATTGATTATTTATATCATGTTTTTCATATACAATATACCTTGGGACACATGGTTTTCATGGTTTGTCTCTAAGAATTTAGGACCCCTTGTTAGGTTAATGTAAAAATAAGCAACACCCCACTCCCATAAAGAACATCTTATTTAAGCCTATATTTATGCATTGCCTATTAGTTACGCATATATATACAAATATATACTACCTATAATGTATAATGTATTCCACTTCTTCAATGCACAATCTTTTCCTTATATTTCAGCACAAAAAGTAAAGGCAGGGAGGTGCACTGGTAGCTTAATGGCAGAATTCTCACCTGCTCTGCTGGAGACCCAGATTCATTGCCCAGAGCCTGTCTATGTAAAAAAAATAATAACAAGGCAATATTTATACCTGCTATACAATCAGTTCCTCCTTTCAAACACCTTAATGCTTTTTAGTATTTCACATATACTAAGGGAAATGAATGTTCTTTGCTAATTGGGAATAAGTTCTCTCAAATATCAAATTTCCCCATTTCTATTTTCATTTTCCAATTCTGAAAATCACCCACTAGAAAACTCAAGAGTTTTAACTTTTTATTTCTAAATGAAAAGATGGAGGATTTTAAATCAATAGTTCATAATTTTGCACTCAGTTTTTACTTATGGCTGGTGGGTGAGAGGGGCTGTTATTGGGAAATTGGCTTAGGACCAGGTCATGGCTGTGATCACCAATACAGTTTGTTTTATACAGGTATCTATAACCTCATGTTCCTGGAACAACGAAGGGATGCAGAAGATGGAGGGAAATGGGGTTTTAGAGAAGAATATTGGGTAGTCGATCACTGATTTCTTCATTCAATTCATTTTCTGTTCTGGAAAAGTAAACAAGTATTGGACTTTGAAATGCCACTTCTTTCAAAAAGAATTACTTTTTACCAAAATTTGGAATGAAGAGTTATCATGGGTGTAACACCCATGAATAATTTTTCCTAGATTTTTATTGCCTGCATGACATTGGAAAAGATGTAAATAAAAGTATAAAATGAAAACTTATATATTTGATTATAATATACAAAATTTACTTATTCTATTATGTTCCTCTCCAATCCTTTCCATACTTTCAATCCATTAACTTGAAGGCTGAAAGTTGGTGAATGTCAAGACTATGATGAAAGAAATGGGCGTATCTCAATGCTATATGTTCCCGCTTCCTTGATTAATTTTCTCCTCCTCAATAGACTTGAAATTTCCACTATCTTCCTCCAAATCAAAGCCTACTCTAGGGAAAGTATCTGATGAAGTTATTTAGCTTGTAGTGACAACAATGAAAGATATTTCTCTTTGGACTGGGACATTTTTGGCAAGGACCTTAAACTGTAAAGAAACTGAATCTTGGTATTATGATCACTGAAATAAGTTCATTATTTCTCTTATTAATGTAAAATATTGATCCATTATAAAGTTTGTACTTGAATATATGGTAAGCATTTGGGAAAAGATGATATGAAAGTCTGTTTCACCTCTAATAGCCCATGATTCTGGATATGCTGTTATAAATTTTTTCAACTGATAGTTTTTTATTTCACTTTTCAAAGTTTATGCTTTTCCTGATTATTCCATGTAAGGTGAAACTAGAACTGTTTAAAAGGCATACACAAGTCTAGGTACATCAATAGCTAGTTTCTTTCTTTTCTTGCTATACTTTTTTCACCACCATAGGTGCTTGCTAGACAATATAACTATCACAAAAGAAAGCATTTGGCAGAATACTAGTAAGGGAAAGCAAAGCAAGAAAGAATTACTATATATACAGACAGGTTCAGTTCCACATTCACTACTGTATTTATCAGAAACCAAGTATTAATTGCACATTTTTGTTCAGCTAGAAAGGAGGGGTACTTTTTTAAAATTGTTTTTTTTTTCTTTTTTATTTGTTTTAAATCAGGGCATGAATTTTTCTTTCTCATTTCAGCAGATGGACAAATTGATAGACTCTATAGCTACATGGAATGTTAAAAGGTGTGGGGGCACAGTGACTCAGTAAACAGAGTTCTTGTCTGCCATGTCAGAGTCCTGGGTTTGGGAAAAAAAGAAGAGGAGTGATAGTGTGAGATTGATAGATCTGGCTATTACTGCCTCTCTCCACCGTCATGCTCATGAGATATTCCTGCATCATAGGGTCTTGTTTAAATGTGTCTGAGAACTTAGCTGGAAAAGTACACTTGGGAGATCTGGTGACAGGTACTAACAAGCATCATCAAGGCTGGTTGCATTATAGGGAGAAATTGTGTTTATTTAAAACTACTTTTTTATTCAGATCTTGGTATGACTGAAGAACAACAGACATGTTGAGAATTAGAGCATGACAGAGCTATGGAGCTGACAGCTCTTCACCACTTTTTGCAGCAAGACCTGCTCACCCACCAGGTGCACTTTAATTATACATTTATTAATTTCTTTGAAAACCATTTTCTGTGCCCCCTAAAGTACATTTTTATTTTATTTATTTTTAGGTTTTTTTTGGGTTTTGCATGCTGTATGGTGGGGGTCACATTTCATTTTTTTTCCTCATGAGTATCCCATTATTGCAGCACAATTTGTTGAATTATTTGTATACTTTTGTTGGTTTCTTGTTTGTTTGTTTGGGAAGTGCATGGCCAGGAATTAAACCCTTGGTCTCCTGCATGGCAGGTGATAATTCTACCACTGAACTACCCCTTGCACCTCCTACATTTTTATTTTTGAGCAAAGGGATTTTATTGATTTTTTTTAATCTACAACACATCATGATTAAGAAAAGAAAGAACATAGTTCTCAAATTACATATTTTTTTGAAGTTTGCATATAATCAGTGTATGTTCAAGATGCCATGGTATGCAGTGGGGGCATATAGGAAAAATTATTTAATGAATCAGCTTGGATCTTTATAAAGGAAATAATATAGTAGCCAATGTTTAAAAGTAAATGGGGATAGATTCTCCTAACTCATGTTTCCCTCTTTTTTAGAATGTCAATTCATTTTCAACTGCTTTAATATTCTCAAATTCCAGGACACAACCCTAGTGGAACCTCCTCTAAGTTGCCTTCAATGATTGCCTTGTGATAAATTAATACCTTTTCTCTGATCTCTGTAAGACTTCTTTATAATTTTTTTAAAAATATTAGCTATGATTACTTATAATGCAAAGATTTGTGTTCTTGATTTAGCTTCCTTACTGGAATAAGAAATTTTGAAAATTATGTGTTTCTCAGGATTTTATTCTCCATAGTTACAAACTCAATATATGGTGTAATTCAGGTATTTGACAAGTGCTTTTATATTGAAAGTTCTTTCTTACCTCTTAAAACATAATATTAATCTGCATTTTATAGTATTTTGATTATGAAAAATACTCACACCATTAATTTAATGGGGCCTTATAGATACTATGTTTAGTATGCATAGCAGACAAATAAAGTCCCTGGAACCTGGGCTGGACAAAGAACCAAAAGGATGTCTTAAAATTCAATATCCATTTCCAATGCTGTTGACTAGTTGTCAAATGCAATGCAGTTCATATTTAAGTGTTTGCTTCCCCAAATCTTATCAGATATAGAGGCAGACACATTGTGGACATACACTTGTGGGCAAGGTGACAACTGTAAGGAATTTTGGCAAGGACAAAAATAGGAAAAACTATCAGGAACTTCCCAGTAATATATATGGCATATTATCACTGACCATCATTATATAGGTTTTATTACTTCATCATTATATGTGCTCTGAACTTTCTCTGAAAAGTAGTTATTCAGTTTTTCAAAATAAATCTTAGAAGTTTGTGTTAACTGAAATTATATTCTTTGGAAACCATTTTTGGTAATATTAGAGGAATGATAATTCTACACTGTGATCTACAATATTCTATTAAATGCTGCCACTGAGATATTAGCATTACTGATAAATGATATTAAGAGCACCTAGAAATGAAATTGGTAGGTTACTGGGACTACCAATATTCAACTTAACAAAATAATATCATAAATTTCCACAAGGCATTGAGAAAATATGAACACTAAAACAGAAGAGGACTAGAATATTTATGAACAGCCCTAATAATCTCCATACTAAGAGGGAAGGATTAACTAGAATCTTCTATTTATTTGTTTTATTTTAACCAAGAGCATGAGTAAATTGGTAATCCAGAAAATGGCTCGTGTTTATTTTTTTATTTTTTATTTTTTTTATGTTTTTTTATTAATTAAAAAAAGAATTAACAAAACAATTAGAAATCATTCCAATCTACATGTACAATCAGTAATTCTTAATAACATCACATAGTTGCATATTCATCATTTCTTAGTACATTTGCATCGATTTAGGAAAAGAAATAAAAAGACAACAGAATAAGAATTAAAACAATAATAGAAAGAAAAAAACAAAAAAAACAAAAACAAAAAACCTATACCTCACATGCAGCTTCATTCAGTGTTTTAACATAATTGCATTACAATTGGGTAGTATTGTGCTGTCCATTTCTGAGTTTTTATATCCAGTCCCGTTGTACAGTCTGTATCCCTTCAGCTCCAATTATCCCTTCTCTTTTTTTTTTTAATTAACGGAAAAAAGAAATTAACCCAACATTTAGAGAGCATACCATTCTACATATGCAATCATTAATTCTTAACATCATCACATAGATGCATGATCATCATTTCTTAGTACATATGCATTGATTTAGAAGAACTAGCAACATAACCGAAAAAGATATAGAATGTTAATATAGAGAAAAAAATAAAAGTAATAATAGTAAAATCAAAACAAAACAAAACAAAACAAAAACCTATAGCTCAGATGCAGCTTCATTCAGTGTTTTAACATGATTACTTTATAATTAGGTATTATTGTGCTGTCCATTTTTGAGTTTTTGTATCTAGTCCTGTTACACCGTCTGTATCCCTTCAACTTCAATTGGCCATTATCTTACCCTGTTTCTACCTCCTGCTGGACTCTGTTATCAAGGACATATTCCAAATTTATTCTCGAATGTCTGTTCACATCAGTGGGACCATACAGTATTTGTCCTTTAGTTTTTGGCTAGACTCACTCAGCATAATGTTCTCTAGGTCCATCCATGTTAATACATGCTTCATAAGTTTATCCTGTCTTAAAGCTGCATAGTATTCCATCGCATGTATATACCACAGTTTGTTTAGCCACTCTTTTGTTGATGGAGATTTCGGCTGTTTCCATCTCTTTGCAATTGTAAATAACGCTGCTATAAACATTGGTGTGCAAATGTCTGTTTGTGTCTTTGCCCTTAAGTCCTTTGAGTATATTCCCAGCAATGGTATTGCTGGGTCGTATGGCAATTCTATATTCAGCTTTTTGAGGAACCGCCAAACTGCCTTCCACAGTGGTTGCACCATTTGACATTCCCACCAACAGTGGATAAGTGTGCCTCTTTCTCCGCATCCTCTCCAGCACTTGTCATTTTCTGTTTTGTTGATAATGGCCATTCTGGTGGGTGTGAGATGATATCTCATTGTGGTTTTGATTTGCATTTCTCTAATGGCCAGGGACATTGAGCATCTCTTCATGTGCCTCTTGGCCATCCGTATTTCCTCTTCTGAGAGGTGTCTGTTCAAGTCTTTTTCCCATTTTGTAATTGGGTTGGCTGTCTTTTTGTTGTTGAGATGAACAATCTCTTTATAAATTCTGGATACTAGACCTTTATCTGATATATCATTTCCAAATATTGTCTCCCATTGTGAAGGCTGTCTTTCTACTTTCTTGATGAAGTTCTTTGATGCACAAAAGTGTTTAATTTTGAGGAGTTCCCATTTATTTATTTCCTTCTTCAGTGCTCTTGCTTTAGGTTTAAGGTCCATAAAACCGCCTCCAGTTGTAAGATCCATAAGATATCTCCCAACATTTTCCTCTAACTGTTTTATGGTCTTAGACCTAATGTTTAGATCTTTGATCCATTTTGAGTTAACTTTTGTATAGGGTGTGAGAGATGGGTCTTCTTTCATTCTTTTGCATATGGATATCCAGTTCTCTAGGCACCATTTATTGAAGAGACTGCTCTGTCCCAGGTGAGTTGGCTTGACTGCCTTATCAAAGATCAAATGTCCATAGATGAGAGGGTCTATATCTGAGCACTCTATTCGATTCCATTGGTCGATATATCTATCTTTATGCCAATACCATGCTGTTTTGACCACTGTGGCTTCATAATATGCCTTAAAGTCAGGGAGCGCGAGACCTCCAGCTTCGTTTTTTTTTCCTCAAGATGCTTTTAGCAATTCGGGGCACCCTGCCCTTCCAGATAAATTTGCTTATTGGTTTTTCTATTTCTGAAAAATAAGTTGTTGGGATTTTGATTGGTATTGCATTGAATCTGTAAATCAATTTAGGTAGGATTGACATCTTAACTATATTTAGTCTTCCAATCCATGAACACGGTATGCCCTTCCATCTATTTAGGTCTTCTGTGATTTCTTTTAGCAGTTTTTTGTAGTTTTCTTTATATAGGTTTTTTGTCTCTTTAGTTAAATTTATTCCTAGGTATTTTATTCTTTTAGTTGCGATTGTAAATGGGATTCGTTTCTTGATTTCCCCCTCAGCTTGTTCATTACTAGTGTATAGAAATGCTACAGATTTTTGAATGTTGATCTTGTAACCTGCTACTTTGCTGTAGCCATTTATTAGCTTTAGTAGTTTTGTTGTGGATTTTTCCGGGTTTTCAACGTATAGTATCATATCGTCTGCAAACAGTGATAGTTTTACTTCTTCCTTTCCAATTTAGATGCCTTGCATTTCTTTTTCTTGTCTAATTGCTTTGGCTAGAACCTCCAACACAATGTTGAATAATAGTGGTGATAGTGGACATCCTTGTCTTGTTCCTGATCTTAGGGAGAAAGTTTTCCATTTTTCCCCATTGAGAATGATATTAGCTGTGGGTTTTTCATATATTCCCTCTATCATTTTAAGGAAGTTCCCTTGTATTCCTATCTTTTGAAGTGTTTTCAACAGGAAAGGATGTTGAATCTTGTCGAATGCCTTCTCTGCATCAATTGAGATGATCATGTGATTTTTCTGCTTTGATTTGTTGATATGGTGTATTACATTAATTGATTTTCTTATGTTGAACCATCCTTGCATACCTGGGATGAATCCTACTTGGTCATGATGTATAATTCTTTTAATGTGTTGTTGGATACGATTTGCGAGAATTTTATTGAGGATTTTTGCATCTGTATTCATTAGAGAGATTGGTCTGTAGTTTTCTTTTTTTGTAATATCTTTGCCTGGTTTTGGTATGAGGGTGATGTTGGCTTCATAGAATGAATTAGGTAGTTTTCCCTCCACTTCAATTTTTTTGAAGAGTTTGAAGAGAATTGGTACTAATTCTTTCTGGAACGTTTGGTAGAATTCACATGTGAAGCCATCTGGTCCTGGACTTTTCTTTTTAGAAAGCTTTTGAATGACTAATTCAATTTCTTTACTTGTGATTGGTTTGTTGAGGTCATCTATGTCTTCTTGAGTCAAAGTTGGTTGTTCATGTCTTTCCAGGAACCCGTCCATTTCATCTAAATTGTTGTATTTATTAGCGTAAAGTTGTTCATAGTATCCTGTTATTACCTCCTTTATTTCTGTGAGGTCAGTAGTTATGTCTCCTCTTCCATTTCTGATCTTATTTATTTGCATCCTCTCTCTTCTTCTTTTTGTCAATCTTGATAGGGGCCCATCAATCTTATTGATTTTCTCATAGAACCAACTTCTGGTCTTATTGATTTTCTCTACTGTTTTCATATTTTCAATTTCATTTATTTCTGCTCTGATCTTTGTTATTTCTTTCCTTTTGCTTGCTTTGGGATTAGTTTGCTGTTCTTTCTCCAGTTCTTCCAATTGAACAGTTAATTCCTGCATTTTTGCCTTTTCTTCTTTTCTGATATAGGCATTTAGGGCAATAAATTTCCCTCTTAGCACTGCCTTTGCTGCATCCCATAAGTTTTGATATGTTGTGTTTTCATTTTCATTTGCCTCGAGGTATTTACTAATTTCTCTTGCAATTTCTTCTTTGACCCACTCGTTGTTTAAGAGTGTGTTGTTGAGCTCCATGTATTTGTGAATTTTCTGGCATTCCGCCTATTATTGATTTCCAACTTCATTCCTTTATGATCCGAGAAAGTGTTGTGTATGATTTCAATCTTTTTAAATTTGTTAAGACTTGCTTTGTGACCCAGCATATGGTCTATCTTTGAGAATGATCCATGAGCACTTGAGAAAAAGGTGTATCCTGCTGTTGTGGGATGAAATGTCCTATAAATGTCTGTTAAGTCTAGCTCCTTTATAGTAATATTCAGATTCTCTATTTCTTTATTGATCCTCTGTCTAGATGTTCTGTCCATTGATGAGAGTGGGGAATTGAAGTCTCCAACTATTATGGTATTTGTGTCTATTTTCCCTTTTCAGTGTTTGCAGTGTATTCCTCACGTATTTTGGGGCATTCTGGTTCGGTGCATAAATATTTATGATTGTTATGTCTTCTTGTTTAATTGTTCCTTTTATTAGTATATAGTGTCCTTCTTTATTTCTTTTAACTGTTTTACATTTGAAGTCTAACTTGTTGGATATTAGTATAGCCACTCCTGCTATTTTCTGGTTGTTATTTGCATGAAATATCTTTTCCCAACCTTTCACTTTCAACCTATGTTTATCTTTGGGTCTAAGATGTGTTTCCTGTAGACAGCATATAGAAGGATCCTGTTTTTTAATCCATTCTACCAATCTACATCTTTTGATTGGGGAATTCAGTCCATTAACATTTAGTGTTATTACTGTTTGGATAATATTTTCCTCTGCCATTTTGCCTTTTGTATTATATATATCATATCTGACTTTCCTTCTTTCTACACTCTTCTCCATACCTCTCTCTTCTGTCTTCTCTGTTCTGACTCTAGTGCTCCATTTAGTATTTCTTGCAGAGCTGGTCTCTTGGTCACAAATTCTCTGAGTGACTTTTTGTCTGAGAATGTTTTAATTTCTCCCTCATTTTTGAAGGACAATTTTGCTGGATATAGGAGTCTTGGTTGGCAGTTTTTCTGTTTTAGTAATTTAAATATATCATCCCACTGTCTTCTAGCCTCCATGGTTTCTGCTGAGAAATCTACACATAGTCTTATTGGGTTTCCCTTGTATGTGATGGATTGTTTTTCTCTTGCTGCTTTCAAGATCCTCTCTTTCTCTTTGACCTCTGACATTCTAACTAGTAAGTGTCTTGGAGAACGCCTATTTGGGTCTAATCTCTTTGGGGTACGCTGCACTTCTTGGATATGTAATTTTAGGTCTTTCATAAGAGTTGGGAAATTTTCAGTGAAAATTTCTTCCATTAGTTTTTCTCCTCCTTTTCCCTTCTCTTCTCCTTCTGGGACACCCACAACACGTATATTTGTGCGGTTCATATTGTCCTTGAGTTCCCTGATACCCTGTTCAAATTTTTTCATTCTTTTCCTGATAGTTTCTGTTTGTTTTTGGAATTCAGATGTTCCATCCTCCAAATCACTAATTCTATCTTCTGTCTCTTTGAATCTATCATTGTAGGTATCCATTGTTTTTTCTATCTTTTCTACTTTGTCCTTCACTTCCATAAGTTCTGTGATTTGTTTTTTCAGTTTTTCTATTTCTTCTTTATGTTCAGCCCATGTCTTCTTCATGTCCTCCCTCAATTTATCGATTTCGTTTTTGAAGATGTTTTCCATTTCTGTTCGTATATTCAGCATTAGTTGTCTCAGCTCCTGTATCTCATTTGAACTATTGGTTTGTTCCTTTGACTGGGCCATATTTTCAATTATTTGAGCGTGATCCGTTATCTTCTGTTGGCGTCTGCGCATTTAGACAGATTTCCCTGGGTATTGGATCCAAAGGTTTGGAAGATTTTCCTGTGAAATCTCTGGGTTCTGTTTTTCTTATCCTGCCCAGTAGGTGGCGCTCGTGGCACACGTTTGTCTGCGGGTCCCACCAGTAAAAGGTGCTGTGGGACCTTAAACTTTGGAAAACTCTCACCGTCCGTGGGGTTCGCTAGCCGAAGCGGCTTGAGCCGGCCCGGGGTCCGAACGCAGGGAGGGTTGCTGGTCGCCGCAGCCCGGGAAAGAGCCCGTCCGAATTTCCTAGTCGGCCCTGGGTGACAAGCGTGGCGGGAGGGCGCCAGCGGCAGCGGCCAGCCCGAGAGAGTGCACGTTCCCTGGGAGTCACGGGTTTGGAAGGGGCCTCCCCCACCCGTCACCGTTCTCCGCGGCCTGGGGGTTTCCGATCCAATTCTCTCAGTTGGTCCGGGGGGCCGCGCGTGGTGTGGGCACCAGCCGCCTTGGTTTCAGGGGACCGCCTCTCCAATTCTCCCAGCCGGCCCGGGAAGGGGAAAGGGAGTAACTCCGGCCGCTTGCCGCCCCGCCTGGTGAAGCCCGCGCGCCTCGGCGATCTCACCCGAGCTGCTTCTCTCAGCCAGCCAGCTGTTCCAGGATGGGGTACGCTGTCTTTTTTATCTCTGTTGTGGCTTTGGGCACTTTCTGTATCGTTTCTACTCCCCTAGTAGCTGTCCTGGAGAAGAAACTAAGATCTGCGCGTCTTACTAAGCCGCCATCTTCCAGGAAGTCTCGTGTTTATTTTTAATGCCTTTTTTAATGTTGATTCCTAGCTACTTGGTCTGTGTCACATTTGAAATTCAATTTCTAGAATACTGAAAGAGAGTGGTTTCCTGTGAAGGAGAGAAAGAGAGCTCCTTTGGTGGCAGAAAGACTTCCCCTTATTTGTTAAATATTATTAAAACATGATCAAGAAAGTTGAGTTAGAAATAAATGTTCATGCTTTTATGCATAAGAACATATAAAATATTTATATCTTCCCTTGCATGCCTGCATTCATACTCTTCTTCATTCTAGAAGTTTTTAGACAATCAGTTAAGATGTAATTGCAGAGGTTAAGAGTGTCAAGATAATGAAAATATTAGATTTTGGCTTTATATCAGACAGTTCATTGTTTCCTACAATATTGCCTGAACTCCAAAGTTTGGTTGAGTAGAAGAAAATCCCATTTTGTAAAATTAAAAGGAGATGCATCACCTTCACTTTCTTAACTATTCATTTCACAGCTGAAGAAAAAGATGAAACTCTGGGTCCTTGAGTCCTAAGTGTACCTGATATCTTGTAATGTCAGTCTCTGAATTAGTATACTTCAGCCTATAAGAAATTCCTCAAAGTATAGCACTCAGAAAAACTGAATAATCAAGGACAGGTTTATATTCATTCTATTTCATACTTTAAAAATCCAAAATGATTGGTTAATAGGTATATATAGGTTTATAGGTATATGTCAAGTATTTCTCTAGAGTGAAATTCCTTGCAGTTATAAGCTATACTAAGGTGATGAGAAGGATGTACTTTTAAGACAGCCTTACTAATAGCTTCTGCATCTTGCTCATGAAACAGGGAAGGAAAAAGTGAATTCCCTGAGATATACAGCAGACTATGGGCAACATCTCCTTCCCACATGGTCTCTTTATGTCCAAAGCTGATGCAACACCTGAATTCAGGAAGCTTGGCATCAAAAAACACTTCAACACTAACAGGCACCAATGTTTATCAGTTCCAAAGTGATAACTTATAGTCACCAATAGTTTCTTGGGAGAAGCTTTGGAGCTCAGTTCCACTATTGAGCTACTAAAAATGGTTCCTATTAGATCCAGTTTAATTTCCCCAACACAGTAAAATGTTCTCTGAAGACATTACATTAGCAATCTTGACTAGTGCTTCTGTCTCCAGTGTGCTGCCTGGTCAAGAACAGTAGTTTAGGCCTGCTTCCATTCATTCTCCCCATCCATGAGCTAATGCCAACTCTCAGTTTTTGTACATAACTTACTGCTAATATTTTCTTCTTCATACACTGTATTATTTATGAGATCTGAGCTTTTTAAAATGTGTTTTTATTTTCTATGTTGCTATCCATTTTGGGGGAATTTGTCTCCTGATATTTTAAAATGACAAAGTACATGTTCTATTTTTAGTCCATCAGTATCTAATGTGAAGAATGTCCAGAGTGATTTCTCTTGAAGCCATCCTGACCTAAACACATTAAGTATTTCAGAGTAAAGGTTATTTTTATTAAGTTTAATTTTATTAATGTTATAAATTCCACAACCAAAATGTTTACAAAAAGTTTAGAATTTTGGTGTATACCCTTTCCACACTGCAATATTTCCCTGCTTCCTTAACCCAGTAAACTTTTTGGAATCCCAGCCCAGATCACCAGCTTCTGAACAGGACTTCTTCTGCATTTCCATCTAATCACAGATTCCTAGAGATCTGATAAACCTGAGGAATATAAAGGTAAATGTGAACAATCAAATTCTTAAACACATCAGATCAAAAGAATCTAAGACTTTCTGAGAACAAGGAACTGGACATTCTTGAGCTGTCATATTTATCAACAAAGTCACAGAAGACATTCCCAAAATATGAAGCACAGGCCATTCTCCTTACCAAAATTTCAGGAAAATTGCCACTTTTACTGTAGTCTTTTCCTTCTCATTTATCTTCAGTCTTTAAATTTCCTACTTTCTTAATCTTGTCATGAAATGCACTCATTTCCAACTGTCCTTGTGTCATTATTAGAAAATTCTTCTCTAGTGAAGAAGGCTGAACAAGGTGAGGAGTGTATTAGATTTGGGGTAGCAAATATCTTTTGCTTATAACCTAAGCAGATATAGACAGTCAGTGTTGAGGTTAATAGAGCTTATGTCTGGAAAAGGGCATGTCTCTTCCTCTAATAGACTTTTATTGGGGGAAGTTGAATCAATTTAGTCAGCAACTGATCTGGGTTTATTTCATCATCATAGTTGTTGCTGTAATTGTTGCTGTTGTTACTCTGGAAACAGTATCACAGGTGTCAAATTCATTTGGTGTTCATCACTGGTTAATTTGGTTTGAATTCTGGAGAGATTTTCTGAATTTGCCCATTTCACACTCACCTTTAGTTTTTTCCCATGAACGTACAGCTCAGAGAGGATTTCTCTCCATGGATTTACTCTTCCTTCAGTTGTAGATGTTGTTACTTATTATGGGATTGTGAGCAAAATATTTTTGTGCCCCTTCCCCAGCTGTGGAGGATCTCTAATGATCTGAGCCCAGGACAGTTTTCTGCTCTATCCCCAGAAATAAAGAAATATTTTGTAGACTGTTTTGTACTTTTCTTCCAACCATAATGGGTTTTCACCTATGTCCTGGAAGTGTAGGAGCTGCTTCCCTTCTCTTAGCTGTTTAAGGATTTTGTTCTACACTGGAGTTAGAGAAATAACAGGGTAGGACTTCATGCCTTTTCTACAGTGGTGGCTACTCAGATCTTTCTCTCATTTCCTGCCTTCCTCAAATCTTGTTTCTAGTAGAGAAGAGCATGTAAAACAGGTGAAAATCTTCCTGGTCTCTGCAGTCTACAGGGATTCTATACCCTTATGCTACTTCTCATTTAACTTTTAGTGATTTCTTTAAATTTTTACTTAAAATTATATTATGTGGTTTTATGGCAATCCCATATTTCTCCCATGCTCTAGACAGGTAACTTGGCAGACTATCCTCAGCTGCCCTTAAAGGCTCCTGTCTTTTATTAGATTTCAGACCACTTGGTTTCTGTGCTGTATAATTGACAGAGATTTTATAGTTTTGTAGATTGTTCAGTTTGCATTAATTTCATATTACTGTTATAAAAATCACCTCAATTTAGTGGCTTAAAACAACATAAATATAAAAAAACAACATAACAAATTTATTTATTTAACAGTTTGAAGTAGTTTTTAACTGCAGTGAAAGTCAAGGTGACTGGATAGCATCTTTTCTGGGGGTTTTAAGGGAAAATCTGTTGCCTTGACTTTTCTAGCTCCCAGAAGACATCTGTATTCCTTGGTTCCTAAACTCTTTCTCCATCCTCAAAGTTAGCAGCATAACATCTTTAACTCTCTCATACTTCTTCCATCAGCATATCTTCTCTGATTATTTTAAATCTATGTGATTACATGACATACATCCAGAAAATTTGGGAAAATCTCCCCACCTCAAGGTTCTTAACTTAAATGTGATATTATTCAGCCTATAATAGTGTTTTCATGTAGTTAGAATGAGAATGACAACCTTTCAGACTGTGTACTTCCTAAATAGAATCCAGAAACCTATTTCTATAACTCATTTGAACTCCATTTTCAAACTAAGAATTTAGAGTCATTTTTTGTCATTTGAATTACAAGATGTTTTCATGGAAAACTGAGAGATGAATGGAGAGCAAGAAGAAAAATAATTTCCTACTAAGTCATTCAAATAAAACCAGATTGCAACATAGATTATGGATAACTTCAATTTGATACCTGGCCTCATAATTTTAACACAAGTAGATCTCAGACAAATGGTTTAATAAGGCAGAGGAAATTTCTTAGGTTCTCAGACAGTAGGACTTTTCACATTCGTAGTTGGCAGTTCATCTGTATACTAGAATATGTGTTATTCACCTCTGTAGAATATTTGTGATTAAAAGCTGTAGTTCTGAAAGGCTTATGATTTGATTGATTTCAAGAGACCAATAATAGTGCCTGTGCATGTGCATGTATGTGTGCGTTTTGAATATAAAGACTCCCAAAAGAATTTTCAAACAGTGGAGAGAGTAATACTAAGCACTTGAAAATTTCAGGCTGAATCTTCAATCAGTTATAGGTATCCTTATATTACAAAAAAATTCAATACCAATAAGTGAAGAAATGCATGAAAGTCTCATTAATTTCTCCTGCAACAATGCAACATAATAAGGTATTGATAATTTTGTTCATAGCTAAGGTGGAATTAAATGGACTAGATTTACCTTCCCAACCAAAACAACAAAATAACTGGAAAAATATAATAAATATGCTTTTAAACTTTGGACATCAGGAAATGCATAACAATGATTCCTGAGAGAAGAAAAACAAATGAGGCATGTCCTACTATCACCGCAGTTTGTTGCTTGATGTCTTAGCTTTCTAGGGTGCCATAAAAAAGCACCTCAGACTAGGTAGCTTACAACAACAGCAATGTATTGCCACATAGTGTTGGAGCCCAGAAGTCCAAAGTCATGATATAGTGAGCAATGTTGCCTCTGAAATCCTTATGGTTCTGGTAGAAGCTAACTAGCAATCCATGGCATAACTCAATCTCTAACTCTGTCACAGGTCCATCTTCTTTCTGTCTCTTACTAACTGTGTCCAACTTTCCTCTCATTATACACCACTCAATTTAGATGAGAGCCACTCTAATCCAGGTTGGTCTCATTTTAGCTAATAATATTTTCAAAGTCTAATTCCAAACAGGAGCATATTCACAGAAAGGAGGTTAGGCTTGAATATTTTTTTTTTTTTTTTTTTTTTTTAAGGAAAGACAGAGAGAAGGAAGGAAGGATAGAAGGAAGGAAGGAAGGAAGAAAGGGAAACATCTTTTAAACATTTTCTTGTTTTATTGTATTCTGTTTCTCCGTTTTTGTTACATGGGCTGGGGCCGGGAATCGAACCGAGGTCCTCCGGCATAGCAGGCAAGCACTTTGCCCGCTGAGCCACCGCGGCCCGCCCTGAATATTTTTGAGGAAGTCAATGGGTGCTACAATTCAATCAATAACAAAGGAAAAGAGTTTCCATGCTTCAGAGCAGAAAGGGGACATCATTGTTGAAACTGATGAACTCTCAAGTGAAGAAATAAAGTTGGAAATTCAAGGAAACCAAGGCAGTATGAATTCAGAGGATAGAGTGCCAGAGTAGAGAGCTCCAGAGACAGCTCTAGAGAGAGCTCCAGAGAGCTCCAGAGCTCCAGAGAGAGAGCAAAAATTTACAGACTCCATCTTGAGTTTTCAGTTAAGTACTGGTCATCAAATGCATATAAGGAAACTACCTGAGGCCACAGAAAGAATCACTCCAAAGGATTTGAAGAAAAAATCTCTGCAGTTCACCCAAAACCAGGAATAATCTGAGTTTCTCATAGTCAAAGTAGAAAACTTCATAATTCACAGGTCATCACACAGTGTATTCAGAAATACATTGCATCCATAGTGAAGTGAGGAAAATTAGTCACAGATTAGACATCTCTCCAGTCCCACTTAGTAAAGCTCAAGAATTACTACAAGAATATAAAAATACCCAGCATCCAAACAAGGTAAAATTAATAATATCTATAAAGCATGGTAAGTATAGACATGGAAGATATAAAAATGCTTCAAATTAAAATTAAAGTGATGAAAAATAAGAATGATATGTAAACTCAGACATATAGCATACAAAAAGCTTATAGTGATGAACAATAAAATTACTGAGATGAAAACTGCACTGGATAGCAGATTAATAGAAGACTGGACCCTGAAGAAATTGGACACTACAGAAAAAAAAGATTAGCATACTTGAACATACAGAAATAGAAATTATCTAAAATGAGAAACAGAGAAGGAAATAATGACCAAAAAGTAAATAAACAGAACATTAGCAGGCTGTGATAAACATCAAGCAGCTCTAACATATGAGTAATTGGAGTCAAATTACCAGAAAGGATGGGAAAATGGCCAAAAAACCAAGAAAGAAAGGAAGAAATAGATTAAAATTTATCTTATTTGATGAAGATTAATCCTACACCTCTAAGAATCCAACAATCCTAAAACAATAAAAATCATGAAAAACTACACTATAAATACATTACAATAAATTTCTCATAAGCAGTGATATAGAGAAAAATTTAAAAGCACTTAGATGGAAAAGATAAATTTTGTATTTAGGAATGAAGATTAGAATGACAGCTCATTTATCATAGGAAAAAATATAAGACAGAAGACAGATGAGCAAAGTCTTTAAAGTAATGAAAGGGAACATTTTCAATCTAGAAGTTAATACTCAGAAAACAATCTTTCAAAAACAAGAATGAAATAAAGACATTCAGAAAAACAAACATGAAGAAATACATCAGGCACCAGGTTATTTTAACAGCAGTACAATAAATCTTAAAGTCCTTAAATCAAAAAGAAAATTATACTAGAAGGAAATCTGGATCCATTTGAAGGAATGTAGTTTCCCAGAAATGGTAAACATAAGTAAAATACAAATAATACAATTTGTCAGTAAAAACTCGACATTGATTCATTTTTCATTTGGAAGTGTACTTTGTCATGAAAAAAAAAACAATTTTTGCCTTAGTGTTTTCTTGTATACCAAATATTAAAAATCTGAATTTAAATATCTGCTTAATAATGCATCCATAACCACCTTGTGGTAGTTAGATTCGGTTGTCAACTTGGCCAGGTGAAGGCACCTAGTTTTGTTGCTGCAGACATGAGCCAATGGTACGTGAACCTCATCTGTTGCTCATTATATCTGCAATCAGTTAGGAGGCATGCCTGTTATTTAATGAATGATGTTTGACTTAATTGGCTGGTGCTTAAATAAGAGAGCACAATGTAGCACAGTCAAAACAGCTTGGCATACCTCATCTCAGCACTCACAGCTCAGCCCAGGCCTTTGGAGATGCAGTAAGGAATCACCCTTGGGAAAGATGCTGGAACCCAGAGAGAAGGCCAGCAGAGATTGCTTTGTGTCTTCCCACATAAGAAAGAAAGAACCTCAGTCAAAAGTTAGCTGCCTTTCCTCTGAAGAACTAACAAAATAAGTCTCCTTTTATTAAAAGCCAATCCATCTTTGAGGTGTTGCATTCCAGCAGCTAGCAAACTAGGACACACCTCCTAAATCCTGTAAAAATTAAGTTGTGTTGCCATCTATCAAACAGCTCATATCAGGCTAAAAACTGAGAATATTGTTTTGTTTAAATCTTCATGGACTATAAGAAATATCTGAAATTGATCAATGATTCTCTTACCTTAAGGAAACAACCAGTATATTTAAAGGAATAACTCCACTGTAACAATTCTGTTTTGGTGAATGTCAAACAACTTAGATAATTGTCCTGCCTTCTAAGATTAGAAGTCATTCTCCAAAAGAAAAAGCTAATAGACTGGCACCAGGGACTTCAACAATCTATGCTATGAAAACTGATTGGAGCCATATTTACTATTATAGGTGCAATAAATTGCAAGGAACTTACCAATTATATGAAGAGGTAGAAACAAATATTTGGAATAAATGATACTCTACAGGCTGCTCCTGATGTAGACTTGCTATAAAATTCAATATATGGTAAAATCTATCTGGACAGAATGGCCATTACCAGAACTTATAACTGAAGTATAATACTGCTCAGACTTCTCAGAAAAAATAGAGGTTCTAAACCTAACGGGAAAAGGAAAAAGTTTATTACTAAAAGACTTTAAAATACATTGTAATAGAAAGATAGATGATAGTTAATAAATAGATAGATAGATAGATGATAGATAGATAGATGATAGAATGATTGGAAATTTGTGATACCTGTGGACAAATGAGATAATCCACTTAAAGACCTAAGCTAAAATAAGTGTCAGTTCTCAGGGTCATTTCCTAACATGAATGAGATCAAAACACACTACTTAATCCCAGCTCAACTGAAGACAATCTGGTCCATCCTGATTCAGCACTGTAAATTGGAAGCTTGATTAGATTATTTCCATGGAGATGTGACACACCCAATTGTGGATGTGACCTTTGATTAGATGGAAATGTGACTTTTCCAGGTGGGTCTTGATTAGTTCATTGCAGTCCTCTAAAAGGAAACATTTTGGAGAGAATCAGAAATGAGAGTCCACAAGGAGAAAGCTGACACAGCTGCCAACACTTGGAGAATAGAGGCACAGATATTTGGAGAGGCCTGGAGCCCAACAGACATGACATGAGATGTTAAGCAAGCCAGAGAGAGCCAAGGGAAGTGAAGAGATGAAAGTCAGACCAAAGAAGCAAAATGAGAAACTCCCACAGGAAGAGAGGCCGAAAGCAATGGAGCCCAGGAGCAAGCAACCAACAAGGGATCAGTGTGCCTCCCTAGCTGAAAGAGGTGTGTCAGTTGCATTGGCCTTTCTGGAATTAAGACAGCTTTCCCTGGATGCATTAGGTAAGAAATTTCTATAGGCTTAGAAATGTAAACTTGTAATTATTAATTTCCCTTTATAGGAACCATTTCATTTCTCATATATTGCATTCTGGCAGCATTTAGAAAACTAATACACCTGTTAGGACACAAATAAATGTGATCATCAGACTGCAAACTATTTTTAAGAAGCAAAAGAAATGAAAAAAGTTGGGAGATCTTTGGGACAATATTATACATTTTCATGGACTTAAAGTTGTCAATTACATAACCAGTGAGTTTCTAGATGTGACAAGAATAGAAAATCAAGTAAGAATAGCTAGTATTCCACAGGAAGAAATGACAGCTCTCTATTCATGCTGATTACAATTGCTGAGCTTCAAGAAAAACAATGTCCATTTCAATGATCTGAATAGTTGGAAAAAGTGAAACAAAAAAATACAGATTACCCAATAAGAACATGTGTGTGGTGTGGGGTGTGTGACAAAAATACTTTCAGTTTTGAACATGATGATATCAAAATATTAGTAATATAGTCATTTGAATGCAATATCTAAAATCAAAGATAAAGTAAATTTAAGTGCTCTACTTGGAAGGATAAAATGAAATGAATGTGGATGTGGTCACAGGGAAAGTGGAAAAGTGGAGAAACGATGAAGTGCATACAAAAGATGAAGAAAAGGAAGACTGAAATGATAAAGTTAAGAAGTCATATGAAGATCAGCTGACAGGCAATTTATATAAAGAAAGAGTAGCATCCATATATAGTTTGATATAGAAATACAAATAACATTGGATATAAATAAGAAGGTTACAGATAACACAGATGATATAGATGAAAACTATAGCCATAGGTGGTTAAAGGTATAGATGGATATAAGTATGGCTATGTATATGCATATGGACATATCAGTAGAGTGACTATAGATTGAAATTTACTTAAAACAGACAAAAAAAATTGACATTCCTGAGGATCAGCTAAGAAATGCATCATGATGACTCTGCATGTAAAAGCTTGTACATCAACATCTAAATTTAACCACTGACACTGGAACAATGAGACATGCTTGAAACACAAGATAAAACATTTGCCCATGCCTTCTTCATGAAGATCCAATGTCATCACTGACCTGGCAATGATGAATCAAGTGGACATTGCTTAGTTTTGACTTCTACTCCTTTTCATTTTCCTATAAAACTCTAACCCACATCCTCAATTTGAACTGGTTTTGGAAACATTCCACCACTATGTTTTTCCCTTAAAAATGTCTATTTTGTAAGATAATTGTTGTGTTCCTTATAGATAGAAAGTTATATAAATATATGCATGGACATAACTCTATACATATGAATGTATGCACATGTGTGTATTTCTATATATTCATGGTATGTGTATTATAAAAAGATAAATATCTAGATACAGATTTTATTTTTTAATTTTCCAAAGTTTTCTATGAATTTAATCACAGTGGAATGCTGCCTAAGTAAATTTTGTCACTATTATGTGATCTGTAAAAATGTTTTAGGACATAAAACCTTTCTTAGTGCTCTTTTAGCCTCTATGTTTCTCAGGCTGTAGATGATGGAGTTTAACATTGGGGTGAAAACACCATACAGCATTGAGATGAGATTGTTTCTGGCTGGGAAGTGTTGATTAGAGGAGGCTTGCATATGGCTATATATTACTGTGCCATAAAACAAATAGACTACAAGGAGGTGGAAAGCACATGTGGAGAAGGCTTTGCACTTCCCTTCAGCTGAAGAGATCTTTATGATGGTGGCTATGATATAGATATGAGACAAAGCTGGCCAGAAAGGCACTGATCCATAAGACATCTACCATTTAATGAGCATATCTGCCACATATGTGGAAGAACAAGAGAGGATCACCACTGGCAGGATGTCACCATAACACTGGTTAACCTGAGTAGACTTAGAGAAAGACAAGCAGAACATGAACATCAGATGCAAAAGGGAATTGAGAAACCCTGCTGCCCGGGACCCAACCATTAGCATGGCACAGGATACCTTGGTCACAATGAGAGGGTAATGAAGGGGGAAGCAGATGGCCACATAGTGGTTATAAGCCATGATGGTGAGAAGGAAGAACTCAATCCCTGTCAGGGCCACCAAAAAATAAAGCTGCAAAGCACATCCAAGGAAAGAAATGCTTTGCTTCTGATTCAGGAGGTTCTCAAGCATCTTGGGAGTGGTAATGCACGGGCAGAATAGGTCTATGATGGAAAAATTTGTCAAGAAGTAATACAAGGGAGTGTGCAGCTTTTTGACATCCCAATGTCAAGGACAATGACACCATTTTCCACCAAGGTGACCTGATGGGTGACAGCAAAAACCACATAGAGAGGATAATGCACCTAGGAGAGATCAGAGAGCTTATAGAGAGCAAACTCATTCACATTAGTGAGATTGTAGATATCATTTTCTCTATATATAAGGATCTTTTTGCAGAAAATTAAGTGAACATACAAATGTTAGTGTCCAATTCCTAGCAGTAGCCTAGTGATGAGAAACACTTGGAAATATTTCTAGTGCAATTAATTGTTAGCAATATTTTAATTATGAATTTCAATTATTAAATTTTCTAATAGAATAGTGAGAAGAAAAATTTGAAATTGTTGAACTGTAATCCAGTAGCATTTGATTATTGACAATGATTTATAATGCCTTTATTGTGTGACCCTGTGATTGTAAAAACCTTGTGATTCACACTCCCTTTATCTATGTATGGATAGATGGGTATTAAAATAAAAACAAAAATGATGTGGGGGGAGATAAGGAGTGCAGGATATTTGGGGTGTTCATTTTAATATTTATCTCTTTTTTGGAGTAGTGAAAGCATTCTAAAATTGTGGTGATGAATGTACAAATATATGATGATACTGTGATCCATTGATTGTATACTTTGGATGCAGTGTATGATGTATGAATGTATCTGAGTAAAACTGGATTTTAAAAAGTTTCCAATAAAACCATATCATATATTTATGGTATTTCTTGGAATATTCATGCTCAGTTTTTAACTAGAAGGTGAAATTTAAAATATGAGACCACTGTTGATCCTTGTGGAGTTTTGGGGATTTCAGAATTCAGTGAAAGCTAATTGTGTAACTTCTACATCTCCCTTGGCACTTTATTGTTTTTGCATTTTATTATCCGGGATTTATGGTTTAAAGTACAGTCTCAATATGAAGTACCTTGAAGATGGAAGCTGTGATTATTCCTTAACATGTACATTTTTAATGAATGTTGGCAACTGGCAGGCACATAAAGAAAGGCTGATAAATAATTTTTAGGAAAGAATGAATAGAGCATAACTTGATTTGACAGTGTTTCTTTAGGAAAAGAATATAACAATGTTTCTTTAAATTCAAAATCATAATCATTTAAATATAAACATTAATATTTTATCTCCTTAAAATGTAACTTAATATGTACTTTCAATTCCCTTTCCACTTAAAATTTAAATATTTACAATTTGGAGTTTCAAATTTATATATCCTAGCATACATGGCTTTTTTTTTTTTTTTTTTTTTTTTTTAAAGAGAGAGGGAGGAAGGGAAGGAAAGACAGAGAGAAGGAAGGAAGGAAGAAAGGGAAACATCTTTAAACATTTTCTTGTATTTTGTTTGTTTGTTTGTTTTTTACATGGGCTGGGGCCGGGAATCGAACCGAGGTCCTCCGGCATGGCAGGCAAGCACTTTGCCCGCTGAGCCACCGCGGCCCGCCGCATACATGGCTTTTACTTGCCCTTTTTTAATTTTCAAATTACATTTTAGTGTAGTATAATTGCCCAAATCATCACAAAGTTTATGATTATTCAAAAAAAGACACTAATTTATTGAAGTTCTGCAACTTGATATTGTGTAGTTGCTTTCTATCACTTTAAATTCTAATTTCTTATTCTTCTATAAACATAAAATGTGTATGATGGAAAACTTAAACAGAAAATATGTTCAGAAAATACAATGCAAAAATCACACCACTCCCCACCCTGACCCTCATTTCCTTTATCTCTGAGAAATTGTTAATGATTTCTTGACTCAGAGAAAATGTTTAGCATAAATAATGCAAAGTATACATATAATGGTTTCTTCAAACAAATGGAACTATTGTTCTCTTCCAATTTATTTTATCTGGAACAATTTACCTAAGAATTGTTTAGATTAATTGAAAAGCAAAATAACTGTTTCTGTTCAATCTTTTCCTTAAGCAGCACAAGTCTGTGCCCTCCTAGAGAGAAAATAATCTCTTATCAGTGATACTTTCAAAATAATGAAATTTTTAAAAGAAAATTCTGTACTAAGAATAAGAATCATGGTGAATAAGTCATTTACATATTGATAAAACACTGAATTCTACATCAGGCTAAATGACTAATGTGTATGATGAAGAAATGATAATACATTTCTTCTAAATTTTGCCAAGGATGCTTAAATTTCTTAAGTAAAACCTTTGTTTTTGGCATATAAAATTCAAAATTTGTTCATGTGGAGAGGAAATATATACTGACCCAATCCCTCTTTTGAAGCAAACATAATACATTTCAATATTTCTCCATGTCAGAAAAATAAGAATGATATTTTCTTAAATAATACATTGAGCAGGAAAAGGTCTATAACATGCTTTATTAACCCAGTGGATTGATAGCTTATATGCCATACATCAGATATATCCTTATGTAGCACAGTGTCATCACCTGCATTGTAAGATTACTGGGTGAAAATATAAGCCTACGAGAACATGAGTCATGCATGTTGAAGTCAGTCTGCCATTGTTTCAAGCCAGCTGCTTCAGAATGATGGGAAACCTAATAGACCAGTGTAATTTATGAGTTGAGCCTATTGCCACAATTCACAGCTGAGTTTCTTGACCACAAGCAATGTTGTATAGAATACCTTAGGTGTATTCAATAAATCCAGAAGTGGTTGTCTTTGCAAAAGCATTGCACACAGAGAAAAAGAATCCATATCCAGAGTAAGTGTCTATTCCCTTAACATCGAAAAAAAACACATTCTGATGGAAATGACCCAATGTAAACCACTTGCTGCCGGGTGGCCTGATAACCTTGGGAAATGGGGCCATATCAGGGACACAGTTCACATCTTTGTTGCTGGAAGAAGGGGCACTCAGGAGCAATTTTTGTCAAGCTGACTTTGGTGGATGGATGACTATGTGGTTAAGACCCAGGCATGAGCTCCATTCCTGCCACTGTAGCCAACCATTTATTTATGAGCCCATTCAACAGTGATAGGAAAATCTAGGGAAAGAGGTTCACTGATATCCAAAGAATGGGTCACTTGATAATTCAATCCCTTTTCTGCTAAGGTCATACTCTGTTGAACATTCACATGGGACCCAGATATCTTCACACATTTTGCTGAAGCAGAATGTTCAAGCCACATGCCTCTCCCTTGACTTTAGTGTCATCAGTTTTCTAATCACTTTCTTTCCAGATCCCTGATGACTCAGCCAAATCTTTATTTATAACCCAAGAGATGGTATACAATCATATCTCTCATCATGTCTTCTTCCAAACCAAGTGAATATTAACACGAACTGCTTGAAATTCTGTCCATTGGGAGGATTTTCCTCAACAATTGTCCTTCAGCAAATCCCAGTCAGGGGAAAACATATGCAGCTATCCATTTTCAGGAAGTGATTGCATATGGTCAAAAGTGCCAGTAAATCATTCCCCTGTTTTCTCTTCCTTACTCAGTTGATCATAGGGAACTCTCTGAGAGGCCAAAGCTGCAGACTGGCAGAGAATTGGTAATGTGGCAGGATGGGGCCCATGGGCATTTGGGCTACTTCCTTATATAATTTATGGGCCTGCTTGAGCTTGATCTCATGCCTCACAGATTAGTAGATAGCACCTCCATTGGGTGATGGAGTGCTGTATTTCACTCACAATTTAATGGCTTCATATGTGAGACAACACTCAGTTCATGATGGGCAGTATTTTTCTTCAGGGGATAGCAGGGCTGCCTTGATTTTCTTCTAGGCACCAGCAAAAGGCTCCAAACAACATGTCTATTTGACACTGGCACTTCAAAACCACTAGATCTGCTGGATTATATTGTACGGCAACTTTCATAGCGGCCTGGACTTAGTGCAGAGCTTCCTATTTTTCTAATCCCCATTCAAAACTAGCAGATATGGGAGTCACTCAGTAAATGGGCTGTTGTGACACACACAAATGAGAAATTAGTTGCCTTAAATTTAGAGGCTAACTAGGCACTATTTCTCTTTTTTGGTGGCAGGAGGGGCCTGATTCAATAGCTTATCTTTTATCTTAGAAGGGATAACTTAACATGGCCCACACTCCTGGACACCTAGAAATTTTACTTGGTGGAAGGTCCCTGAATTTTTTTTTAGCAGTTTTCACATCCTCCTTTCCCAACTTCTTTTGTCCCCTGGTAAACTCTTATCAATTTTCTGTCACTATGAATGTGCTACTTCTCATCATCTCTTATCTGATAATGCAATGTTTGAGCTAATGTGACTTGCTTATTTCACAGAGCATGTTTTCAAGTTTCTTCCATGTTGCAACATGTCTCAAAATTTCGTTGTCCAAATGATAGTCCATGGTATATATACCATATTTTATATATTCATTCAGTTTTCTGATAGACACTTCTGTTGTTCCACTTTTTGCCTATTTGCTGCTATAAGTATGGTGTAGAGTATAGTTTTGAGATCCTGTTCTCACTTTCTTTAGGATACATAGAAGTGGAATTGCCAGATCATGTGGCAACACTATATGTAACTTTTCGTGCAACTTACATATTCCTTTCCACTGTGGCAACACCATTTTACATTACCACCAACAGCACAATAAATTTCCCCATTTGTCTATATCCTAACCAACAACTGACATTTTCATTTTTTAAAAAGTAATAGTCATTCTTGTGGATGTGAGGAGGCATCTCAATGGGGTATGGATTTATATTTCCCTAATGGCTAAAATTATTAAACATCTTTTCATATGCTTATTGACTATTAGCATTTCCTCTTTGTAAAATTATGTACTTGAGCTCTGCCTAATTTTATGTTGGGTTAACTTAATTGTTCATCATAAAAGGATTTTATGTATTCTAGATATTAAACCATATGTGATAAAAGGTTTACAACCGTTTTCTCCCATTTTGTGTATTGCCTTTATCATTTTATTGAAAATTTCCTTTGATGAACAAATATTCTCCACTTTCATGATGCCCAAGTTTACTATTTTTATTTTGTTCCTCATGATTTTAGCATCATGCCAAAGAATCAATAACTGAATCCCATGTCACTGATCCATTTTTGTCAATTTTTGTATTCAGTGTGAAGTAGGTTTCTTTTTTTTGTTTGTTTTTGTGTTTCATTTTTTAGGTTTGTTGTCTGTGAATTGAACCCAGGTCTCCCGCATGAAAGGAGAGCATTCTACCACTGACTACCCGTGCACCATGAAGCAGTTTCTAACTTCATACTTAGGCATGTATATATCCAGTTCCTGTTACATCCTTTGTTGAAAAGACTATTCTTTTCACATTGCATGTTCTTATAACCCTTATTAAAAATCAATTGGCCATAAATGTGTGGGTCTATTTCTAGACTTTAAAATATGTACTATTTTTGTATTTATCTATTTTCATATCAGGACTACACTGTTCTGATTACTGTAGTTTTGTGGTATAACTTGAAATCAGGAAGTGTGGGTCCTCCAGGTTGTCCTTTTCAAAAGTTTTTGACTATTCATTCAGAGCATATTACAATTTAATATGAATTTGAAGATCAGATTTTCCACTTCTGCAAAACATTTGCTGTAATTATTATAGGGAGAGCATTGAATAATTAATTACCCTGAGTAATACTTACAGTTATTAAGTTTCCAGTCCATGAATATGGATGTCTTCCATTTATTTCTCTTCTTTAATTTCTATCAGGAGTGATTGTTCATTGTTTTAATTGTATGAGTCTTCTATATGTTTGTTTAAATTGTAGCAGGCAGACCTTCCCTTCTTTCTGGTTTAGCTGTGCTCTCTGGAAAATCCCCAAACCCCCTCCCCTTGCAGGTAAGCAAAATAAGACATATTCCTGGGATAGAAACCCCCTCATCTAGCCTTCAGGAACTGGTGAAAATGCACATAGGCAAGTGAAGACATTCCTAGGGTGGGGGCCCCTCAATGGTTCAGCTCTGGGCCATTCTTAACTTAAATCAGCCAATTGTTTACCTCATCTTTAACATGTCATACAGTCTATAAAGACTAAGGTTGCCTTTTGTTCAGGGCTAAGACTTTCAGAGGCAACTTGGCTGAGATCTATGGTCATAGAAAATAAAACCTGCTTCCTGAAACCATGGATCCTTAGTCTCGGCCTGTTCTAACTTTGTGGAAAGTTCCTGGAGGTGGTTTTTCATACTACAGAACCATATTTGGATCCTTGGTATTAAACACATTTGGTCATAGTGAGTAATTTTTTGATAATGCAGTTGAATAAAGGATTGATATTTTGTTAATACTTTTGCTTCTGTAGTCACATGAGGCATTTTTCTATAAATTCATTTCTTTATTATGTCTTGATCAGGTTTGGTATCTGTGTAATCCTAATTTCATAGAGTGAATTAAAAATTGATCCCACTTGACTTCTTTGAAAGAGTTTGACAAAGATTGTTGTCAATTCCTTTTCACATATGTAGTAGAATTCACCAATGAAGAAACCTGGTCTTGTATTTTTCTTTGGTGGAATATTTCAATTATTCTTTCAATCTCTGTATTTATTATAATTTGTTGAAATTTTCTGTGTATTCTTGAGTTGATATGTGCAGTTTGTATTTCCAGGAATTTTTCCATTTTACCCAGATTATCTAATTTATTGGCATGCAATTATTCATAATATTCTCTTGTCATGCTTTTATTTTTTTAAGGTCAGTACTGATATGCCCATATTCAGAGTCTTAATTTTCACTTGGTTTTCTCCACCCTCTGACATGCAAATATTTTACCAATAAATCCAGAGCAGTTGCTACTTCATGTTCACTCAGGTCAGTCAACATAATGTCATCAAAGTAATGGACTAAGGTGATTTATTTTGGAATAAAAGAAGATCAAAATCATGTAGACTATTAATGCAAAGGTGTCAAATTTGATATGCTCCTGGAGTAGGACAGTAAAATTGTATTGTTAGCATAACCAGCTAAGAGGAAGCTGTTTCTCATTGTTTTACTACCCACAATTGAGAAAAAAAAATGTGTAAGATCAATAGCTGCCTACCAAGCATTTGGGGATATGTTAACTTACTCAAATAATGTTACCATATCTAGAATACCAGCTGCAGTTGGAGCCACCATCTAGTTAAGTCTGAAATAATCCACTGTCTTCTTCCAAGACATCTCTTTTTCCTGAACAAATGAATAGAATTGTTGAATAGGGATGTGAAAGTAATCACCATTCCTGCATACTTCAAGACCTTGATTGTGGTGCTAATTTCTGCATTCCACATTCAGGGATGTGGTATTGCTTTTAGTTTACTAGTTTCCTAGGCAGATGCAGTTAAAGTGGCTTGCAATTGCTATTTTTTTCTGAAAGGGTCCTCACTCCACATATCAGGGAAATGATGTGGAATTTGTGTCAGTTGCTGAATCAATTAGAATTGATTCTAATTATGCATTTCATTCAGGGAGCTGGGAGTAAATTCCATTGATTCCTAACATCAATAAATTCCTACTCTGAATTTTGTATCACAGGGACGTTTTGTGTTTCCTGGAAAAAATATCAGTTTAAAACCAGTGTCTGGTAATCCTTAACATGTCTGATCATTTCCTTTTCCCAATGCTATAGATCTCTTCGAGGAAAGTTGGGAGGAAGATTAACAGTATAAATTTTGGGCAATGTAGCAGGGTCCTTCCCCAAATGGATCTGTCTTTCCTTTCATTCTATGCTTTCTGGGTCTGAAAACTGTTTCAAGTCTTGGAACTGAATGCTGGACCATGACTCAAATTATGACTCAAGTTATTTTGATTCAAGTAAGACACTGTTCTCCTGAGTTGGACCTCTTCTGCTTATACAGTTTAAGCAGTAATTTAGTAGATTACCTAACTATTGCACTTCTAGGTACTGTATGATTCACCAATCAACACTATAGGTCTTTGTGAGTCTGACTGTTCTGGTTACTCCCTTGACTCTGCTGTCCATTTTTGGAAACCACTACCCTCCTTTCCTTTGGCAATTAAATGCTTCTACTTAGCTCCTGTCATCCTGGGATATAAACATCCCCATTGCATTTAAGAATTCCAGTTCAATGTCAGAAGTTCCTATGGTAATATCTTACCTACAGAGAAGAGAGATCACAAAACTCTTTGGTGATGACTGGTTTTTCTCACAAATTTGTTCTTCATAGCTTCAATCAAAGGTGATTCTTCAGATAATCCAGGTTGTGTTAGCAGGTGTTACATGATAAACCCATTCTAACATTACAATCTCTTTAAGACTTTGGGTACATTTATCCACATTAGACCAGGGTAGTGTTGGCATTTCAACTTCATTTATGTAGGCCATTTTCTGGGCTATGTTTCAACCAACCAAACAAACAATCCATTAGAGCCCTTTCCAACTGTTTCAGTGGCAACATTGAATACAGATTCTCCACTCAGTGGAGAATTAGTAAATTCATATTAGTGAATTCATATTAGTAAATTCAGTTTGATCCACTTTATGTTCCTTCTACCATCATCCCATACCCTTAATATCTATTCCCACATATATTTTCCAGATTAATGTCTGTATAAATTGGGAAAATCATGCAGTTATTTTAGAGTGTGGCACACCTCCTTGGTTGTTACACTTTGTATCTTGCATTTCAGGTAAGGCTGTTACAGATTCTTCTGGCAAAAAAGACTTAGCAGATTTTATGGGTGGAATGTGCCCACTGTTATCATAATCAGATTATATGCTGACATTCAAATGTGATCCTGAATTTGGCTGTCAGAAATGCTAACTCTGCAGGATGAGAAATAAGAGTTTCTTTCAGGGCACAAATATAAACTTACTGTCATTAAGTCATTCATGCCATGATCAAGCAGGGAATTTGAAGTCCTGGGATCATTTTTTAACCAATTTCTACAGCCCATGTAGGAAAAAAATCAGCTAAATTCATTAAAGTATTTAGCTTCAAAAATATTCTAAGATCTCAAGTAGATAATCACCCTGATTCTTTCCTCTTATAAGCATTTTAAGAGGAGTATCCAATGATGATATTTTGCAAATATCTATTTTTCATCAAATATACATGACATGGACTATTAGTGCCCCTTGATCATTGGAAATAGGGATATTAATGACTTTAAATATAATCATATTAGAGGAGTAATTCCAAAAACTCTAGAACAAATTCAGAAATCTTATCTATAAAGTCTTGTTTCTGAAAACCCCACACTCTGTACTAAAATATGTATTCATCAATGTTCTCTAGAGAAGGAAATCTGACAGTGGTTAGATAGATCAACAGCTAGCTAGCTATACAGGTAATAGGAATTGTTTCACATGATAATTGGGCAGGCATGACTGAATTCTATAGAACAGGCCATAAGCTAGAACCTCTTTGATAAAGTTGAATATGATCTCTGAAATTGTTATTCATTAAGGTATGCCCATACTGAATGTAGGTTAAGCCTTTCCAATATGTCTGTCCTTATAAGCAAAGGAAATAGGATACAGAAAAGAAAGCCACAGGGAGCAGCCATAAGCTGGATGTCAAAGGAATCTGGAAGAGAAAGTATAAAGTAACAGCATGTGTATTGCTATGTGATGTAAAAGTCAAGGACCAACCCTAAATGCCTTATGGAGAAAGCATCATCTTGTTGATATCTCAATTTTGGACTTCTCTTAGACTCAAAACCATGAACTAATAAATTCCCATTGTTTAAGACTTTTTTTAGCTTGTGAGCAATGAATATAATACCAAGAAGACAGATCTCAGTGGAGTTTGTAGAAATAAATTTTTGAAGGCAAGCTCATATAATCTGCTGGTAGGGAATGAGGTATGGGAGGAATTGAGTATGATTTCTAAATTTTTGGTGGGACATAAATGTGTTTGTGAAGTTATTTATAGAGGTGGAGAATACAGGGGTGGGAGTAATTTTGGGGAGAAAATGAGAAATTTTTTTTAGATGCATTATTGGTTAGGTGCTTATAAGACAACCAACTCTAGAGGGCATATATGTCAGTAAATGAGTTAGGAGACCAAGGGAGAAGGAGGTTCTAGATATGTAAATCTAAGAATCTTCACATGTGGAATTTCAAGTCATGTGGCCTGGATGAGATATGTGGGGTGAGAACATAGTAAAAGAAAACAGCCCTTTTTTTGCCATTCTTATAAAGATTAATCTTTCATTATTACTACAAAGCTCCTCACAACTCTTCTAAAATTTTCCCCTTATCCATTTAAAAAGCTATTTCAACATGTTTGGTATGTGCAAACCACAGCAACACCCTACTTCTACAGTACCAAAATCTGTACTAGTTTGCCAAGGCTGCAAGAAAGCAATATATCAGAAATAGAGCAGCTGTTTTAAAAAGGGAATTTAACAAGCTACAAATTTGTTGTTATAAGGCAGTGAACATGTCCATATAAGGCAGTGAACATGTCCACTAAGAGGTTTCTTTACACTCAACAAAGGCTGATACCATCCTGAACACCTCTGTCATCTTGGAAAGTTTGTGTCTGGGATTTGCTGCTTTCTTCCTGGTTCTGTTGCTTCCAGCTGGTGATGCCAATGATTTCCTCTCTAAGCATCTGTGTGCCTTTACTTACTTCCTCTGATACACAACTCTGGGTTTTGTCTCGTTTAGCATCTCATGGGAAGGCACATGGCAATACCTTCTGGGCTCTGCCATATGTCAAAGCATCTTCTCTCTCTATCAGCATTCCAAGCGTCTCAAAACATCTGGGTCTCTGTCAGCTCTGAGGAAACTGTGCTCCACCCAACAGCATCTGAGGTTTCTCCAAAAATTTTCCCCTTTTATAGGACTATAGTAAACTAATCAATACCAACCTTGAATGGGGGGGTCATGTGTCCATCTAATCAAAAAGTCACATCCACAATTGGGTGTGTCATGTCTCTGTAGAAATTATCTAATCAAAGTTTCCATCTTACAATATTGAATCAGGATTGAGAGAAATGGCTGTCCCCACAATTTTGGATCAGAATTAAATCATGTTTTTCCTGGGGTACATAATACTTTCAAACTGGCACAGTTCATATGATCCAGGGCAACCAGGCTTATTGTTTGTACACATGTTGGTCAAAACCTCAGATGCTAAACCCCACATGGCAATCTTGGTTAAACTAACCTAGAAAGTGACATCAAAGATTACTTCTCCCGCAATAAAAGAGTAAATGGACATGAAAAATGGAGCAAATTTCATGTAAGATTACACATCACGACAAAGAAAATCTTGAGTCTTCTCCACAAGTTATGGTGGGAAAGGGTTTACTCTCATATGAAAGAAAAATAACCTTAACTTGTCCCATCTTCCAAGGACAAAAATTCTGAAAAAGTAATAGTGAAACAAGGAGAGAAAAAGAGCCCTTTTATAGAAACTAGTGTGTTTTGTATTTCTCTGTTTCTGGGTTTGTATATCTGACTCATGGCTGAAAAATTTTTATTTGAGGCTATAGGCTCTCTATTTAGGTCTGTCTGTTGGATACGTATTATCTTCCTCTGGAAGGAAGTACCAAATAACAAATAAAATGACTTAAAGAGAAATTTCCATTAAAATTGCTTAAATGTAAATAGGTACTTATGTATAAATTAGTAGTCATATATTTCCAGAAATAAAGGAACTCGAATTTCTAATATTTACAATGTAATTTTGTATAGCCCTAAGTTTAACTTATTAATTGTTTTAAGGCATGCACTGCATGAATAAACTATAATATATTTGTTGTTACTAATGTTGATGAACATTTGAGTAATTTCCAAAATTTGCCCTTTGTAATAGTGTTCATTCTAAAGATTTTAGAGTTTATACATTCACATGCATTTCTCTTGCATGAATAACTGGATGGAGAATTGAATTGTTTATTTAGGAGTATATGTATGTTCAAGCTGATAATACTCTGACAAGTATTTTCTTCACCTCTGGCACATGAGAGTTCAGTTTGCTTCACATCTTGATCATACCTAATATTGACACTAATTTCAGCCATTCTTTTGAGGGTGCAACTGTAGTGGTTTGGCACCATGGTTTTCATCATCAATTATTTGATGGATAATTAATTTTAATAATGTAACAGATGCTGTTGGTGCATGCTCATCTTTACCCACAAACCACTTTGCTATGAGTCAATTACATACTCCTTGTAACTTTATCTAGCCCCAGGTATTCTTGACCCATCAACTGCTCAGAATGGGATTGCATAGGATTTAATTCCTCCAGGAAAATGTCCACCAATGAAAAACATGATTGTTAATAAATATCCAATTTCTTGCTGACTGAAAAGGCAATTCCAAGATCTGTTTTAAATCTCTCCCAGAAATCTCCATTGGGATTGAATTAGAGTTGCACCCATTGGTATCCTTCTCATGAATATGCCCAAATTTGGCTTCCATCACACAATAATCTTGTTTCCAATCTTCAACCTCTGCTTCCTTAGATCAGCTCCCACATAAATCATATGCACTCACTTCCTAAACTTAGGTACTCTCTCTGCAGAACCCCAAAATAAGTAAACTATCTTTTCATATTTTTTAAACACTCTTATTGAGAAATACAATGTATATACAAAAAAAAGCAGTAATTTTCAAAGTACCCTTTAACAAGTAGTTATAAAACAGATCTTAGAGTTTGGTATGGGTTACAGTTCCACAATTTCAGGTTTTTCCTTTTGTTTTTTCTAAGACACTGGAGGATAAAAGAAATATCAGTATAATGACTCAGTGAACACATTCATTTGTTAAAACCTATCTTTACTGTTATAAATCATCTTCCTTCTCCTTTGATCCTTCTCCTAATCTTTAGGGGCATTTGGACTATAACCATTTTCCAACATTTTCATTTTGTAAATGGGCATTAAGACTATGGGTTAGGGGGATTAAACTAGCTGATGCTCTTGGAGAGGGTACCTCCTCTGGGTTTCAGAACTTATTTGACCTAGGAACTATCTGGAGGTTGTAGGTTTCTGAAAAGAAATATTAGCATGTGAAACTTTTGTAAAACTTCAGGTAGAGGTTCTTTAGGATTAAAACTGTTCTTTAGGATTAACAGGAATGGTGTTGTCTGGGCATTGACAAAGCATGGTAATTAACAATATTTAGCTGAAGCTTGTGTAAGAGTAGCCTCCAGAATAGCCTCTCAAATCTATTTGAACTCTCTCAGCCACTGATAACCATAATCTTTTTTTTACAATTCTTTTCTCCCATTTTGTCAGGTAGACATTGTTGATCCAATGGTGGCAGATCCAGGCTCATCCCTGGGAGTCATGTCCCATATTGCAAGGGAAATTTTTAATCCTGGATATCATGTCTCACAGAAGGTGGAAGGAAGTTCTTTTCCTTGCAGAATTGGGCTTAGAGAGAGGGTGGCCACACCTGAGCAAAAAAGAGGTCCACTGAGAATAACTCTTACAAATAACTATAGGTAGGCTTAGTTTCTCCACTACAGAAATAATCTTCATAAGATCAAGCCTCAAGATCAAGTACTTGGCCTATTGGCTTGGTAGTGCCTAATGTTTGAAGCAGTATCAGAGTTTTCATGGTGGGAAAATTTAATATTTCCATAGTTTTTCTCCAGTCACTCAAGGGACTTTAGCAATACTTTTAAGTTATCTGATCAACATTCTCTGGGATACAACAGAGTATTACATTAAGCTATCCAGAATTGTAAGTCTTCAATCCCATTCTGGGCTCCATGTGCTTGGGTTGTTTAAATTAACTATCCAAAAAGGTCTAGATAGATTATGTGTGCTACATAAAATTTAGATTTCCAGTGATAATACTTCTCTTCCTTTGGTCTCATGCAGTATGTGAAGTTCTGGAATACATACACTGCCTTCTGTTACCCTGTGTTATGATTTACCATAACCCAGAATAGATTGGCTTTGTTCTGATCTCTAATTGAAGCCTGATTTCTTTTTCTCTGTTTTTTTCATTTTGGAAGAAAAGGAAATGTCTTCACATTGGGTATGGTAGTGAAGGTATGTCTATATATTTAGGCTGGATTGTATATGTGTGAATGAAACTATTTAGAAATGAACAGAGAGAAGCAAAGGCTAGAGAAAATGTGGAGAAAGAGATGTATCTATCCACTTTTGGTAGGGAAATGAGAGGTGAATCCCCTTGGAGGGCAGTATAGTGGTTCCACTGGAGGCTAGGAATAAGTTTGCTATATGATCCTGAAACCCCATTACTCAGTGTATGCTTAGAGGAGCTGAATGTGGAGACATGAGGTAGACATTGGCACAGTGTTGTCTCTGGTGGCAGTGTTTGTGATCCACAATAAATGGAGGGGGACTGAGTGTACAATAACTAATGAAAGGAAAGGAAAACTATAGTGTATACATATAATGGACTACTGAGTAGCCAAAAGAAGGAATGAAGTTGTGAGGCATGGAACTGAAAGAATGAACCTTAAGAGCTATATGTAGGATGAAATATTGGAACAAAAAGACAAATATTATTATGCCTCAGTTATATGGACTAACTATAATATAAAAATTTGGTGAACTAAAGTTGAGAGCTTGGGATATAAAGTTGAGGCATATTGTAAAGGATCCTAGATTGTAAGCTCTTATAGCATTCATATATATATATATATATATATATATATATATATATACAGGAGGTGCTACAGTCAATTTTAAATTCTCAGATACTGAGCTGTTTGTATATAACATGGTGTTTCCCATAAATTCCAGGTATTTATGTGACACCTGAGACTTAGAAATAGAGCTCTGAAACTATGAAAGTAAGCAGTACCCCATACACAAAATGTCCAAAAAGTTGAAGAAGTGGTCAGACATCAAATAGAGATTTGAATGAAGTTGATTTGGATAGGACTAAGATATATCGGAAGACTTGATAAAGGATGATATCATTCATATTTTAAAACTTCAACTTCTGTGTGAGCCTAAAGGGAGAGAGGTGTATCTGGTGCGAAATTTATATTTGGGGTAGTATATTTTCTAATTTTATTTGTATGGGCAGTTTAATTGAACATCATAAGTACAGGCATCTTGAATAGAGCATGAGATTTTGTTTGTTTATCTGTGTTAATGTGATGCCCTGATAAATCCCAGAGCAACTTGGACAGCAAATAAAGAAATATTTGCAAAGTCCCTGTTCTAGTTTGCTTGCTGCCTGAATGCAATGTGCCAGAAATGGAATGGCTTTTAAAAGGGAGAACTTAGTAAGTTGCTAGTTTACAGTTCTAACATTGTGAAAATGTCCAAATTAAAACAAAACTGTAGAAATGTCCAATCTAAGGCATCCAGGGAAAGCTTCCTTGGTTCCAGAAGGCTAATAACATTCAGGTTTTCTCTCTCAAATGGAAAGGCACATGGTGAACATGGTGACATTTCCACCAGCTTTCTTTCAAGGCTTACTGTTTCATAAAGCTCCCTAGGGAAGTATTCCTTCTTCATCTCCAAAGGTCTCTGGCTATGTTGGCTCTGTGTTTCTCATAGCTATCTCATTGTTCTCTCTTGTAACTCTCTCATTCTGTCTAATTTTCCCCCCTCTTTTAAAGGATTCCAGTAAACTAAAAAGACTCACCTGAAATGGGTGTAGTCAAATTTCCCGCTAATCCAAAGTTGATACTCACAATAGGGTGAGTAATATCTCTGTGTAGATAACTAATGAAGTTCCCATCCTACATTATTGAATAGGGATTAAGATAAATGGTTCCTCCCATAAAATGTGTTAGGATTCATGGATTTTCTAGGGTACATCTTTTCAAACTGGTACAGTCCCCTTGGGGGAATGGAGAGAAAGGGAAAAATATTCAACTTCCCCATTTGGAGAATTTCTGATATTTTCACAAGCAGTGGGAACAACCAAATCAACAGGCTGAGCCCTCAATCTTGGGGTTCATCTCCATGAAACTTATTCCTGCAAAAGATAGGTTCAGCCTACTTCAAATTAGGCCTAACAGTCACTCCTAGAGAACTTCTTATGTTGCTCAGATGTGGTCTCTTTCTCTAAGATGACATAGCAAGTGAACTCACTGCCCACCCACCCTACATTGGACAGACTCCCAGAGGTATAAATCTCCTTGGCAACATGGGATAGAAAGCCAGGGGTGAACCAGGACCCAGCATCAAGGGATTGAGAAAATCTCCTTGACCAAAAGAGGGAGAAGAGAAATGAGACTGAGAGATTTCAAACACAGTTGAGAGGTTATCCTGGAGGTTATTCTTATGCATTATACGGATATTCCCATTTTTTTGGAGTGGCTAGAGGGAAGTACCTGAAACTGTAGAGCTGTGTTCCAATAGCCTTGATTCTTGAAGATGATTATATAATGCTATAGCTTTTATAATATGACTGTGTGACTGAAAACCTTGTGTCTGATGCCCCTTTTATTCTAGGGTATCGAAAGATGAGTAAAAAATATGGATAAAAATTTAAAAAAAGGAATATGGAAGAAAAATGTTAAAATAAACAGAGTAGATTGAAATAGTAGTGGTCAATGAGAGAGATGGGTAAGGGGTATGGTACGTATTAGCTTTTTTCTTTTTTCCTTTTTATTTTTTTGTTAGAGTGCTGTAAATGTTCAAGAATGATCATAGTGATGAATGTACAACTATGTGATGATATTGTGAGCCATTGACTATATGGAATGCTTGTATATCAAGTATGTTTGTATGTTACATTTTCACAATAAAAATATTAAAATCACAAAAAACAGAGAGCTGCAGAACTACAGCTCTGAGGATTCAGTTTCACACAGGTACCCAAAGTTCAAGGGAAGTACAAGCATATATATATATAAATAACAGCATCTCAAAATCTAGAAATAATATTTACAATTCCAGACAAAATATGACTGCTATAAGACTTTAGAATATAGGCCTCAATTTTCTTCTAAGTGTTTTCTAAACAAACTATACAATATTTGCTATTTTGCTTCTGGCTTATCTTGTACCACATAATGTACTCAAGTTTCATTCACCTCATTGCCTGCATCCTGACTTTGATCCTTTCTGCATCTGCACAATATCCATCACATATATATAATATATATATACACAGACACACCACATGTTGACCTTCTGCTACTCAGTCAATGTATCTTTCATACACCTCTAGCCATTGGGCATCACGCATAATGTCCAAAGTAAAGAATCTGTGACTCACATTATCCTCACTTAGTTGCACAATCAAAACTCTCAATTTTAGACATTTGTCATTGTTTCAAAGAGAAAATTGACAGATAAGCACACTTTCACCAAATAGAAAATCCAAACCCCATTAATTTTTGTCCTCCCCCAAATTATTTACCCCTGGTGTTTCTTGGTACTGTTGATGTCATCCTGTTAAACATAGGCCATAAAATGCAATAGTGGTTTCCCTCTATACCTGCCCATTATTGACTCTTTGTACAAGATTCATACCTTTGAGGTAATTCATGTAAAAACTTATTTACATTTATAATTTTAATTAGTAGAATACATAATTCTATACAACTCTTTTAGGTCATGTTCACCATCAGTATGGCAACATTCCTTATAAACCCAATAATAAATGGCCTTCTCTTCTATCAATTCCCTTACATTTAAGTCCAACCTCATTAGCTAAAAATTCATCCATATCTTGCTTCTGTGTGTCTCAAGTTCCCCTTTACTCTGCATTATAAACTTTGAATGTACCTTTACCAAAGTCATAATGAAATCATACAGTATCTATCCTTTTGTTCTGGCTTATTTCTGTACATATATATATTTTTTCTTTATTGCATGGACAGGCACTGGGAATCGAACCCAGGTCTCCAGCATGGCAGGCAAGAACTCTGGCACTGAGCCACCATCACACCACCCTCATATGTTTTTAATCACTTTTTTTTCCTCTTGTGAAGTGCATGTTGTAATGATGGCATATATTTTTCTAAGTCATCTGTAAACCTGTTAATGATTTGCAAGAGTTCTTTATATACTAGATAGGAACCTGTGTCAGACATGACCTTTCTCTGTCTCTCTTCCTGTTTCTCTCTCTCTTTCTCTGGCTTGCATTTTCATTCATTTATCAGTAAATGTGGAACAGGAATTCTGCATTTTAATATAATCAAAGCCACTCATATTCCCCTTTAAATAATGTTATTTTTAAGTAAATATTTCTTATCCCAATTTCATTTTCAGAAAATTTCCAAAGTTATCTTAAAGCTTTCCTATTTATAGTTACAATCCACTTGAATTTTGTTTATTTGTATGATATGAGTTATGAAGGGATATCAGGTTAATTTTAATTTTTCCATAAAATATGGATATACAATTGTCTTAGTGCCATTCCTTAAAGGGCTTATTGTCTCCTCATGGATTTGCTATACCTCTCTCACTACTTAATGTCTCATACATGTACCAATTTCAGGATACTTGGTCATCTCATTATTATGGTTTTCTTTATTTAAACTGCACACTTTCATTATTACTCTAACTTTTTAATTTAGCTTGATAACCTGAGTGTAAACACTCAAACCTCATTATGTTCTCTAAGCTTTTAAAGAGGGATCTTTTCCTTCATCAAGGTAATAAAATTAACTGCCAATTAATTTTACATTACTAAAGCAACTGTAAAAGTAATTTTAAAATAGTTTGCTCAATCTCATTTGCATAAAATGCAAGCTAGATTCTTAAAACAGTATGCATTATTACACTGTGTAAAGCAGTATCATATGGGTACAGTTACCCATAGTCATACATTATGGGTAATTTCTAACTATGTTATTCAAAATACAAATTAATGTGGAAAACAGAAAAAACTAATATCAAGCAAATTAAAATACAATTTGGGTTCAAATTTTTCCATGAAAATAAGGGTCACTTGAAATATTAACAATATTCATCCATTTATACATACTATAGAATATCTGTTGTCTTCTGTGATATTTGTGAGAAGAAAATGACAAATGGGTTGATAGTTAAAAATTATACTGTAATTATATTATTTTATATCACTTGATGTAGTTACCTCCCACTTATATTTAAAATTCACAAGTATTATCTTAATGCTTTACTTGTAGCTATTACTTTCCAAATTATTACTAGTGAGGTTTTGACTGCCCTTGAACTTTTGATTATTTAAGTATTTTTTCACAGTTCCTAAACTCTCCACATAATACTTTTTCCTAGTCCTGGTTAACTCCTGAACAGTATTTTATTTCTTTATTCAGAGTATTTTGTTCATCCTTATTTCTCAGACTATAAACTAAGGTATTGAGAAGGAGCAATGAGGCACAGTTACAAAAGTGAGAAAATCTTGTTCAGAATGAGTGTTGTTTCTGTAGCTGGTGCCATGGACACCAAAACCAGGGAATCAGTGGGATAAGCAGGTTGAAAAATCTCTGTACCTCCCTGTAAAGGAAGAAATCTTTTTTAGAATATAACGAAGCAGTCAGATTAGATACTCCAAAGGAAGAGAGAAAATGACAGAAATGGTGAAGCAAAGGTTGCCTTCTATACCATTGTGGTCAGTTCAGGAGGGCCTCATCAGTGGAAAAAGATCAAAGGAGAAATGATCAATGATTTCAGGACCACAGAAGGTCAGCAGGGCAAGCAAAATCATTACAGCTCTCAGAAAGAGAAAACCTCCAATCCATGGCTCAACTGCTAAATACCCAGAGGTCCTGTTGTCCATAAGGAATGCACATCTCATGGGCCAACAGATCTTTAAATAGCAATCATTGGACAAGGTAGCTAGGAGGAAACACTCTACAATGAGCAAGGAACCAATGACATAAACTGCACCACACAGGCAGTAAAGGAGATAGTGTCACCACCAGCCAAGACCTCCTACAGAAGCTAGAGAACAATGCTGCTCATGTATTCAACATCAGTACAGGCTAAATGGCACAGGAAAAAATACAATGGCATATGAAGGCATGGACTTGTCTGCACAGCAAGTAGGAGCAGCAAGGTACCAGTGTGAATACATAAAGACTGAGGAATAAAATGAAAAGGGCAATCTCAACTTCTTTGAGTTCCCCAAACCCCAGCAAGTTCACATAGATAATGATGGGGAGTGCGCCTTCATACATGGTCAACAGCTAAAATATAATAATTTAGAGTAGAATTATTTAATATGACATATTTCCTGAGAAATCTTTCATCACATAGGCATGGCTATGGTTACATTGTTGAGTATTCTCAATGAAGCTATTTTATTTCCAAGAAGTTATCCCAGATCTAAACCAGATTTTATCAGTAGGTTTTCAATTCTGAGACTGCATGTCCAGTTGCCTAGATGTCAAGCAAGGTTGGGAAAGGGAAAAAGGACTTATAAATTTTGGTAATTTAATTTTTAATCCTGGCTATCTATGAACATGTTTATAATTTACTCATAACTCCCTATTTATAACTTCACTGTGGTGATACATAAAAATATATTTTTCTTTTTTGGCTTTCCTAAAATTAATCAAATGCAAACAAAACAGTGTTAGACTTAGGGTAATTGGTATTGGAATCCTTTATAGGATCAGGTACAGAGTCTATCTCAGACAAAATTACCCAAAGACAATATATGATTTGGGGTCCTGCCCATAATTTCCTTCCTCCTGGACAAATGTCATCTCTCTGGGACATTTTAGGAAGGGCTTCCTTTCTGCAGGTGGATGTCTGTCCCACCGAAGGTGCGCCAGTGTATTGGTGCAAGGCAGTAAACAGAGCTTCAGTCTTCCTTGGGGAGGGCATTAACTGTTCTGTAGACTTTCATATATCACACATTTGCTAAATTTTATTCTCTACATTGTAGCATGGCTATAGAACCTGGGCAGTGATATGAGGACCCAATTTCTTCTGTGAAACTTGGCTGCATCTTGTGTCTCTTCTCACTTCCCAGCCACAAGCACTGCCACTCCATCCACTCTCTCATGCTCATCCTTAGCTAGACCTTCTGATTCTTCCTCATAAACACTTTGGCATATTTTATGAGCTGAACTTCCAAGTTCATGTAGAATCAACACTGTACAGTTACCCAATTTCTGTCTTGAGTATATTATATATACATCATATAAATATTATAATAAGGGGCAGATATAAAAGAAGTGATGAATGAAGAAAATATTTTAAGACAAATAATATGATATAAACAAAAAACTTTCCACAAATCATTTTATAATAGTAATAAAATTATTATTATTATTCAAAAAGGATAATTGGAACATGACTACAATTCTCCAAAGTTTATAAGAAAAATTGAAAATTAACAAAAAGTTTTTAAAATTGAATACATCCAAAAAAAGGAGTATATCTTTACCATATGTTAAATATCTTATTATAATAAAAATAGTATGAATTTTGGTTCAAGGATAGCATATATGCATAACACTGCTGATGAGTATCATTTAGAATAGACAAAAATATGAAATAAATGCAATCACCAACCGTGAAGAAGGCAAGGACTCTTTAAGAGGTTATTTCTTCATCTCTCAGTGTACATGAAGCAAATGTAAACACAGGAAAGAGTGAAAATTATAAACAACAAGAAAAACTTCAAGGAAATATGGAAATACCTAGAAAATGTATAGCCAACTTTAGGATAACTAAGAATTGTACAAGTAGAACATCATTCAATGGAATTATAGTGAAAAGAAGTAGTTTAATATATTGTGTTCAACATATTATGTAACTGGATGAAAATAGCTATCATCTAAAAATCTCAAAGTAGAGGAAAGTTTATAGAAATTATAGCAGGATGCAATGATATGCAGGAAATAAATGAAATAGTTAATAACATTTTATTAAGAAGACTTTATGATTTGAGATAAGACCTATAAGACCCCAAGTCATTTATACATATATGCACGTACACATACATATTTAAGTACATAATATCTCCCTATATCCCAAATCCCAATGTGAAAATATAAACAAAAAATTCATCTTCATCACAATCTCTGGGAAGATGTATACGAGTAAATATTTGTTGAATGACTGAATGAGTCCATTTCTTATGTTTGATCCCTACCTTGAAAATAAAATCTATTCAATTACTCAAATATTTGGGACATGTCTTCTCTCATATAATTACACCTCATACCCAAGCAGGCATAATTGGTTACCCAGCTCCTTGCAGACAACCTCGACCACATTCTTCCCCTCATTGCTCTCTCTTGTGTCTCTTCTCCTATTTATTTGAACTCTTGTAATCCTCCACTATATTTTCCTGGTTCTGCTTTTTCTCCTTAATTTCACAAAATCATGGTTTCATCTGTCTATTTCCCCTGCTCAGAATGTAAAGTCTCAGCAACTCTTATTCTTGATCCACCCCACAGAGGTATCTAACAAAAATTCATGAGTTTCTCCAAATGTTTTTTGTTTGGAATGTGTCCCTTACCCTCACATGGTCCGTTATGGTGCCTTCTATCAAAGTAGTAAATCATGGTCTAACTCAGGAGTCATGTCCCTCCACACATGCTGAATTTTTCCATCAGGTGAAATTTGTTTATCATTCATCCATGCTCTTTTGACATTGTGCTTGCTCCAATATTAATGCACATAATTTGCCTTTCATTACAAGTCAAAAACTGTGAAGTCAGAGGGGGCCAAGATGGCAGCTTAGTAAGGTATGCGCGTATTAGTTCCTCCTCCAGAGCAACTACTAGGTGACCAGAAACAGTGCAGAACAGCTCCTGGGGCCACGGCAGGGAACAGACACACAGCATACCCCAGTCTGGACTGGCTAGACCGACTGCGAGACTCTGCTGCAGTGACATCCCCAAGCGGCACACACTTCCCCAGGCCATGGCGGCTGGTGACTGGCGCCCTTCCTCCCTCCTTCCCGGGCCAGCTGAGAGTCTCGGAGAGGCAAGTTTACCAAGCTGTGGTAGCCGGTGCCCCTCTTTCGCAGGCGGCTTCCCAGACCGGTTATAAGTCTCGGATCAGCAGGCTCCCCAAGTTGCGGTGGCTGGCAACCGGCGCCCCTCCCCCACGGGTGGCTTCCCAGTCTGGCGGCGGGTCTCGGATCGGTGAGCTCCCCAGGGCGTGGTGGCCGGTGACTGGTGCCCCTCCCCCACAGGTGGCTACCTGGTTCAGTAGCGAGTTCCCTGGGCCACAGCGGCCAGCGGCTGGCACCCCTCCCCCATAGGCAGCTGCCCGGAGGGGGAGGAGGGAGTTTCCGACAGTGGCAGGGACTGGGTCCAAGCAAACACCAATAGTGGCATTAATAAAGGAGCCACAACATCTTATGCTGGTGGGAGCCACAGACAGACAAGCGCCACATACTGGGCAGGATAAAAAAAACAGAGTCCAGAGACTTCACAGGAAAATCTTTCAACCTGCTGGGTCTCACACTCAGGGAAATCTGATTAAATGTTGAGATGCCAGCAAAAAATAATAACAAACCACACCAAGAAAATTGAAGATATGGCCCAGTCAAAGGAACAAACCAATAGTTCAAATGAGATACAGGAGCTGAGACAACCAATTCTGAATATACGAACAGAAAAGGAAAACCTATTCAAAAACTAAATCAATAAATTGAAGGAGGACATGAAGAAGGCAAGGGATGAACAAAAAAAGAAATGGTAAGCCTGAAAAAACAAATCACAGAACTTATGGGAATGAAAGATACAGTAGAAGAGATGAAAAAAACAATGGAAACCTACAATGGTAGATTTCAAGAGACAGAGGTTAGAATTAGTGAACTGGAGGATGGAACATCTGAAATCCAAACAGAAACAGAAAGTATAGGGAAAAGAATGGAAAAATTTGAGCAGGGGTTCAGGGAATTGAACGATAATATGAAGTGCACAAATATACATGCTGTGGGTGTCCCAGAAGGAGAAGAGAAGGGAAAAGGAGGAGAAAAACTAATGGAAGAAATTATCACTGAAAATTTCCCAACTCTTATGAAAGACCTAAAATTACAGATCCAAGAAGTGTAGCGCGCCCCAAAGAGAATAGATCCAAATAGGCATTCTCCAAGACACTTACTAGTTAGAATGTCAGAGGTCAAAGAGAAAGAGAGGGTCTTCAAAGCAGCAAGAGAAAAACAATCCATCACATACAAGGGAAACCCAATAAGACTATGTGTAGATTTCTCAGCAGAAACCATGGAGGCAAGAAGAGAGCGGGATGATATATTTAAATTACTAAAACAGAAAAACTGCCAACCAAGAATTCTATATCCAGCAAAATTGTCTTTCAAAAATGAGGGAGAAATTAAAACATTTTCAGGCAAAAAGTCACTGAGAGAATTCGTGACCAAGAGACCAGCTCTTCAAGAAACACTAAAGGGAGCACTAGAGTCAGATATGAAAAGACAGAAGAGAGAGGTGTGGAGAAGAGTGTAGAAAGAAGGAAAATTAGATATGATATATATAATACAAAAGGCAAAATGCTAGAGGAAAGTATTACCCAAACAGTAATAACACTAAATGCTAATGGACTGAATTCTCCAATCAAAAGACATAGACTGGCAGAGTGAATTAAAAAGCAGGATCCTTCTATATGCTGTCTACAAGAAACACATCTTAGACCCAAAGATAAACATAGCTTGAAAGTGAAAGGTTGGGAAAAGATATTTCATGCAAATAACAACCAGAAAAGAGCAGGAGGAGCTATACTAATACCCAACAAAGTAGACTTCAAATGTAAAACAGTTAAAAGAGACAAAGAAGGATACTATCTACTAATAAAAGGAACAATTCAACAAGAAGACATAACAATCATAAATATTTATGCACTGAATCAGAATACCCCAAAATACGTGAAGAATACACTGCAAATACTGAAAAGGGAAATAGACACATCTACCATAATAGTTGGAGACTTCAATTCCCCAACCTCATCAATGGACAGAACATCTAGACAGAGGATCAATAAAGAAACAGAATTTGAATATTACAATAAATGAGCTAGACTTCACAGACATTTATAGGACATTACACCCCATAACAGCAGGATACACCTTTTTCTCAAGTGCTCATGGATCATTCTCAAAGATAGACCATATGCTGGGTCACAAAGCAAGTCTCAATAAATTTAAAAAGATTGAAATCATACACAACACTTTCTCAGATCATAAAGGAATGAAGTTGGAAATCAATAATAGGCGGAGTGCCAGAAAATTCACAAATACGTGGAGGCTCAACAACACACTCTTAACGAGTGGGTCAAAGAAGAAATTGCAAGAGAAATTAGTAAATACCTCGAGGCAAATGAAAATGAAAACACAACATATCAAAACTTATGGGACGCAGCAAAGGCACTGCTAAGAGGGAAATTTATTGCCCTAAATGCCTATATCAGAAAAGAAGAAAAGGCAAAAATGCAGGAATTAACTGTCCACTTGGAAGAGCTGGAGAAAGAACAGCAAACTAATCTCAAAGCAAGCAAAAGGAAAGAAATAACAAAGATTAGAGCAGAAATAAATGAAATTGAAAACATGAAAACAATAGAGAAAATCAATAAGACCAGAAGTTGGTTCTATGAGAAAATCAATAAGATTGATGGGCCCTTATCAAGATTGACAAAAAGAAGAAGAGAGAGGATGCAAATAAATAAGATCAGAAATGGAATAGGAGACATAACTACTGATCTCACAGAAATAAAGGAGGTAATAACAGGATACTATGAACAACTTTACACTAATAAATACAACAATTTAGATGAAATGGACGGGTTCCTGGAAAGACATGAACAACCAACTTCGACTCAAAAAGAAATAGATGACCTCAACAAACCAATCACAAGTAAAGAAATTGAATTAGTTATTCAAAAGCTCCCTAAAAATAAAAGTCCAGGACCAGACGGCTTCACATGTGAATTCTATCAAACATTCCAGAAGAGTTAGTACCAACTCTCCTCAAACTCTTCAAAAAAATTGAAGTGGAGGGAAAACTACCTAATTCATTCTATGAAGCCAACATCACCCTCATACGAAAACCAGGCAAAGATATTACAAAAAAAGAAAACTACAGACCAATCTCTCTAATGAATATAGATGCAAAAATCCTCAATAAAATTCTAGCAAATCGTATCCAACAACACATTAAAAGAATTATACATCATGACCAAGTAGGATTCATCCCAGGTATGCAAGGATGGTTCAACATAAGAAAATCAATTAATGTAATACACCACATCAACAAATCAAAGCAGAAAAATCACATGATCATCTCAATTGATGCAGAGAAGGTATTTGACAAGATTCAACATCCTTTCCTGTTGAAAACACTTCAAAAGATAGGAATACAAGGGAACTTCCTTAAAATGATAGAGGGAATATATGAAAAACCCACAGCTAATATCATTCTCAATGGGGAAAAATTGAAAACTTTCCCCTAAGATCAGGAACAAGACAAGGATGTCCACTATCACCACTATTATTCAACATTGTGTTGGAGGTTCTAGCCAGAGCAATTAGACAAGAAAAAGAAATACAAGGCATCAAAATTGGAAAGGAAGAAGTAAAACTATCACTGTTTGCAGACGATATGATACTATACGTCGAAAACCCGGAAAAATCCACAACAAAACTACTAAAGCTGATAAATGAGTACAGCAAAGTGGCAGGTTACAATATCAACATTCAAAAATCTGTAGCATTTCTATACACTAGTAATGAACAAGCTGAGGGGGAAATCAAGAAACGAATCCCATTTACAATTGCAACTAAAAGAATAAAATACCTAGGAATAAATTTAACTAAAGAGACAAAAAACCTATATAAAGAAAACTACAAAAAACTGCTAAAAGAAATCACAGAAGACCTAAATAGATGGAAGGGCATACTGTGTTCATGGATTGGAAGACTAAATATAATTAAGATGTCAATCCTACCTAAATTGATCTACAGATTCAATGCAATACCAATCAAAATCCCAACAACTTATTTTTCAGAATTAGAAAAACCAATAAGCAAATTTATCTGGAAGGGCAGGGTGCCCCGAATTGCTAAAAACATCTTGAGGAAAAAAAACGAAGCTGGAGGTCTCACGCTGCCTGACTTTAAGGCATATTATGAAGCCACAGTGGTCAAAACAGCATGGTATTGGCATAAAGATAGATATATCAACCAATGAAATCGAATAGAGTGCTCAGATATAGACCCTCTCATCTATGGACATTTGATCTTTGATAAGGCAGTCAAGCCAACTCACCGGGGACAGAACAGTCTCTTCAATAAAAGGTGCCTAGAGAACTGGATATCCATATGCAAAAGAATGAAAGAAGACCCATATCTCACACCTTATACAAAAGTTAACTCAAAATGGATCAAAGATCTAAACATTAGGTCTAAGACCATAAAACAGTTAGAGGAAAATGTATGGAGATATCTTATGAAACTTACAATTGGAGGTGGTTTTATAGACCTTAAACCTAAAGCAAGAGCACTGAAGAAGGAAATAAATAAATGGGAGCTCCTCAAAATTAAACACTTTTGTGCATCAAAGAACTTCATCAAGAAAGTAGAAAGACAGCCTACACAATGGGAGATAATATTTGGAAATGACATATCAGATAAAGGTCTAGTATCCAGAATATATAAAGAGATTGTTCAACTCAACAACAAAAAGACAGCCAACCCAATTACAAAATGGGAAAAAGACTTGAACAGACACCTACCAGAAGAAGAAATATGGATGGCCAAGAGGCACATGAAGAGATGCTCAATGTCCCTGGCCATTAGAGAAATGCAAATCAAAACCACGATGAGATATCATCTCACACCCACCAGAATGGCCATTATCAACAAAACAGAAAATGACAAGTGCTGGAGAGGATGCGGAGAAAGAGGCACACTTATCCACTGTTGGTGGGAATGTCAAATGGTGCAACCACTGTGGAAGGCAGTTTGGTGGTTCTTCAAAAAGCTGAATATAGAATTGCCATATGACCCAGCAATACCATTGCTGGGTATCTACTCAAAGAACTTGAGGGCAAAGACACAAACGGACATTTGCACACCAATGTTTATAGCAGTGTTATTTACAATTGCAAAGAGATGGAAACAGCCAAAATCTCCATCAACAGAAGAGTGGCTAAACAAACTGTGGTATATACATACGATGGAATATTATGCAGCTTTAAGACAGAATAAACTTATGAAGCATGTAATAACATGGATGGACCTAGAGAACATTATGCTGAGTGAGTCCAGCCAAAAACTAAAGGACAAATACTGTATGGTCCCACTGATGTGAACCGACATTCGAGAATAAACTTGGAATATGTCATTGGTAACAGAGTCCAGCAGGAGTTAGAAACCGGGTAAGATAATGGGTAATTGGAGCTGAAAGGATACAGACTGTGCAACAGGACTAGATACAAAAAGTCAAAAATGGACAGCACAATAATACCTAATTGTAAAGTAATCATGTTAAAACACTGAATGAAGCTGCATCTGAGCTATAGGTTTGTTTTGTTTTGTTTTGTTTTTTACTATTATTGTTACTTTTATTTCTTTTCTCTATTTTAATATTCTATATCTTTTTCTGTTGTGTTGCTAGTTCCTCTAAACCGATGCAAATGTACTAAGAAACGATGATCATGCATCTATGTGATGATGTTAAGAATTACTGATTGCATATGTAGAATGGTATGATTTCTAAATGTTGGGTTAATTTCTTTTTTTTCCATTAATTAATAAAAAAATTAAATGGTCCACATAGACCATGTCCAAAATTGGAATCTAAATAAGATTGACTTTAAGCAAGTGAGGAAGAAGCCATACATTTTATTCCTCCATCAGCCTTCCAGTCTCTATGTACCTGTGTAATGTTAGAATAGAAAGAGTTACCTTAGGATCTTTCTCTCAGCAAGGAAGCAATGTAATTGGAAGATCTTGGTTTTCCCTCCAGAAATTCAGTTTGGAGGACTTCTGGTATCTAAGGATATGCTAAAACTTAATTTTCTACATTCTCTAAAAATAACCAATTGTGTTTCAGATCTCTTAATATTTCTGGTATAAAAACTAAAATTAGATTACTTCCTGGAAGATGGCGGCTTAGTAAGACGCGCGGATCTTAGTTTCTTCTCCAGGACACCTACTAGGGGAGTAGAAACAATACAGAAAGCGCCCAAAGCCACAACAGAGATAAAAAAGACAGCGTACCCCATCCTGGAACGGCTGGCTGGCTGAGAGAAGCAGCTCGGGTGAGATCGCCGAGGCGCGCGGGCCTTACCGGGCGGGGTGGCAAGCGGCCGGAGTTACTCCCTTCCCCCTTCCCGGGCCGGCTGGGAGAACTGGAGAGGCGGTCCCCTGAAACAAAGACGGCTGGCGCCCACACCACGCGCAGCCCCCGGACCAACTGAGAGAATTGGATCGGAAACCCCCAGGCCGCGGAGAACGGTGACGGGTGGGGGAGGCCCCTTCCAAACCCGTGACTCCCGGGGAACGTGCACTCTCTTGGGCGGGCCGCTGCCGCTGGCGCCCTCCCGCCACGCTTGTTGCCCAGGGCCGACTAGGAAATTCGGACGGGCTCTTTCCCTGGCTGCGGCGACCAGCAACCCTCCCTGCCTTCGGACCCCGGGCCGGCTCAAGCCATTTCGGCTAGCGAACCCCCCAGACGGCGAGAGTTTTCCAAAGTTTAAGGTCCCACAGCACCTTTTACTGGTGGGACCCGCAGACAAACGTGTGCCACGAGCGCCACCTACTGGGCAGGATAAGAAAAACAGAACCCAGAGATTTCACAGAAAAATATTACAACCTTGCTGTGTCCAACACCAAGAGAAATCTGAATAAATGCCCAGACGCCAGCAGCAGAAGATAACTGTCCACGCTCAAAAGATTGAGAATATGGCCCAGTCAAAGGAACAAACCAATAGCTCAAATGAGACACAAGAGCTGAGACAACTAATCCTGAATATACGAACAGAAATGGAAAACCTCTTCAAAAATGAAATCGATAAATTGAGGGAGGACATGAAGAGGACATGGGCTGAACATAAAGAAGAAATAGAAAAACTTAAAAAACAAATCGCAGAACTTATGGAAGTGAAGGATAAAGTAGCAAACATAGAAAAAATAATGGATAGCTACAATGATAGATTTAAAGAGACAGAAGATAGAATTAGTGATTTGGAGGATGGAACATCTGAATCCCAAAAAGAAACAGAAACTATCGGGAAAAGAATGGAAAAATTTGAACAGGGTATCAGGGAACTCAAGGACAATATGAACCGCACAAATATACGTGTTGTGGGTGTCCCAGAAGGAGAAGAGAAGGGAAAAGGAGGAGAAAAACTAATGGAAGAAATTTTCACTGAAAATTTCCCAACTCTTATGAAAGACCTAAAATTACAGATCCAAGAAGTGCAGCGCACCCCAAAGAGATTAGACCCAAATAGGCGTTCTCCAAGACACTTACTAGTTAGAATGTCAGAGGTCAAAGAGAAAGAGAAGATCTTGAAAGCAGCAAGAGAAAAACAATCCATTACATACAAGGGAAACCCAATAAGACTTTGTGTAGATTTCTCAGCAGAAACCATGGAAGCTAGAAGACAGTGGGATGATATATTTAAAATACTAAAAGAGAAAAACTGCCAACCAAGACTCCTATATCCAGCAAAATTATCCTTCAAAAATGAGGGAGAAATTAAAACATTCTCAGACAAAAAGTCACTGAAAGAATTTGTGACCAAGAGACCAGCTCTGCAAGAAATACTAAAGGGAGCACTAGAGTCAGATACAAAAAGACAGAAGAGAGAGATATGGAAAAGAGTGTAGAAAGAAGGAAAATCAGATATGATATATATAATACAAAAGGCAAAATGTTAGAGGAAAATATTATCCAAACAGTAATAACACTAAATGTCAATGGACTGAATTCCCCAATCAAAAGACATAGATTGGCAGAATGGATTAAAAAACAGGATCCTTCTATATGCTGTCTACAGGAAACACATCTTAGACCCAAAGATAAACATAGGTTGAAAGTGAAAGGTTGGGAAAAGATATTTCATGCAAATAACAACCAGAAAAGAGCAGGAGTGGCTATACTAATATCCAACAAATTAGACTTCAAATGTAAAACAGTTAAAAGAGACAAAGAAGGACACTATATACTAATAAAAGGAACAATTAAACAAGAAGACATAACAATCATAAATATTTACGCACCGAATCAGAATGCCCCAAAATACGTGAGGAATATACTGCAAACATTGAAAAGGGAAATAGACTCATATACCATAATAGTTGGAGACTTCAACTCACCACTCTCATCAAGGGACAGAACATCTAGACAGAGGATCAACAAAGAAATAGAGAATCTGAATATTACTATAAATGAACTAGACTTAATAGACATTTATAGGACATTACATCCCACAACAGCAGGATACACCTTTTTCTCAAGTGCTCATGGATCATTCTCAAAGATAGACCATATGCTGGGTCACAAAGCAAGTCTTAACAAATTTAAAAAGATTGAAATCTTACACAACACTTTTTCGGACCATAAAGGAATGAAGTTGGAAATCAATAATAGGCAGAGTGCCAGAAAATTCACAAATACGTGGAGGCTCAACAACACACTCCTAAACAACGACTGGGTCAAAGAAGAAATTGCAAGAGAAATTAGCAAATACCTCGAGGCGAATGAAAATGAAAACACAACATATCAAAACTTATGGGACGCAGCAAAGGCAGTGCTAAGAGGGAAATTTATTGCTCTAAATGCCTATATCAGAAAAGAAGAAAAGGCAAAAATTCAGGAATTAACTATCCATTTGGAAGAACTGGAGAAAGAACAGCAAGCTAACCCCAAAGCAAGCAAAAGGAAAGAAATAACAAAGATTAGAGCACAAATAAATGAAATTGAAAACATGAAAACAATAGAGAAAATCAATAAGGCCAGAAGTTGGTTCTATGAGAAAATCAATAAGATTGATGGGCCCTTAGCAAGATTGACAAAAAGAAGAAGAGAGAGGATGCAAATAAATAAGATCAGAAATGGAAGAGGAGACATAACTACTGACCTCACAGAAATAAAGGAGGTAATAACAGGATACTATGAACAACTTTACGCTAATAAATACAACAATTTAGAGGAAATGGACGGGTTCCTGGAAAGACATGAACAACCAACTTTGACTCAAGAAGACATAGATGACCTCAACAAACCAATCACAAGTAAAGAAATTGAATTAGTCATTCAAAAGCTTCCTAAAAAGAAAAGTCCAGGACCAGATGGCTTCACATGTGAATTCTACCAAACGTTCCAGAAAGAATTAGTACCAATTCTCTTCAAACTCTTCAAAAAAATCGAAGTGGAGGGAAAACTACCTAATTCATTCTATGAAGCCAACATCAACCTCATACCAAAACCAGGCAAAGATATTACAAAAAAAGAAAACTACAGACCAATCTCTCTAATGAATACAGATGCAAAAATCCTCAATAAAATTCTAGCAAATCGTATCCAACAACACATTAAAAGAATTATACATCATGACCAAGTAGGATTCATCCCAGGTATGCAAGGATGGTTCAACATAAGAAAATCAATTAATGTAATACACCATATCAACAAATTAAAGCAGAAAAATCACATGATCATCTCAATTGATGCAGAGAAGGCATTCGACAAGATTCAACATCCTTTCCTGTTGAAAACACTTCAAAAGATAGGAATACAAGGGAACTTCCTTAAAATGATAGAGGGAATATATGAAAAACCCACAGCTAATATCATCCTCAATGGGGAAAAATTGAAAACTTTCCCCCTAAGATCAGGAACAAGACAAGGATGTCCACTATCACCACTATTATTCAACATTGTGTTGGAGGTTCTAGCCAGAGCAATTAGACAAGAAAAAGAAATACAAGGCATCAAAATTGGAAAGGAAGAAGTAAAACTATCACTGTTTGCAGACGATATGATACTATACGTCGAAAACCCGGAAAAATCCACAACAAAACTACTAGAGCTAATAAATGAGTACAGCAAAGTAGCAGGTTACAAGATCAACATTCAAAAATCTGTAGCATTTCTATACACTAGTAAGGAACAAGCTGAGGGGGAAATCAAGAAACGAATCCCATTCACAATTGCAACTAAAAGAATAAAATACCTAGGAATAAATTTAACTAAAGAGACAAAAAACCTATATAAAGAAAACTACAAAAAACTGCTAAAAGAAATCACAGAAGACCTAAATAGATGGAAGGGCATACCGTGTTCATGGATTGGAAGACTAAATATAGTTAAGATGTCAATCCTACCTAAATTGATTTACAGATTCAATGCAATACCAATCAAAATCCCAACAACTTATTTTTCAGAAATAGAAAAACCAATAAGCAAATTTATCTGGAAGGGCAGGGTGCCCCGAATTGCTAAAAACATCTTGAGGAAAAAAAACGAAGCTGGAGGTCTCGCGCTGCCTGACTTTAAGGCATATTATGAAGCCACAGTGGTCAAAACAGCATGGTATTGGCATAAAGATAGATATATCGACCAATGGAATCGAATAGAGTGCTCAGATATAGACCCTCTCATCTATGGACATTTGATCTTTGATAAGGCAGTCAAGCCAACTCACCTGGGACAGAGCAGTCTCTTCAATAAATGGTGCCTAGAGAACTGGATATCCATATGCAAAAGAATGAAAGAAGACCCATCTCTCACACCCTATACAAAAGTTAACTCAAAATGGATCAAAGATCTAAACATTAGGTCTAAGACCATAAAACAGTTAGAGGAAAATGTTGGGAGATATCTTATGGATCTTACAACTGGAGGCGGTTTTATGGACCTTAAACCTAAAGCAAGAGCACTGAAGAAGGAAATAAATAAATGGGAACTCCTCAAAATTAAACACTTTTGTGCATCAAAGAACTTCATCAAGAAAGTAGAAAGACAGCCTTCACAATGGGAGACAATATTTGGAAATGATATATCAGATAAAGGTCTAGTATCCAGAATTTATAAAGAGATTGTTCATCTCAACAACAAAAAGACAGCCAACCCAATTACAAAATGGGAAAAAGACTTGAACAGACACCTCTCAGAAGAGGAAATACGGATGGCCAAGAGGCACATGAAGAGATGCTCAATGTCCCTGGCCATTAGAGAAATGCAAATCAAAACCACAATGAGATATCATCTCACACCCACCAGAATGGCCATTATCAACAAAACAGAAAATGACAAGTGCTGGAGAGGATGCGGAGAAAGAGGCACACTTATCCACTGTTGGTGGGAATGTCAAAGGGTGCAACCACTGTGGAAGGCAGTTTGGCAGTTCCTCAAAAAGCTGAATATAGAATTGCCATACGACCCAGCAATACCATTGCTAGGTATCTACTCAAAGGACTTAAGGGCAAAGACACAAACGGACATTTGCACACCAATGTTTATAGCAGCATTATTTACAATTGCAAAGAGATGGAAACAGCCAAAATCTCCATCAACAGAAGAGTGGCTAAACAAACTGTGGTATATACATACGATGGAATATTATGCAGCTTTAAGACAAGATAAACTTATGAACCATGTAATAACATGGATGGACCTAGAGAATATTATGCTGAGTGAATCCAGCCAAAAACTAAAGGACAAATACTGTATGGTCCCACTGATGTGAACGGACATTCGAGAATAAACTTGAAATATGTCATTGGTAACAGAGTTCAGCAGGAGTTAGAAACAGGGTAAGACAATGGGTAATTGAAGCTGAAGGGATACAGACTGTGCAACAGGACTAGATACAAAAACTCAAAAATGGACAGCACAATAATACCTAATTGTAAAGTAATCATGTTAAAACACTGAATGAAGCTGCATCTGAGCTATAGGTTTTTGTTTTGTTTTGTGTTGTTTTGTTTTGATTTTACTATTATTACTTTTATTTTTTTCTCTATATTAACATTCTATATCTTTTTCGGTTATGTTGCTAGTTCTTCTAAACCAATGCAAATGTACTAAGAAATGATGATCATGCATCTATGTGATGATGTTAAGAATTAATGATTGCATGTGTAGAATGGTATGATCTCTAAATGTTGGGTTAATTTCTTTTTTTCTGTTAATTAAAAAAAAAAAATAGAGAAGGGATAATTGGAGATGAAGGGATACAGACTGTACAACGGGACTGGATATAAAAACTCAGAAATGGACAGCACAATACTACCCAATTGTAATGCAATTATGTTAAAACACTGAATGAAGCTGCATGTGAGGTATAGGTTTTTTGTTTTTGTTTTTTTTGTTTTTTTTTCTTTCTATTATTGTTTTAATTCTTATTCTGTTGTCTTTTTATTTCTTTTTCTAAATCGATGCAAATGTACTAAGAAATGATGAATATGCAACTATGTGATGTTATTAAGAATTACTGATTGTACATGTACATTGAAATGATTTCTAATTGTTTTGTTAATTCTTTTTTTAATTAATAAAAAAAATACAATTTATTAAAAAAAAAAAAACTAAAATTAAAATATATCTCTTTATGTTGCCCCTTAATAAAGTGTTTCATAATTTGATCACAGCTCTTGAAATATTTTTAAATGCTAACTGAACAGTGCAATAACCTGGTCATATTCAGTCAGAGATTGAAGAATTTCTTTCCAGAATAAATTTAGAGATTATGGTCTAATCTCAGATGATTATGAACAAATCTCATATGATTAGCCTAACACTGCTGGGCCTCCTTGACTTGCTATTTCAACACTTCTCAGTAGTCAGTGGGTAGTAAATGAGCACTACCTGAAAATCAACCCACATGTCCACATGCCTAGTAATATTCAGAAAGGCTAAAATTTCTGATCAATCTATAACACTTGAGCTAAATCATGGAGCATATAACCAAGTGGTAATTACATGATTCCCTATCTATAAAATTTTCTAAATTGGAATCTTTCAATTGTAATATCTTCAGTGTAATATCTTTTATTTCTTTCTCCTTTGTTTTGTGGTGCATGGTTTATGTTGCTCTATTTCATAGTTATTTGCTTTTCACAAAAATTTATTAACAGTTCCTTGTAAGTATATTGCACCCTACATATTCAACAGATAGTAAAGGTATGATTGGAGAGTTTCCTAAGCATTGTTATCTAGATAGTATATGTTAAAAATAAAAAATGTAATGTCTTGATTATTTTCGCATTTCAAGATGTGAGTTCTGATGAGATGCTGCAGAGAGGAAATCCTTTAATTCAGCCACTATGCCAAATCAGTTTGTGCATGACACTTCATGCATTGTATTCTCATTCTACTTCTTCAGGAGCTTTCTCAGCTTCTTGAAGAAGCCAAGGGGGATGACCAAATGGATATGAGGTGAGAATTACAATGATGAGAGATACAATTAATTTTGCTTTCCTCAGCAATAATTGCTGGTTTTCACCATCATTGTAACAGTTAGCTGAACCCTCAAACTCTGCCTTCTTTTTACCAATAACTAAACTCATCATGTAACCAGAGACTGTCACTTCCTGGGGAAGAAATTCCCTGTCCCACCTATCACTTTATACTGGTTTTGATCTTACTTTACCTTCACTGATATTGACTTCACTCTTTCTTTCATTTTGATTTTCCATTTATGAATTAAATTGCTTGCTATGTCCCCAAAATATGGTGATTATTTCTGCTTCTGCTTTACTAATTATTCAAGACAATTTCATAATCCATTTCCTTCAACTTTGCCCCTTTTCTTCTTCATCCTTGTGGATTTAAACAATTATTCTTTTTACATTTTTTCTCAAAATCTTCATTTAATGGATGCAGGATCACAAAATACAATTTTAATTATAAATCATTGATGATGCTATTAGTCTTCCACCTCTCCTTTCTCTGACAAAGTGAAAAAAAACTAATATCCTTGTCTATCAGTTTTCTTATTCATACCATGAAATTTTAGTACAAAATGACCATAAAATTTCCTTGAAATACATAATGCAGATTCTTCTTAGACTGTTGGTTCCCTTAGCCACAGATGTGTAAGCCACAAACCCAAATGCACACAAACAGAAACATGCCCCCACACATGCAGTTATGCATATGAGTACATACAATCAAATGTGGTGCAAAATATTTTAATCACTTGTGCATCTTCTATCCTTCTCTAAAAGGGAAAACATATCATTAAGTGAAAAGCTTATATTTTAAGTTGCCTTATGAATGTTTTTAAAATGCTTCATTTAATTAGAACAGTTGTAGGTTTATGGAAAAGTCATGCATAAAATACAGAGTTCCTGCATACAACCTTATTATTATCCTGTATGTTAATATGTTAAATTTGTTGTAATTGAAGAAAGAAAATTTTTGTAATTGTGTCTTTTATCTATCCATGGTTCACCTTAGAGACTTAGAGTTCACTGTTTGTGCTGTACAGTTATATGGATGTTTTTAACATTTTTCATTATATTAAAATATCTACTACCTCCAATTTCCCCTTTTAACCCACATTAAAAAATATAATGAATGTAGTTAATGCCAATTTAATGGAATTTGCAATCTTGTATAAAATGAGCTGACTCTATATATGAGGTTAAGATCATAACTCTCTATTTGATTCCATTTTTCATATTTCTGTCCTCTGGCAATATTATACTTTTTTGACTTTAGCTTTGTAATAATTTTTAAAATCGGAAATTGTCAGCCTTCCAACTTTGTTATCCTTTTTAAAGATGGCTTTGTCTATTTGGTGACACTTACCCTTCCATATAAATTTATATATTGTGAGACTTTATACAAAAAATAAGGGAAACATTAAAATATTCTCACATAAATAAAAGCCAAGGGAAGTCATAGCCACTAGATGTACCCTACAAGCAATGATAAGGCGATTCTTAAGACTGAAAGGAAAGGATGCTAGTAAGTGATTCAAAGCAGCATAAAACAATAAATACCAGAGGTAAATGTGCCCTTGTGGATGATTATAAATACCAGTATTATTATAGTGCTTGTTGCTTACAGTATGGCACTTCTTAACTAAAGGTGCCAAAAGCAAAAATATAATAAGTAATAATAAATATGTACTTTTGGATATACAAAGTACAAAGACATAAATGGCAACCCATGCAAAAGAAAATTATGGTAGGGGGAAAGATGTACAGAAATAGTATATGTGCATTTTGTTGAGCTAGAGTGAAAGCAATCAAATATAGTTGTAATAATTTTAAATGTTAATATTGAATCCCATGGTAAACAGAAAGAAAATAGATGAAAAATTAAACCTGGTAGTAATGAGAAGACATGTAATATGTTATAACACAAAACATCAAATAAAATTAACAGTGGGCATTAAAAGAATTGAAGTACAAAAATATACGATTTGCAAAGATTAAATATGAAATGGCAGAAGAAAACCAGTATTATCAGCAGTGACTTTAAAAGTAAATGGATTAAACTCTAATCAAAAGGCAGAGGGTGGCAGAATGAATTAAGAAGCATATCCCAAGTATATGCTATCTCCTAGAAATTCTCCTTAAATTCAAAGTTACAAGTAGCTTGAAGGTTAAAAACTGGAAAAAATATATTCCATGGGAGTTATAACAAAAAGAGTGTTTGTGGCTATATTGATATCAAGATAAAATAGAGTTTAAGAAAAAACAATTATGAGCAACAAGTATGGTCATTATATACAGATAGAGGGGATATTTTTTAACAGGAAGACATAACAATTATATATATTTATACACATATACACCTACCAGCATAGGCAAAATATAAAGAATGACAGATTTGAAGGGAGGAATTGGTAGTTATACATTAATAGGAGACTTTAATACAGCACTCTCAATAATGAATAGAAAACCTACTCAGAAGATCAAAAAAGAAGCATAAGATTTGAATGATATTGATATTCTTGTATTGAACTAACCTTGTATTCCACAGGTAATTCCCACTTTAGCATAGTTTAATACTTTGAATGAAGTGTAGCATTCAAATTTTTAATATTCTGTTGAGAATTTTTCATCTATTCCTAGATTTTGGCCTTATAAATGAGTTAGGTAGTGTTCCCACATGTTCAATGTTTTAGAAAAGTTTGAGCAGAATTGGAGTTATGTCTAACTTGAAAGTTTGGTAGCATTCCCCTGTGAAGCTGTCTGATTTTGGCCTTTCTTTGTGTGAATTTATTGATCACTAATTCAATCTCCTTATAAGCAACTAGTCTGTTGAGATTTCCCATTTCTTCTTGAGAAAATGTAGGTTGTTTGTGTTCCAATAATTTTTTTCATTTAATTTACATTGCATAATTTAATGATGTACAAGTCTCCATGGAATCCTCCTATAGAACTTTTTATTTCAATGGGGTTTATGGTGATATCCCCCTTTTCAAGTATTATTTTATGTATTTATAACATCTCTCCTGTTTTTTTTTTCACTCTACCTAATAGCTGGTACATCTTATTGATCTTTTCCAAGCACCAACTTTTGGTGTGGTTGTAGCTGTTGCGTGTTTTTTTCTATTCCATTTTTCTCTGTTCCAATTTTTGTTTTTCAATTACTTCTGCTCAATCTGGGTTTAGCATGCTCTTCTTTCTCTTCTTCCAGTTTTAAGGTTAGATTACTGATTTGGATCCTTTTGTTTTTGCATTTAAACATTTTATTTTATTTAACATAGAAAAGGAATACCTGGAACAATATCACCATAAACCATGAATAAATAGAACTTAATAAAACCAAATGCAAGTTTCCTTGTTTCAAAGTGTTTGTGAAGATACATAAGGAATTGAGGTTTTCAAACCTAGAAATTACATTGCAAATAAGACTGGGGTTATATCAACTTGCTTCTGATTGATGCAGATAGTGATTTTGATGAGAATAAATGAGATATTCCTTATAATAATTATTTTACAAAAAGTACATTGTATGGATATATATTCTAGGATGGCACCTCACTTAGAATTGTCTAAAAGAATCTTGTGTCCACAATATATTGGCTGAAATGAATTTTTTCAAATTCTGCATCACAAAAACAGCCAGCTTTCCCATTTGTCAAAAATAACTAATATGCCAGAAATATTTTAAGCATAAATATATAAATATATTTTAAGTCCATTAATATTTGGAAGTATTTTTTAAAAAGTTACTGGGATGAAATTCACATAATATAACATTTATCATTTTAAAGTGTGCAATTCAGTAGTAAATAGTACAAAAAATGTACAATCATCTCCATCTCATTTCAGAACACATTTTTCACCCTCATGAAACCCCACATTCAGTAAGCAGTTATACCTAATTCATCCTCCCCCCTGCCCCTGCCAACCAAAAATCTTCCTTATTCCCCTATATATTTCATATAAATGGAGCCATTTCTCCTTTTTTGGTTGGCTTCAATCAATAAGATTAACTTATTATGTATATCAAGAGTGGCATGTATCATTTAATTCTTTCTGCATAGGTGAACTTTTATAGAGCTAGATCCATTGTAATGATATACCACTTTTTGTTTATCCACTGATGGAGATTTGTGTTGTTCGCATGCTTTAGCTATTGTGATATATAGGGCCTCTACAAAGATTTATGTAAAAGTATTTGAATGCAAGTTTTCACTTATTTTCAATATATACATTGGAGTGAATTTGATAGGTTATATGATAATCCTGTTTTACTTTTTGAGGAACAGCTAAATTTATTTTCCACAGCGGCTTCTACATTTTATATAACCATCATCAGGTAAAAAAGTTCAATTATGCCACATCCTCACTAACTTGTTTATTTTCCATTTTAAAAATCTCTATTATTATTTCAGCCATTCTACAGTGTGAAAAGGTATCTAATTAAGATTTTAATTTGCATTATTCTAATGAATAAAGACATTGAACATCATTTCATGGTTATAATGGCCATTTTTTCTCTTTTGGAATAATGTCTATTCAACTTTTAACCAATCTTTAATTGCTTTGTTTTCTGTTGTTGAATTGAAAATGCTATATATTCTGGATACTGGAAACACATATATATAATGATTTTTAAATATTATCTACCATTCCATATGTAATATTTTTATTTTCTTCAAGGTGTCTTAAAATTTAAAAAAACTTTTAATTTTAAGGAAGACCATTTAATAATTTTTAAAATGTGTTTTTTGTGTTCTGGTGTCAAATCTGTCAATCTATTGCCAAGTCCAAGCTCATGAATATTTACCTGCATGCCTTTTTCTCCATGTTTTATAGTTTTATCTCTTCCATCTAGCATTTTATATGTTTAAGCTACTTTTTGTATATTGTGAAAATAGGGATCTTCTTTCCATCTTTCGTATGTGAATATCCAGTTTTCCCAGCACCATTTGCTCAAAACACTACTCTTTTCCTGTTAGGTGGATGTAAAAAATCAATTGAGCATTTTTCTGTTCATTTATTGTTGTGCTCTCAATTCTATTCACTTGGTCTATATATCTGTTCTTTCACTAGAACCACAATTTTTTTATACCTGTACCTTTGTAATAATGTGAATCAGGAAGAATGAGTCCTTTAAATTTATACTTCTTTTTCAAGGTGGTGTTGGCTATTCAGGGTGCCCTGTATTCTCATATCAATTTTTTGCTCTTTTTTGGACACCTTATGTTTTTTGGCATACCAAACAAAACATAATCATTGTAAAGTCTGTGTTTGTGAAGTAAGTTACATAAACTAATATAACACTAAGGTGAACAAGTGAAAAATCTACAGATACAGAGATCAGCATTTCTTAAATTCTAAATATTAAACATTGACTTAAATTCCATTTGAATAGTTACTGTAACTATATATATTCTAAAACTATAAAGTAGAAACTTATTAGAAACATCAAATTTGAAATAATAATGACCTATGACTGAATACTTTCAAGTTTTTTATTTTAAGAAAATATAAAGACACAAATGTTTTTATTAATAATATAGAAAAATTTCTTGTGATATAACATTTATGATATATTTTGTCTAATATTTCTCTAGCTACTTGTGCTTTCTTTTGGCTATAGCTTATGGGATATATATTTCCATCTTTATACTTTCAATCTGTTTGTGTTCTTGGGTCTAAGATAAATCTCTTGTGAGCAGTACATAGATAGGTCATATCATTTAATCTGTTTTGCCACTCTGTGTCTTTTACTTAGTGAGTTTAATCAATTAAAATTCAAACTTTCTAACATAAAAGCAAATCTTCAGTCTAGAAACTTATTGTGTGTCTATAGATATGAATATGAGAGTTTCCAGGCTATGTTTGTAGCATAATTTTCATAACCAACTTAAAATTGAGGTGAACCAGAAAAAATAGAGATATGCATATCAAAGTTTTATGAATTTTAAATATTAAACCCTAAATTAATTACCATTTGGCTAACTATCAAAACTGTGTACACTCTCAAAATATCAAGTAGAAAGTTACAAACATCAACTCTGCTACAGTGTTAATCTATATTACTGAATGTTTACAAGTTTTTTTATTTCAAGAAAATATAGATACAAATATCTTTACAATTAACATGAAAATCTTATCTCATCACATCATTACATTTAAAATCTATTTTATCTAATATTAATAGCATGCTTATTCTTTTTTTCAGTTACAACTTAGAACATATATTTCCTTTCTTCCACTTTTAATCAATTTGTATCCTTGGGTCTAAGATAAGTCTCTGTGAGCAATATATAGAAATATTATATTATTTAATCCATTATGTCAATCTGCATCTCTTCACTTCAAAGTTGAATTTTTAAGATTCAAAATTATTACTGTAAAAGTAATTCTTGGGTCCAGCATCTTATCCTATATCTATAAATACACATAAAGTTCTTAAATTCTAAATAATAAATGCTAACTTAAATACCATTTCATTAGCTTCCAAAGCTATGAACATTCCCCTTATTATCCAACTTACTGTAGAATTGGACTATGTTAGTAAATGTTTTCAAGATTTAGATATCATGAATATATAGAGATACAAATATTTTTATAATTAATATATGAAAATTATAATAATCAAAAATAACTTTCTTGGCTTAACCATAGGCATAGTAAATAAAATATCATTATAAAGCTTAAGTTTGTGTATTAATTTTACTAAGCCAATTTAAACTTAAAGCACACTGGGAAAAAATCTAGAAACATAGATATCATAATTTCTTGAATTATAGATATTAAACTCTAACTTAAATAGAGTTTAATGATTAACTATCAAAACTTTATATAAATCTCCAAATTTCAAGTAGAAATTTATTAGAAACATCAACTTTGTTCTGGAAATGACCTATGTTGCTGAATGTTTTCAAGTTTTTGATTCCAGGAAAATATAAAGATACAAATGTTTTTTACTATTACCATATGAAAACCTCTGTTATGATAACATAAAATTTAAAATCCATTTTATCTGATATTACATAGCTACTTGTGCTTTGTTTTGGTACAACTTATGTAGAGCATCTATTTCCATCCTCACACTTTCAATCTGTTTGTAACCTTGCATCTAAGATAAATCTCTTATAAACAGCATGTAAATAGATCATATTGTTTAATACACTCTGCCAATCTATATATTTTAATTAGTGAGTATAGTTCATTAACAATTCAAATTTACTAACATAAAAACAATTCTTGGATCTAGAGTCATATCTTATTGTTTTTATTTATCAAATTTATATATTCTTTTCCCTCTTTCACCTTTTATCTTTTAATTTACACTTACTAATACTCTTCAATTCTACAGCTCCTCCAGACCTCCCTCTCTAGTCTTTTTTCAGTCAACAGAACTTCCTTTACTATTTTGTGTAGGGCAGGTGTCTTGTTGGCAAATTCTTGCAGCTGTGGTTTCTCAGCAGAGATTTTAATCTCTCCCTCAATCTTGCAGGACAATTTAGCAGGATAAAGAATTCTTGACTGAAAGTCTTTCGCATTCAGAATCTCAAATATATACTAACACTGCTTTCTTACCTTCATGGTGTATATTGAGTAGTCCAAGCTCAGTCTTATTTAGTTTAACTTATATATAATAGAGTTCTTTTCTCTTGCTGCTTTTATGACTTTTTACTTCTCAAGATTTGACATTCTGATAATTATATGCCTTGGGTTAAGCTATTTTGATTTATTCCATTTGGGATTTGTTGGGCCTTTTTGGTTTGAATGTTTGTCTTTTTATAACTTTTGGGAAGTTTTACCCCATTATATCTTCAATCAGCCCTCCTACTCCTTACCTTCTCTTCTTTATCTGGGATTCCAATAGTTCTTATATTTGTATACTTCATGTTGTCTATCATTTCCATGAAATCAAATAGCATTTTTCCATCTTTCTTGCCACTTGTTCTCTTGAACATTGAAGTTCATTTATCCTGTCTTCTAATTTGCTTGTTATTTTTCCTTGTATCTTGAAATCTATTATTGTGAGTTTATGTTTTTAATTTGGTTGACATTTTCTTTCAGCTATATGATGTCTGATATTTTTTTCATTTTTTTCTTTCAAATTCTTCTTTATGCTCCTCTAGTATCCTCTTGATATCTTTCATCTCATTATGAACAACCTTAATTAGTTCTGAATTCTAAGTCCACTTAGATAATTTACATTGTCATTTGGTTGAGCCATATATGCTTCTTCTTTATGCTTCCTCAGCTTCTTCAGGATGCCCTTTGTTTCTTTATGAGTAATCCCGAACAGTAGTTCTAATTTCTGTATCTCCACAGGTGATCTAACTTGGTCATTTGGCTGAGCCATGTCTGTCTGGTACTTCACTTGTTTTATAATCCTTTGTTTTGGACTGGGCATTTTAATGTCTTAACAAGGTTAATCTGAAAAAGTTTTTCTCATGCCTCCAAGGCTTTGAATCTGGACTCTAGCCAGGGTCAGCAACCCCTGCAGGTACTGAAATTAGCCAATCTCAGTACTGGGGGGAATAAAGGACAGGAACTTGTCCTGTGCAGGAGATAGATATAGTGGCCTCCAGACTCTGCCCCAGGTGCAATGTCAGACTGCAAGACTGGGCATTTCAGCAACTCAAATGGATGGCCTTCTGGCCATTGCGGGAGAAGGGGAATGACCTTAAGGTCCAAGCAGGCATCTTTCACTGGTTGGATGTCAGCCTGGTTCGCTCCATATCTCCCCCTTCTCCAGGGAATGGACCTTCAATCCATGTAAGGAAAAGCAAACAGACACCTACAGTAGTACATCACAAGGACATGGAGTAAGCACTCCCATCTATGAAGTTGAAGGGAAAATCATTGCAAAGCAGCTATGGTTTAAGCAGAGTCCTGGCAGAACATTCACCCAGTTCTCTACATCCAAATTTCTCAGTGCTTCACTCAGGGTCTCTATATGCAGGGAAGAAGACCCTTGATAATAACTCACAGCCTGGATCTGCTGCTCTGGTCAATTTTCTATCATGTCTCTAATCAGTACATGGAGATGGAAAAACCCAGGTCTCCTCTACTGAGATCTTATTGGCAGTCTATTTTTCTCTTATAAACATTTAGAGCTAAAAATTTTCCTCTCAGTACTAACTTCAATTTTCTCATTAGTTTTGACATGTTGCATTTAATTTTCTTTTGCCTTATGATGTATCATAATACACTACTGATTTCCTCTTTAACCCATTGGCTGCTTGAGCATGTTGTTAAATAGCCACATATTTGTGAATTTTCCATCTCTCCCTCTATTATTGATTTTTAGCTCTATTCTGTTCTTTTCAGTAAACATATGTTGCATGGTTTCAATGTTTAAAAATTTAGTCAAACTTGTTCTGTCACCCAAAATACAGTCTATATTGAAGAATGATACACATGGAGGTGAGAACATTGTGTATTCTGTGTTTGTTGATTGTTTTATATACTGCTAGGTCTAGTTAAACCTCTAGCCCAGCCTTCACCAAGAAGACCTATTTCTAATGTAACTGTGCACTGGGGAAAGAAAATGATCAGATATTTGAGGACTTATCAGACACCGGCTCACAAGTGACATTAATTCCAGGACATTAGTTCCATGGACATTCTGGTCCATCAGTCATAATAGGGGTTTATGAGGTCAGAGCTTCAGTGGAGTTTTAGCTCAGGTCCATGTCACCATGGATCCAGGGGTTCTTGGGTGGATTTGTGGTTATTTTCTTCATTTCAGAATGCATAATTGCAAGAAGTGTACTAGGCAATGGGCAGAATACTCACATTTGTTCTGTGACTCATGGAGTGAGGGTTATTATGGTAGGAAAAGCTGAGAAGAAGCCACTAGAACTGGCCTTACCTGGCAAAATAGTAAGTAAAAACAATTACATATTCCTGGTGAGATAGCAAAGGTTAATACCACTCTTAAGTGCCTGAAGGTATTGTGATTCCCACCACATCCTGATTCAACTCTCTTATTGGTTCTGTGCAGAAAACAGATGTGTCTTGGAGGATGACAGTGGATTATTGTAAAGTTAGCCAGTGATAACTCTAATTGCATCTGCTGTTCCAGATGTTTCATTGCTTGAGTGAATCAACACATCCTCTGGTACCTGTTATGTACATATTGATCTAGGAAATGCTTTGTTTTCTCAAGTGCTGTTAGGAATGACCACCAGAATCACTGCTTTCAGATGGCAAAGGAGAGCAGCATACCTTCACTGTCTCACCTTAGGTACCAAAGGAATATATTAACTCATCAGCCATATGTTATAATTTTGTCCATAGGGAATTTGATTGTTTTTGTCTCAACGAGATGTCATGCTGGTCAATTATATTGATTTCATGTTATTGGAACTTGTGAGCAAAATGTATCCACTACTATAGACTTATTAGTAAGGCCTTTGTGTGTCAGAGGGTGGGAGATAAATCCAACAAAATAAGAAGTCCTCCACCTCAATGAAATTTCTAGATAGTCAGTGGTGTGGGACATGTCAAGATATTCATTTTTTCTACTTTTAAGTATGTTATTGACAAATCTTCACACACATGAATTCCATACATGGTGTACAATCAATGGTTCACAATATCATTGCATAGTTGTGGATTCATCTCCGTGATCATTTTTTATAGCATTTGCATCACTCCAGAAGAAAAATAAAGGGAAAAAATGAAGAGCTCACTCATACGATACTCCCTACACATCCCTCTCATTGACCACTAGTATTTCCATCTACCCAATTTACTTTACCCCTTCTCACCCCCATTATTTACTTATTTTTCATCCATTTTGTTACTCATCTGTTCATACCCTAGATAAAAACAATATCAGACACAAAGTTTTCACACTTACAGTCACATTGCAAAAGTCACATCTTTATACAATCATCTTCAATAATCAAGTCGACTGAAACACTTCTCAACAGTTTCAGGTACTATCCTCTAGTCATTTCAATACACCATAAACTATAAAGGATATCTATGTAATGCATAATAATAATGTCCAGGATAATTTCTCAACTCTTTTCTTTTTTTCATGGGCAGGCACTGGGAATTGAACCCAGGTCTCTGGTATAGCAGGTGAGAACTCCACCTGCTGAGCCATTGTGACACACCCTCAACTCTTTTTTAAATCTCTCAGACACTTAACCTTTGCTTGCCTCATTTACTTCTTCCCATTTTGGTCTGAAGTCTTTCTTAATCCCTTGATGTCAGGTTCTGGCTCATTCCATGAGCACTGACCCATGTTCCTAGAGAGATTTATAACCCTGGGTGTCATGTTCCATGTAGGGGGAGGGCAGCAAGTTCTCTTACTGAGTTGATTTAGAGAGAGAGACCACACTTGAGCAACAATAGAGGTTCTATGGGAGTGACACTTTGGCCTAATTTTAAGTAGGCTTAACTTATCATTTGTAGAAATAAGTTTCATAGGGGTGAATCCAAAGATTGAGGACTTGGGCTATTGATTTGTTTGGCCCCACTGCTTGTGAGAATATGAGAAATTCTCCAAATAGGGAAGCTGAATATTTCCTTCCTTCTTCCCAGACACAAAATGGGGCTTTGCAAATAATTTTTTATTCACTGTCCAATTACTCTGATATATGTTGAGACAGCACACTAAGGTGGACAAACCAAGAAACATATCATGCCCTATTCAAGATTCCATGTACTTATGATGGTCAACTAAATTGACCATACAAACTAAATTAGAAAATGCACTAAACAAAACATAAATTTTGCACAAAATAAACATCTCTCCCTTTGATCTTACATAGAAGTTGAAGTTTTAAAATATTGATTATATCATTCTTTACCTTGTTCTCTGATATACCTCAGTCTTATCCAAGTCAGCTTCAATCATATCTCTACTTGAAGAATGATCTTTTTTTCAATTTTTAAACAATATTTGTACGGGATACCACTGACTTTCATAGCTTCAGAGCTCTAACTCTAAGTCTCAGGTGTTACATAAATGTCCACAGTTTCTGGAAATGACTAGATTATATGAAAACAGGTCAATATCTCAGAGTTTAGAAATAACAATTACAACTCCTGAATATATGTGACTGGTTTAAGAGGATACAGCCTAAGACCCTTTAAAATAGGTCTCAATCTAATATCCCATGTTCATGACTTTAGTTCAACAAGTTTTTATATTATAGTTAGTTCATGTGTTTGAAGTATGCTGATATCTGTCTTTTGTTACTGACATTTCATTCAACATAGAATCCTTAAGATTCATACACTTAGTTGCATGCCTCAGAACTTCACTACTCCTTGAGTCTGCCCTGTAGTCCTTTGTATGTGTGCACCATAGTTCTACCTTCCATTCCTCAGATGTTATACCTTTAGGTCACATCAAAATATTGTGAATTGAACTGACATCATAAAACATCAGTATTCAAACGTCCATTCAAGTCTGTATACTCAGTTCCTCCAGGTATATACTGAGGAAATGTGTTATGGGATCCTATGGCAACCCTACACGTAATCTCCTGTGGATACACACGCTGACATTCAAGGGGCTGCACTCCTCAGTTTCCCTACCAAAAGTGAATAGGAACATCTCTTGCATTTTCTCTAGAACTTGTCACTCACTGTTCATTTTGTTTGTTTGTTTGCTTTATGGTGGGGATCACATTTCATTCTTTTCCTACATGAGAATCTCCTTTTTGCAGCACCATTTGCTGATTTTTTCTTTGTTTTTTGCTTGTTTGTTTGTTTAGGAAGTGTATGGGCTGGGAATCAAACCTGGGTCTCCCATATGGCAAGCAAAATTCTACCACTGAACTACACTTGCACTCCCTCTGTTTATTTTTAAACATTTTTACTCACACATAATAAAATCCAGCCTAAGTATGTATGGACATTCCATCAACACTGTAATCTATATGAAGACATTTCCATTACTTCCACAAAGAATCCATATCCTTGCAACATGCCCCACCCACCAATTGACATTTAGTTTTGACATGATGCCTTTGTTTCACTCAATGGAAGCATATTACAATGTTATTTTTTACTATAAACCCTACTTTGCCTTGATTGTACTTTCACCCTTACACCACCCATTTGCAGTGCCTTGCAATGTTGACATTCATTTTTTCTCATACAAAGACATTTTTATATTTGTACATTTAGTCACCATCATTGCCCACTCTAGGCATTCTTAAATTATACCATCTCAGTCTTTATCCTCCCTCTTTCCCTTTGGTTTCATATATGCCCCCCAAAAACTTTCCCTCAATCATCCTCACATTCAGCTTCATTCAGTGTACTTACATTATTGTAATAAAATTAGGTAGGATTGTGCTGCTCATTTCTGAAATTTTGCAATCATTCCTGTTGCAAAATTCATATTCCTTTAGCACCAATTATCCAATCTCTAATTTATTTCTCTCTCCTGATAACCTGTGTTCTTAATTTCAATCCTCAAAGTTCACTCATTAATAGTAGTTCATATTAGTGAAACCCTGTAGTATTTGTCTCTTGCTTCTGTTTAACTTCACTTAGCATAATGTCCTCAAGTTTAATCCATGTTTTTATGTACCTGTTAACTTTATTCTGTCTTACAGCTGCATAGTAGTTCATCTTATGTATGTACCATAGCTTGTATAGCCACTCCTCTGCTGATGGATATTTTTGCTGTTTCCATCTCTTGGCAATTCCCCAAACAATGCTGCTATAAACATTTGTGTGCAAATGTCCATTTGTGTCCTTGTCTTCAGGCCCTCTGAATATATACCTAGTAATGGAATTGCTGGATCACATGGCAATTCTATATTTAGTTTCCTGAGTAATTGCCAAACCGCTTTCCAGATTGGTTATACCATTTGAAATTCCAACAAACAGTGGGTAAGTGTTCCTCTTTCTTCACATCCACTGCAGCACTTGTCATTTTCTGTTTTTGTTGTTGTTGTTGTTGTTAATGGCTATTCTAGTGGGTGACTGATGTTATCTTGTTTTTATTTGTATTTCCCTAATAGCCAGTGAAGTTGAACATCTTTTATGTGCCTTTTAGCCATTTTTATTTCTTCCTTCTGAGAAGTGTCTGCTTATGACTTTGGTGCATTTTTTAATTGTGCTGTCTGTCTTCTGGTTGTTGAGCTGAAGATTCTCTTTAAATATTCTGGATACTAAACCCTTACCTTATATTGTGGAGGTTGTCTTTTTACTTTCCTAACAAAGCTCTTGGATGCATACAAGTGTTTAATTTTGAGGGGTTCCACTTATCTATTTCTTTTTTCAATGCTCATTTTCTTAAGGTAAAATCTAGGAAACCACCTCCTCCTACAATATTTATAAGATATTCTTCAGAATTTCTTCTGAAAGTTGTATGGTCTTAGATTTAATGTTAAGGTCTTTGATTCATTTTGAATTGTGTTTTGTATAGGGTGCAAGATATGGATCCTCTCTAATTCTTTTGTATATGGATATCCAGTTCTCCAATTACCATTTATTTGAAGAGTCTGCACTGTCCCAGCTGGGTTGGTTTGACAGCCTTATCAAAGATCCACTGTCCATTGATAAGAGGGTCTATTTCTGAACAATCTATTCGATTCCATTGGTCAGTGTATCTATCTTTATGCCAATACCATTCTGTTTTGACCACTGTAGCTTTGTAATATGCTTTTAAGTCATGTAGTATGACACCTCCCACTTCACTATTCTTCCTCAAGTTATTTTTAGCTATTCAGGGGCTCTTACCTTCCAAATAAATTTGACTATTTGTTTTTCTATTTATGAAAATTATGTTTTGGGATTTTAATTGGTATTGCATTGAATCTAAAAATCAATTTTGGTAGAATTGACATTTAAATAGTTTTCCAATCCATGAACATGATATCTCCATCCATTTATTTAAGTGTTCCATGAATTCTTTTGGAAATTTTTTGTAGTTTTCTCTGTGTGGGCTTTTTGTATCATTACTTAAATTTATTACTAAATATTTTATTCTTTTGGTTGCTATTTTAAGTGGTTTTTTTTCTTGATTTCCTCCTCAGATTGCTCATTATTAGTTTATGGAAACAATACTGATTTTTGGATGTGGATCTTGTACTTTGCCAATTTGCAAATTTATTAGTCTAGCATCTTTGCTGTAGACTTTCTGGGGATATAATATCATTTACAGCCAATGATTGTTTTGCTTCTTCTTTTCCAATTAAGGTGATTTGCATTTTTTTCCTTGTTTATTTACTCTGGCTATATCTTCCAGCAAAATGTTGAATAACAACGGTGACATTGGGCATCCTTATCTTGTTCATGATCTTAGAAATAAAGCTCTCATTCTTTCCCCATTGAAGATGATGTTAGCTGTTGGTTTTCATATATTCTCTTTATCATGTTGAAGAAGTTTCTTTCTATTCCTGTCTTTTTTAGTCTTTTCATCAGAAAAAGATATTGAATTTTGTCAAATGACTTTTCTGAATCAATCAAGATGATCACGCAGTTTTTCTGCATTGTTTTGTTGATATGATGGATCACATTAATTGATTTTCATATGTTGAACCACACTTATATACCTGAACTAAATCCCACTTGGTAATGGTGTATAATTCTTTTAATTTGTGCAGGCATTTTGTTGAAGATCTTTGCATCTATATTCATTAGAAATATTGGTCTGTAATTTTCTTTACTTATAGTGTTTTTGTCTGGCTTTGGTTAGGGTGATGCTAGCTACACAGAATGTTAGGTAGCTTTCCCTCCTCTTCAACTTCTTTAAAGATTTTTGCAGTATTGGTATTAATTCTTCTTTAAATGCTTGATAGAATTCACATGTGAAGCCATCTGGTTCTGGAGTTTTCTGTTGGGGAAGCTTCTTGAAGACTGATACAATATCTTTACTTGTTATTGGTTTGTTGAGGTTGTATATTTCTTCTTGAGTCAATATTAGCTGTTCATAGTTTCTAGGAAGCTGTCCATTTCATCTATGATGTCTAGTTAATTATCATAAAGATGCTCATAATATCCTTTCATTACCTTTTTTACTTCTGCAGGGTCAGTGGTTATGTCTCCAATTCCATTTCTGATTTCATTTATTTCCATCCCTCCTCTTTTTTGTCATCCTTACTGAAATCCTGTTGATTTTATTGTTTTTCTCAATGAACCAACTTCTGGTTTTGTTGATTTTCTTGATTGTTTTTGTGTTCTCTATTTCATTCATTTCTGCTCTAATCTTCATTATTTCTTTCATTTTGTTTGTCTTTGGGTAAGTTTGCTCTTCTTTGTCTAGTTCTTCTAAGTGAACACTTAATTTCTTAATTTTTACTCTTTCTTTTTGTAAAATGCAGGGATGTAAGGTAATAAATTTCTCTTTTAACACTGTCTTTGCTGCAGCTCATAATTTTTATAAGTTCTGTTTTCATTTTCCTTTGTCTCAAAATATTTAATGATTTCTTTTGTAATTTCTTTCTTCATCCACTCACTGTTGAAGAGTGTGTCGTTTAGCCTCCATGTATTTGTGCATTTTCTGGCCCTCTGCCTGCTGTTGACTTCCCCAACTTCATTCCATTATGATCTGAGAAAGCACTTTGTTTTATTTCAATCGTTTTAAAATTTATTGAGACATGATTTGTGACATGGTATATTATTAATCTTTGAGAATGTCTCTGAAAAAAATGTTTATCCTGCTAATGTGGGGTGTTATGTTCTGCAAATGTCTGTAAAGTCTACTTCATTGATAACTCAAATTCTGTTTCTTTATTGACCCTCTGTCTAGATGTTCTATCCATTGATGGGAGGAGGGCATTTGTATCTCAAACTATTTTCATAAAGAAGCCTATTTCTCCATTTTGGTCAGTGTTTGCTTCACGTATTTTGGAGCATTCTATCTTGGTGCATAAATACTTATGATTGTTTTGATTTCTTATCAAATTGTTTCTTTTACTAATACATAGTGTCCTTCTTTGTCTCTTTTTCTTGTTTTACATTTGAGGTCTAATTTGATGGATAGCAGTATAGCTACTCCTGATGTTTTCTGATTGTTGTTTGCATGAAATATCTTTTCATAACGTTTCCCTTTCAATCAATTTTTGTCCTTGGTCTAAAATGAGTCTCGTATGAACAGCATATAGATGGGTCCTCTTTTTGAATCCATTCTGCTAGTCTATGTCTTTTGATTCGGGAGTTTAATCCGTGAATATTTAATGTTATTAACGTAAAGGCAGTACTTTCTTTTACCACTTTATCTTTTGAATTTAATGTCATATCTCTTTTTTCCTTTTTATCTTTATTTATAATCATCATTTCTACACTCTTCTCCAGACTTCTCTTTCCTGCTTTTTGTGCTCCCTTTGGTATTTCTTGCAGAATCATTCTCTTAGTCTCAAATTCTCTCAGTGATTGTTTGTCTAAAAATATTTTAAACTCTCCCTCATTTCTGGAGGGCAATTTTGCTGGATATAGGGTTCTTGGTTGTCAGTTATTTTCTTTTTCAGTATCTTAAACATATCATACAACTGCCTTCTCACCTACATGGTTACTACTAGGAATCCACACGTAGTCAATTTGGGCTTCCCTTAAATGTGATGGATTGCTTTTATTTTGCTGCTTTCAAAATTCTATATTTATCTTTGACATTTGACAAACTGATTAATAAGCTTCTTGAGTATGTCTATTTGGATCTATTCTGTTTGGGGTGTTCTGCACTTCTTGGATCTGTAATTTTATGTCCTCCATAAATGATAAGGAAATTTTCACTGATTATTTCCTCCATTAGTCTTACTCCTTTTTTTCCCGTTTCCTTCTGAGACACCCATAACATGTGTTTTCATGTACTTCATGTTGTCATTCAATTTCCTGAGACCCTGCTCATATTTTCCATTCTTTTCCCTCTATTTATGGACTATTTTTGGACTTCAGTTGGACTTCAGTTGTCCATGCCTCCAGTTCACTAATCCTTTATTCTGTCTCTTCAAATTTATTGTTGTAAGTTTTCATTTTTTAAAAATCTCTTCTATTGTGCTTTTCATTCCCATAAGTTCTGTGATTAGCTTTTTTAACTTTTCAGTTCTTCTTGCTGATAGCCCAATGTCTTCTTTATGTCCTCCCTCAACTCACTGATTTGATTTCTGATGAGATTTTCCATGGTAGTTTGAACATCTAAAGTAGTTGTTTCATTTTCTGTCTCCCATTCTGTTAAGGGGATGCATGGTCTGGGAAATGAAAGGCAAGCATTCTTACCACTGAGCCACTCATGCACCCTTACTATAGCTCATTTGAATTATTGCTTTCTTTTTCCTTCAACTGAACCATATTTTTTATTTTCCTAATATTACTTGCTATTTTTTGCTGGTGTCTAGGCATTTGGTTTCCTTAATAAGTTTATTTTGAATGTTGTTTTCACTCTTTTTCTTACAATACTCTTGCTGGGTTGTTTTGTCCTCTATGTGTTCTTTAACATTCAGTTCAATTAGCCTCCACTGATTGGGGGACTTACAGTTCTGTTTGGGGTCTCAGCCCTTCCACCTGGTCCAGGTTGGTGTACATTGTGTGTTTGGTTATTGATGATATCCCTGCAGTGTACTGTTCTTGGCTATTTGCTATCTTCTCTGGGGTATGTACTAAATTGAAGACCTCACTATGCCCAAGGTATCTATTCTGAGGTGAAGGATAAGCTATTGAATTTAGCACCTGCAATGATGAAAATGAGGCACAATACTTAGTTGTGTATTTGGATTTTGGAGAAAGCATATTTGTCATTAGAAGATACTACCCCAGCATATTTACAGAGTGACCAGTAAAGCTGTTAGTTTTCAGTGGTTCCCAGAACAAGAGGAGGCTTTGCAAGCTATTATGCCACTTTTGACATATGATTTAGCTGACCCAATACTGCTGGAATGTCTGTGGCAGACAGAGATGCTGTCTGGAAACTTTGACATGCCCTTGTAGGAGAATCACCATGCAAACCCTATGAACTTTGTGGTAAATCATTGCCATCCTCTAAAGATAAATATTCTCCACTTAAAAAATAGTTTTTGGCTTGCTACTGGACCTCATGGATACTGAATACTTAACCATGCATCACCAAGTTACATGAGACTCAAGTTGTATAAAATGAGCTGGTTGATGTCCAACACTCTGTGCTGGTATGGAATTTTGTACCTCAGCAAAGCCATGGTCTTTAATCCTAATTCAACATTGCTGGTTGGGATCATTTTTGTTAGTTCCATGGAGATGTGACTCATAAAATTGTGACTGGTAACTTTTGATTAGATTGGTTCATTGGGGATGTGTTTCTGCCCATTCAAGGTGGGGTTGTTTACTGGAACCTCTTAAGAAAAACAATTATAAAAATGCTTTAGATCCAACAGAACCCACACACCCAGAGATCTTTAGAGAGGTGGAAGGTTGATACCATGAGAAGCCTTATGAAATGAGGAGAGAAAGCTAGCAGATGTCATTATGTGCCTTCCCAGCTGAGAGGTGTCCAGACCAAAAAGGCTCCAACATACAACAACCATGTGAATTCCCATGTGACAGAACTGTCCCAGATGGCATCAGCTATTCTTTTTTTTCTTGTTCTACATATATATTCAGTAATTCTCAATATAATCACATAGTTGCATATTCATCATTTTTAGAACATTTGCATCAATCCAGAAAAAGAAATAAAAAGACAACAGAAAAATAAATAAAACAATAATAGAAAAAAAGTTATGCATACCATACCCCTCACCCCTCACACCCATCTATCACTAGCATTTCAAACTAAATTTATTTTAACATTTGTTCCCCCTATTATTTATTTTTATTCCATATGTTCTACTCCTCTGTTGACAAGGTAGATAAAAGGAGCATCAGACACAAGGTTTTCACAATCACACAGCCACATTGTGAAAGCTATGTCATTTTTCAATCATCTTCAAGAAACGTGGCTACTGGAACACAGTTCTACATTTTCAGGCAGTTTCCTCCAGCCTCTGCATTACATCTTGAATAACAAGATGATATCTACTTAATGCTTAAGAATAACCTCCAGGACAACCTCTCGACTCTGTTTGGAATCTCTCAGCCATTGATGTTTTGTCTCATTTCACTCTTCCCCCTTTTGTTCGAGAAGGTTTTCTCAATCCCTTGATGCTAAGTCTCAACTCATTCCAGGATTTTTCTCAATCCCTTGATGCCGAGTCTCAGCTCATTCTAGGATTTCTGTCCCACATTGCCAGGAAGGTCCACATCCCTGGGAGTCATGTCCCACGTAGACAGGGGAAGGGTGGTGAGATTGTTGTGTTGGCTGGAGAGAGAGGCCACATCCAAGCAGCAAAAGAGGCTCTCTTGGGGGTAACTGTTAGGCCTAAATTTTAAGTAGACTTGACCTATACTTCGTGGGGTTAAGTTTCATATGAACAAGCCCCAAGACTGTGGGCTCAGCCTATAGCTTTGGTTGTCCAGACTGCTTGTGAGAATATCAAGAATTCAACTTGGGGAAGTTGCATTTCTTCCCATTCTCACCATTCCCTGAAGGGGACTTTGCAAATACTTTTCCACTCACTGATCAAATCACTCTGGGAATCATTGGAGCATCATTCTGGACAAACCAACAAAATCTCCTGTCCTACTTAAAATTCCACATACTTATGGTGTTCAATCAAACCGTCTACATAAGTTATATTAGGAAATGCACTAGTCAAAATATAAATTTTGTGCCAAATAAACAGTTTAGTCTCACACATAGGGTGACATTTTAGTCTCACACATAGGGTGACATTTTAAAACATTAATTACCATTTATTTTCAGCACCCTGCAATAATGACATTCCTTTGTTCTTCCTCATGCAAAAGCATTTTTAAAATTTGTACATTTAGTCACTATTATTGTACACTCCAGGCATTCCTAGATTATACCATCTCAATCATTAACATCTATCTTTCTTTCTGATTTCATTTATGCCCCCAGCCCTCCTCCCTCTATCATTCTCACATGCAGCTTCACTCAGTGTTTTAATATAATTGTCTTACAGTTAGGTAGTATTGAGCTGTCCATTTCTGAGTTTCTGTATTCAGTCCTGTTGCTCCAATTACCCAATATCTTACCCTATTTTTTATCTCCTGATGGTCTCTGTTACCAACGAAATACTCCAAGTTTATTCACTAATGTCAGTTCATATCAGTGAGAACATACAGTATTTGTCCTTTTGTTTTTGGCTAGTCTCACTCAGCAAAATGTTCTCAAGGTCCATCCATGTTGTTACATACTTCATAAGTTTATTCTGTCTTAAAACTGCGTAATATTCCATTGTATGTATATACTACAGTTTGTTTAGCCACTCATCTGTTGATGGACATTTTGGTTGTTTCCATCTCTTTGCAATTGTAAATAATGCTGCTACAAACATTGATGTGCAAATGTCTGTTTGTATCTTTGCCCTTATGTCCTCAGAGTAGATACCTGGCAATGGTATTGCTGGGTCATATGGCAATTTTATATTCAGCTTTTTGAGGAACCACCAAACTGCCTTTCACAGACGTTGCACAATTTGACATTCCCACCAACAGTGAATAAGTGTGCCTCTTTCTCCACATCCTCTCCAGAACTTGTCATTTACTATTTTGTTGATAATGGCCATTCTAGTGGGTGTGAGATGATATCTCATTGTGATTTTTATTTGCATTTTCTAATGGACAGGGACATTGAGCATCTCTTCATGTGCCTTTTGGCCATTTTTATTTTCTCTTCTGAGAAGTGTCTGTTCAAGTCTTTTTCCCATTTTGTAATTGGATTGGCTGTCTTTTTGTTGTTGAGTTGAACAATCTCTTTATAAATTCTGGATACTAGATCTTTATCTGATATGTTGTTTCCAAATATTGTCTTCCATTGTGTAGGCTGTCTTTTTACTTTCTCAATGAAATTCTTTGATACACAAACGTGTTTAATTTTGAGGTGTTCCCATTTATTTATTTATTTCTTCAGTGCTCTTGCTTTGGGTGTAAGGTCTATAAAACTGCCTCCAATTATAAGATTTATAAGATATTTCCCTACATTTTCCTCTAACTGTTTTATGGTCTTAGACCTAATATTTTTAACTTTTTTTAACACTTTTTTTTTTTACATGGACAGGCACCGGGAATTGAACTCGGGTCCTCTGGCATGGCAGGCAAGCATTCTTGCTTGCTGAGCCACCGTGGCCTGCCCATATTTTTAACTTTTATATAGGGAGTGAGATACGGGTCCTCTTTCATTCTTTTGCATATGGATATCTAGTTCTCTAGGCACCATTTATTGAAGAAACTGTTCTGTCCCAGTCGAGTTGGCTTGACTGTCTTATCAAAGATCAAATGTACATAGATGAGAGGGTCTACACCTGAACACCCTATTCAATTCCATTGGCCAATATATCTATCTTTATGCCAGTACCATGCTGTTTTAACCACTGTGGCTTCATAGTATGCCTTAAAGTCAGGCAGTGTGAGACCTCCAGCTTTGTTTTTTTCCCTCAAGATACTCTTAGTAATTCGGGGCACCCTGCTCTTTCAGATAAATTTGCTTATTGGTTTTTCTATTTCTGAAAATTAAGTTGTTGAGATTTTGATTGGTATTGCATTGAATCTGTAAATCAATTTAGGTAGAATTGACATCTTAAATATTTAGTCTTCCAATCCATGAACACAGTACGCCCTTCCATCTATTTAGGTCTTCTGTGATTTCTTTTAACAGTTTCTTGTAGTTTTCATTGTATAGGTATTTTGTCCCTGTAGTTAAATTTATTCCTAAGTATTTTATTCTTTTAGTTGCAATTGTAAATGGAATTCACTTCTTGATTTCCACCTCGGATTCTTCATTACCAGTGTATAGAAACAGTACAGATTTTTTAATATTAATCTTGTAACTTGACACTTTGCTGTACTCATTTATTAGCTGTAGTAGTTTTGCTGTGGATTTTTCAGGGTTTTTGACATATAGCATCATATCATCTGCAAACAGTGATAGTTTTACTTCTTCCTTTCCAATTTTGATGCCTTGTATTTCTTTCTCTTGTTTAATTGCTCTGGCTAGAACTTCCAACACAATGTTGAATAATAGTGCTGATAGTAGACATCCTTGTCTTGTTCCTGATCTTAGGGGGAAACTTTTCAGTTTTTCCCCATTGAGGATGATATTAGCTGTGGGTTTTTCATATATTCCCTTTATCATTTTAAGGAAATTCCCTTGTATTCCTATCCTTTGAAGTGTTTTCAATAGGAAAGGATGTTAAATTTTGTCAAATGTCTTCTCTGCATCAATCGAGTATGTTTATATGATTTTTCTGATTTGTTGATATGATGTATTACATTAATTGATTTTCTTATGTTGAACCATCCTTGCATACCTGGGATGAATCCTACTTGGTCATGATGTATAATTCTTTTAAGGTGTTGCTGGATTCAATTTGCTAGAATTTTGTTGAAAATTTTTGCATCTATATTCATTAGAGATTGGTCTGTAGTTTTCTTTTTTTCTAATATCTTTGTTTTTGGTATGAGGGTAATGTTGGCTTCACAGAATGAATTAGGTAGCTTACCCTCCTCTTCAATTTCTTGCAGAGTTTGAGCAGGATTGGTACTAATTTTCTCTGGAATATTTGGTAGAATTCACATGTGAAGCCATCTGGTCTTGGACTTTTATTTTGGGAAGCTTTTTAATGACTGATTCAATTACTTTACTTGTGATTGGTTTTTTGAGGTCATCTGTTTCTTCTTGAGTCAAAGTTGGTTGTTCATGCTTTTCTAGGAAGTTTTCCATTTCATCTACATTTGTTGTATTTATTAGCATAAAGTTGTTCATAGTATCGTCTTATTACCTCCTTTATTTCTGTGGGGTCAGTGGTTATGTCTCCTCTTCCATTTCTGATCTTATTTATTTGCATCCTCTCTCCTTCTTTTTTTCAGTCTTGCTAAGGGACCATCAATCTTATTGATTTTCTCATAGAACCAGCTTCTGGTCTTATTGATTTTCTCAATTGTTTTCATGTTCTCAATTTCATTTATTTCTGCTCTAATCTTTGTTATTTCTTTCCTTTTGCTTGCTTTGGGGTTAGTTTGCTGTTCTTTCTCCAGTTCTTCCAAGTGGACAGTTAATTCCTGAATTTTTGCCCTTTCTTCATTTTTGATATAGGCATTTAGGGCAATAAATTTCCCTCTTAGCACTGCCTTTGCTGTGTCCCATAAGTTTTGATATGTTGTGTTTTCATTCTCATTTGCCTCAAGATATTTCCTGATTTCTCCTGTAATTTCTTCCTTGATCCATTGGTTGTTTAAGAGTGTGTTGTTGAGCCTCCACGTATTTGTGAATTTTCTGGCACTCTGCTTATTATTGATTTCCAGCTTCATTCCTTTATGATCTGAGAAAGTGTTTTTGTATGATTTCAATCTTTTTAAACTTGTTGAGACTTGCTTTGTGACCCAGCATATGGTCTATCTTTGAGAATGATCCATGAGCACTTGAGAAAAAGGTGTATCCTGCTGTTGTGCAGTGTAATGTACTATAAATGTCTGTTAAGTCTAGCTCATTTATTGTAATATTCAAATTTTCTGTTTCTTTATTGATCCTCTGTCTAGATGTTCTGTCCATTAATGAGGGTGGGAAATTGAAGTCTCCAACTATTATGGTAGATGTGTCTATATCCCTTTTCAGTGTTTGCAGTGTTTGCCTCATGCATTTTGGGGCATTCTGGTTCAGTACATAAATATTTATGATTGTTATGTCTTCATGCTGAATTGTTCCTTTTATTAGTACATAGTATCCTTCTTTGTCCCTTTTAACTGTTTTACATTTGAAGTCTAATTTGTTGGATATTAGTATAGCTACTCCTTCTCTTTTTTGGTTATTTGCTTGAAATATCTTTTCTCAACCTTTCACTTTCAAACTATGTTTATCTTTGGTTCTAAGATGTGTTTCCTGTAGACAGCATATAGAAGGATCCTGTTTTTTAATCCATTCTGTCAGTCTATATTTTTTGATTGGGGAGTTCAATCCATTAACATTTAGTGTTATTACTGTATGGATAGTACTTTCTTCTACCATTTTGCCTTTTGGGTTTTATATGTCATATCTAATTTTCCTTCTTTCTACACTCTTCTCCACACCTCTTTCTTTTGTGTTTTTGTATCTGTCTCTAGTGCTACCTTTAGTATTTCTGGCAGAGCTGGTCTCTTGGTCATAAATTCTCTCAATGATTTTTTGTCTGAAAATGTTTTAATTTCTCCCTCATTTTTGAAGGACAATTTTGCTGGGTATAGAATTCTTGGTTGGCAGTATTTCTCTGTTAGTAATTTAAATATATCATCCCACTGTCTTCTCACTTCCATGGTTTCTGCTGAGAAATCTACACGTAGTCTTATTGGGTTTCCCTTGTATGTGATGGATTGCTTTTCTCTTGATGCTTTCAAGATCTTCTCTTTCTCTTTGACCTCTGACATTCTGATTAGTAAGTGTCTTGGAGAGTGTCTATTTGGATCTATTCTCTTTGGGGTATGCTGGACTTCTTGGATGTGTAATTTTAGGTTTTTCATAACAGTTGGGAAATTTTCAGTGATTAGTTTTTGTCTTCCTTTTCCCTTCTCTTCTCCTTCTGGAACACTCACAACACGTATATTTGTGTGCTTCATATTACCATTCAATTCCCTGAGTCCCTGCTCATATTTTTCCATTTTTTCCCAATAGTTTTTGTTTCTTGTCGGATTTCAGATGTTCTGTCCTCCAGTTCACTAATCCTTTCCTCTGTCTCTCAAAATCTACCATTGTAGGTTTCCATTGTTTTTTTTTCATCTCTTCTACTGTGTCTTTCATTCCCTTAAGTTCTGTGATTTGTTTTTTCAGACTTTCCATTTCTTCTTTTTGTTCATTCCTTGCCTTCTTCATATCCTCTTTCAATTCATTGATTTGGTTTTTGATGAGGTTTTCATGTCTGTTCTTATATTCTGAATTAATTGTTTCAGCTCTTGTATCTCATTTGAACTATTGGTTTGTTCCTTTGACTGGGCCATATCTTCAATTTTCCTGGTATGATTTGTTATTTTTTGCTGGCATCTAGGCATTTAATTACCTTAATTCATTTATTCTGGAGATTTCTTTCACTTCTCTTACCTAGGGTTTTCTTGCCGGATGAATTTTTTGTCTATCTGTTTTTTGACATTCAGTTCAGCTTTTTCTGGACCTCTAGCTTAGGTTTTGTTTAACAGATGAAAATTTTTCTATTCTTGTTTTCTTGTTTCTTTCCCTGCTTGTATGGTGACCCCCCCCCCCTTAGGAGGATCTATGTAGGTATTAGAGACTCCAGTTTGGTTTTTCTGGACTAAACTGGCCTCCTATCAGGAGGAAGGAGTCCCCTGCATCAGTTTTCCCTAAGGGTGAGATTCAGTCGGTTAAAAGACTTTCCTGTGAAGTCCCTGGGCTCTGTTTTTCTTATCCTGCTCAGTATGAGGCACTTGTCTGACTGTAGGTCCCACCAGCATAAGATGATGTGGCATCTTTAACTTTGGAAGACTCTCCCTGCTGGGGTTGTGGTGGAGACAGAGGAGAGATTGTAGGCTGGTTTTAATGACTTCAAATTGCCAAGCCCTGGGGTCTGAATTCCTTAAGAGAGGGGTTCCATCTGAGTTGGTCTTCAGCCCTCCCCTGGGGAAGGCATAGGTGGGAGACAAGCCCTGAAAGCAGTCCGTTTCTGCCTATGCCTGGGGCAGTTGCAGCCTGAGAAGTCCCACCACTGAATCCAGAGGCAGCCAAGCCTCTGTAGAAACACAGGCACATAAACCTCCATTTCCTCCCCTTTCCTCTTTTTCCATTAGCCCAATGAGCGACCTCTGCCTTGACCAGGTTCACCTGAGCTGGGGCCTATTTTTAGTTGTCAGAATTGGTTAATTAATGCCACAATTGGTGTTTGGTTGGTCTCAGCACCTGCTGCTGTTAAAATCTCTTTCCTTTCCCCTCTGGGAAGCAGCCTGTGGGGGAGGGGCACCAGCCACCATGGCTTGGGGAACTCATGGTTTTGGGGAGTCTTGCAGCCAGTCCAGCTGGTCCAGACTGGGGTATGCTGTGTGTCCGGTCACCGATGTGGCTCCAGGAGCTGTTCTGTACTGTTTCTGGTTATTTAGTAGTTATTCTGGAGGATGAACTAAAATGCACACATTGGTAAGCTGTCATCTTGCCCCACCTCCTGTGTGCTTGGTTGGCATCAGCTATTCTAAGTGAAGGTTCCCTCTAGTTGGTGCCTTAATTTGGACATTCTTATTGCCTTAGAACTGTAAATTTGCAACATAAAAAATTCCACCTTTTAAAAGTCATTTCATGTCTCTTATATTGCATTCTGGAAGCTTAACAAACTAAAACAGAGAACTTGGTAGCTAGCTTTTCCAAGTCTTCAAAGTAGATTGTTGGAATTTTGATTGGTGCTGTGTTGAATCCATAGATCAATTTGGGGAGAACTTACACCTTAACTATATTTAGCCTTCTTATCCATGAACAGGGAATGTCTTTCCACCTATTTAGATACCCTTTGATTTCTTTTAGCAATTTTATGCAGTTTTCTGTTTGCAGTCCTTTATTTCCCTAGTTAAGTTCATTCCTAAGTATTTGATTCATTTAGTTGCTATTTTGAATGGAATTTTTTCCTTAACTGTCTATCCAGCTAGATCATTGCTTGTGTATAGAAATGCTACTGATTTTTGCATGTTAATTTTATATCCTGCCACCTTGCTGAATTTGTTTATTTGTTCAAGTACTTTGCTGTAGATTTCTCAGGATCTTCCAAGTATAGTATCATAGCATCTGTCAATAATGAGAGTTTTACTTCTTCCTTTCCAATTTGGATGCTTTTTATTTCTTTGTCCTGCCTTATTGCTCCAGCAAGAACTTCTAGAACAACATTGAATAATATGGTGACAGTGGGCATCCTTGTCTTGTACGTGATCTTAGGGGGAAGGCTTTCAGTCACTCTCCATTGAGTACAATGCTGGCTCTCAGTTTTTCATATAGTTCTTTAATCATATTGAAGTAGCTACATTTGATTCTTGTTTTATGTGTGCTTTTATCAATAAAATATGCTGAATTTTTTCATACACTTTTTCAGCATCAATTGAGATGATCATATGATTTTTCCCTTTTAATTTTTTTATGTGCTGTATTACATTAATTGATTTTCTTGTGTTGAACCATCCTTGCACTTCTGGTATAAACCCCACTTGGTCATGGTGCATAATTCTTTTAATGTGCTGTTGGATTCAATTTGCTAATATTTTATTGAGAATTTTTGCATCCATGTTCATTAGGGAGATTGGCCAGTAGTTTTAATTTCTTATAGCATCTTTACCTGGTTTTGGTATTAACATGATATTAGCTTCATAAAATGAGTTAGGTAGAGTTCCTTTTTCATCAGTTTTTTCAGAAAAGTTTGAGCATGATTGGTGTTATTTCTTTTTGGAATGTTTGATAAAATTCCCCTGTGAAGCCATCTGACCTTGGGCTTTTCTTTGTAGGAAGATTTTTAATGACTGATTGAACCTCCTTACTTGTGATTGGTTTGATGAGATCTTCCATTTCTTCCTGAGTTAGTATAGCTTGTTTTTGTGTCTCCAGGAATTTGTCCATCTCATCTAAGTTGTCTAGTTTGTTGGCATATAGTTGTCCATAGTATCCTCTTATGATTTGTTTTATTTCTTCAGGGTCTGTGGTAATGCACCCCTTTTCATTTCTGATTTGGTTTATTTGCATCCTCTCTTTCTTTGTCAGTCATACTAGTGGACTATCAATTTTATTGATTTTCTCAAAGAACCAACTTTTATTTTATTGATTCTTTCTATGTTTTTCTGTTCTCTCATTCATTATCTCTGCTTTAATCTTTGTGGTTTCTTTTCTTTTATTTGCTTTTGGGTTCATTTGCTGTTATTTCTCAGATTCCTACAGGTTTGCTGTTAACGCCTTGATTTTTGCTCTTTCTTTATTTTTTGATATAGGAATTTAAGGCAATAAATTTCCCTCTCAGCACAGCCTTTATCACATCCCATAAGTTCTGATAAATTGTATTCTAATTTTCATTCATCTCCAGATAGCTACTTATTTCTCTAGCAATTTCTTCTTTGGCCCACTGTGTTATTTAATCTCCATATATTCATGAATATTCTCATTCTTTGGTGGTTATTGAGATCCAACTTCATCCCTTTGTGATCAGAGAAAGTGCTTTGAATAATTTCAATATTTTTAAATTGATAAATACCTGTTTTTACCCCAGCATATGATCTGTCCTGGAGAATGTTCCATGAATACTAGAGAAGAATGTATAACCTTGTGATTTGGAGTGCGATAACCTATATATGTCTGTTAGGTCTAATTCATTTATCAAGGTATTTAATTTCTCTGTTTCCTTGTTGATCTTTTGTCTGATTCTTCTCTCTATAAAGGTGAGTGGTGTATTCAAGTCTCCTACTATTATTGTTAAAGCACCTATCACTCCCTTCAGGTTTGCTACTATCTGTCTCTTGTACTTTGGAGCTCCTTGATTGGGAGCATAAACATTTATGGTTGTTATATCTTCTTGGCAAATTGACCCTTTGATTAGCATATAGTGTCCTTCCTTGTCTCTTATGATGTCTTTACTTTTAAAGTCTATTTTGTTCTATATTAGTATAGCTACTTCAGCTTTCTTTTGATTACAATTTTTGTGGAAAATAATTTACCATCCTTTTGCTTTCAATCTATTTGTATCCTGTGTCTAAGATGAGTCTCTTCTAAGCAGCATATAGCTGGATTATGTTTCTTAATCCATTCTGTCAATCTGTATCTTTTAATTGGTAAGTTTAGTCCATTAACCTTCAAAGTTATTACTGAAAAGACATTTCTTGATTCCACCATTTTATCTTTTTCATTTTATTTGTAAGATCTATATATACGTTTCTCTCTTTCTCTTTGGGTTATTTAAATTACCTTTACTGGTACTCTTCAATTCTGTGCCCTTCTCCAGACTTCCCTCTCTTGTCTGTTTTTTTTTTCAGCCAGCAGAACTCCTTTTAGTATTTCTTGTAGGGCTGGTCTCTTGTTGACAAATTCTTTCAGGACTTCTTTGCCTGTAAAAATGTTAATGTTTCCCTCAACTATGAAAAACAGTTTGGCTGGGTACAGAATTCTTAGCTGGAAGTTTTTCTCTTTCAGGATCTTGAATATATCATACCACTGCCTTCTCACCTACAGGGTGCTAGTTGAGTAGTTTGAACTCAGTCTTGTTTGATTTCCTTTGTATGAGGTAGATTGTTTTGTTCTTGCTGCTTTCAGGGCTTTCTGCTTCTTCAACATTTCAACATTTGACAGACTGATTAGTCCATGCCTTGAGGAAGACCTATTTGGATTTATTCTGTTTGGAGTTCTTTGGGCTTCTGTGACATGATTTTCTATGTCCTTTATGAGGGTTGGGAAATTTCATCTATTATATCTTCAACTACTCTTCCTGACCCTTTACTCCTCTCTTCTCCTTCTAAGACACCAATGATTCGTATATTTGTATGCTTTGTTTTGTCTGTCATTTCCTTGAGTTCCGATTTAATTTTTTCCATCTTTTTTTTGCCATTTTCAGTTTTGAGTCTTCAAAGTCAATTATCTTTTTCTCTGCATCACTTATTCTTTCCTTTGTTTCTACAAATCTGGTGTTGTGTACCTCTAGAATGTTTTTTATTTGGTCAACAGAGTCTTTAATCTCTGTGATTTCCATGATTTTTCTATTTATTCTTTCAAATTCCTCTTTGTGCTCTTCAACTGTCTTCTTGATCACCTTTATGCCATTTGATATCCCACTTATTTTATTAAGTAGATTTATATGAACATCTTTGATTAGTTGTTCCAAAGTCTGTATCTCCTCTGTTGTTTTAATTTGGTCATTAGACAGGGCTATAACTGTCTGCAATGTGATATGCTCAGTTATCTTCTACTGTCTTTCATGGCATATAAATATCTTGATTGATTTACTTTGGAAGTTGATTTCTTTCAGTACTCTAAGGTCTTGTACTTTGGGGATGGATGTACAGCTGGGCACAGGGCATGGTGACTTGTTTCAGTGCATGTATGGGCACAGGTTGGGGATGTTAGACAGATGCTTGTGAACATGGGTGCCCAGCAGCCAGGGATGATGTAGCTGTGCAAGTGCACTGGTCTGGGGGGGTGTAATCCTGCTCTGTGCTGGTTTAAGACATAGGGCTGTTTGTGCACATGCATAGAGCTGTGGCAGCAGGTTGGCATTATGCCTTCATGGGTTGGGGTCAGATGTGACCCAGCTGCACAGGTTGGCACTTTCTTAAAGCCGGGAAGAGAGGCTGAGGTCTAGTGCATGCATGGTTCTAGGACTGCTATAAAATGTGTTGACCAGAGCAGAATGATGTGATTGGGGGCCCATGCACATGCGTGGGCTTGGGAGTGCTGAAAAGGATGTGCTGAGCTCAGGGAGGGCAGGATGAGGCTGTGCAACACTATGGGTATTGTGCAAGTGTATCCTAGATATGAGGGCTAGTGCCAACAACATTTATGCACTAACAACAGCCTGCAGGGAATGGGGAGGGGGCGGTAGTGCTCTGGAGGGTGCAGGAGAGGTGAGTTGGGCTGCACTTGGGGTGGGGGTGGGGGACAGGTACATTCACTGGGGGCTGGGGGAATGGGGGTGACTGAAGCATGGAGAATGGGAGCAGGTGAAAGGGTTCAGGTGCATGGTGATGGGATAAGCCTGTCACAGGGCTGCACTGGTGAGGGTAACGCACCCAAGGAATGTGGCCTGGCTTACTTCCTAGTTCAGTTTTCTTGTCCCTGTACTCCTGCTGGCTCCATGCCTCCATGCCTCCATGCAAGCTCCAGCTTTCTACTTCTCAGTTCCTCAGCCTCTGCAACCAGGGCTGCCGCATGTGTTGCAGAATACTCTTCCAGGTCAGCCATACTCTGAAATTGCCACTTCAATCACCTTTCTGTCCTTTGTCTAACTTTTCCTTGGAGCAGGGCTAATCTTGAGCTACTCTAGTCAGCCATCTTCCTGGAAGTTTCCTCCTGTCCATTTTTTTTAATTTACTTTTTTTTTTAGCATAGGCAGGCTCCAGGAATCAAACCCAGGTCTCCAGCATGGCAGAAGAGAACCCTGCCACTGAGCCAACATTGTTCACCCTGTCCATCATTTCTAAGTTCAAGAATGTTGTGACATGCTTTGCCAAGAAAATATATATCTTAAATTAGCTTCATTTGGGCATGACTTATTGTGCTGTTGGCCATGAATACAATAGTAATGAATCAGCAACATATGTTAAGTAAGAAGTCTTTAAAAAGAAACACAGAGACCCTGCATCCCACACTCACAGGCACCAGCATCACATCCTGAACCTGTGTCTATATCTGCCATGCAACCTTTCACTTTTGTGCCCTACCACACCCCTGCATCCTGTTCCACATCCATTCAACAAATAAAGTCTTTAGAGGACTGAAGGAGATCAAATTCCAAGGTAACCTTTTCAAGATACATACATGCCTCAAAAGCACAGAAGATCACTAAGAATATCAAGAGACAGACAAGTATAGCCCAGCTTAGTAAGTGAATTAGAACACCAGAGGAGACACAGACATTGAAGGAACTAATCAAAGATATTCATTTACTCTGCTAAATGAAATCAATGGGGTGGCTAATGACACAAAAGAGATCAAGAAGACACTAGAAGAGTATAAAGTGGAATTTGAAAGAATAAATATAAAAACAGCAGTTAACCACAGAGATTAAAGATGCTATTAGACCAAATCAAAAATATATTAGAGACAAACAAAAGCAGATTTGAAGAGGTAGAAGAAGAAAGAGTGAACTAGAGGACAGGACAGCTGATTTTAAGCACACACAAAAGTAAATGGCCAAAAAGATGGAAAAATTTGAATTGGATCTCAGGGAAATGATGGACAAACAAAGTGCACAAATAGAAGAATCATAACTGTTCCAGAGGGAGAAGAGTAAAGAGCTAGAAAAATTAATTGAGTATATAATGGGGAAAATGTCACAGTTTATAAATGGACATAAAGTACATAAATATGTAAATCAAGGAAGCTCAATGAACTCCAGATATAATAAACCCAAGTAGGTCTTCCCCCAAGACACATAATGATCAGTCTGTCCAATTTTGATGAGAAGCAGAAAATGCAGTAAGAGAAAAACAATCTACTGCATGTAAGAGAAACCACATAAGACTGAGGTCAGGTTACTCCACTGACACTGTGGAGATGAGGAGGCAGTTGGTGTAATATACTTAAGATCCTGAAAGAGGAAGGCTTCCAGCCAAGAATTTTGTACAAGCCAAATTTTCCTCCAAAACTAAGGGAGAGATTACAATTTTCACAGATGAACAAATGCTGAAAGAATATGTAAAAAAGAGATCACTCCTACAAGAAATATTAAAAGGATTTCTGCTGTCTGAAAAAATACACAGGAAAAAGGATATATGGAGGATGGCACTGATTTGAAAAGTACCAGTAAGTATAAACTAAAGGATATAAAAAAATTTTTTAAATATACAGATCTGACAAATAAATTCCAAAGGATAAGATGGTGGATTTAAGAAACACCTTTACAGTAATAACTTTGAATGCTAATGGGCTAAATTTACCAACTAAAAGGCAGATAGAATAGATTAAGAAATAAAATCCAATTATATGCTGCTTATAAGAGACTCATCTTGGACAAAAGTATACAAATAATTTGCAAGTGAAAGGATAGGGAAAAAGTTTCACAAAAGCTGTAACCAAAAGAAAGCAAAAGCAGCTATACTAATATCAAGCAAAATAGACTTTAAATGTGAAGACTTTAAAACCTATTATAAAGGCTTGGTGGTCAAAACAGCATGGCAATGGCACAAAGACAGAAGCATTGACTAGTGGAATCTAATCGATAGTACAGAAATAAACCAACAAATCGTTGAGCAACTGACTTTTGACAAGGCCCAAGTCCTCTGCACTGGGACAAAATAGTCTTTTCAATAATTGGGCATGGAAGAACAGGATACCAATAGCCAAGATAATGAAAGAGGACCCCTATCTTAAACCCTACAAGAAAAGTAACTCAAAGTGAATCATACACCTAAATACGAGAACTAGCACCATAAAGCTCCTAGAATAAAATACAAGGAAACATCCTCAAGAGCTAGTAATAGGAGGTAGCTTCCTAAACTCTATACCCAAAGTACAAGAAACTAAAGAAAAAAATAGATAAGTGAGAACTCCTCAAAATTAAATCCTTCTGTAGCTAAAAAGACCTCGTAAAAAAGGTGAAGAGGCAGCTAACTCAATGGGAGAAAATATTTGGAAATCACATATCAGACCAAGGTTTGATTTCCTGAATATACAAAGAAATTATACAACTCAATGAAAGAACAAACAATCCAATTATAAAATGGGCTAAAGATATGAATAGGCATTTTTCTGAAGAACAAATACAGAAGGCTCAAAAGCACATGAAAAGACCCTCATTTTCACTGGCTATAAGGGAAATGCAGATCAAGACTACAAATGAGATACCACCTCACAAATTTAACAATGTATGCTATGAAACAAACAGCAAACTATAAATGTTGGAGAAGATGTGGAGAAACTGGGACACTTGCTCTGTTGGTGGGTATATATAATGCTGCAGCCACTATGGAAGACTGGAGGTTCCTTAGGGTACTAAACATTGAGTTTCCCTATGACCCAGCAATACCACTACTTGGTATACACCCAGAAGAACTGGAACCAATGAGACAGATGGACATTTGAACACTGATGTTCATAGCAGCATTATTCACAATCGCCAAAAGATGGAAACAAACCAAATGCCCATCAATAGATAAGTGGGTCAACAAATGTGGTATAAACTTACAATGGAATATTATGGAGCAGTAGGAAAAAATGACATCCTGAAGCACATGACAAGATGGATAAGCCTTCAGGACATAATGCTAAGTGAAATTAGCCTGACACAAAAGAACAGATAGTGTATAATTTCATTTTTGTAAGCAGCATAAAAGTATAATCAGACACTTATAGTACAAAATACATGGGACTTAGAGATACATAGAAGCTAGAGATGGGTGAGCCATTAGCTAATGAGGTTGAGCTCCAATGTAAAGGAATAGATAGGAATGAAGGTGATTCTCTAGCAGGTCTAGAAATATTATTACCATATTGAAAATGAACAAGATTGAAAGGGATTGTGGAGACCTATGTGTCCCACTGACTCACACTAGAAATATGAATGAGTTCTCATAAGAATTATTTCAAAGATATGATTCTTATATAAAGAGTGTTTAAGTCCAGGGTACTGGGGGAAAACTGCTATTTCATGCTATGAGTTATGTTTGAAAGGGAACCATCAACACTACCACAGCAACAGCAGAGGTAAATAATGGGGTGAGGGACATGAGTTAAGAGGAGGTTTAGATGTCCTATTTGGTGAGGGTGTATTTATTGGTTTTATCTCTCTTGGGAACAATGAAATTATCTAAAATTGAGAATGTTGATGGACTGTGGACTTTGGGCCCTCTACATGATGCCTGATGAATGCAGGTGGCTGAAGGATGCACTCACAGAGAAATAGACTGGTGAATGATGGTATATACTTATGAATGAAGATTGTGCTGCTACAAAAAGGAACAATGTTATGAGGCATACAATGATGTGAATGAACATGTAGAACATTTGGTGAGACAAAATAAGCCAGAAATAAGAGAACAAGAATGGTATGGTCACATTTAGAAAATGCTTATATGAAAACAGGCTTAGATTGTAAGCTTTTAGAGCAGACACATTAAGCCTGGAGTGGTGATTATTATTCCTGGATTTTGAGAGGCTGTTTTGTGTGTGTGTGTGTGTGTGTGTATATATATATATATATATATATATATATATATATATATATATAGAGAGAGAGAGAGAGAGAGAGAGAGAGAGAGAGAGAGAAGAGCAAAGCTGAACAAGTTGGGTTTAAAGTAATTTGGAACATAGGGGTAAGGAAGACAGTGTCTACATTTTAGAACCACACATACTTTTTTTTTTTAATTTTTTTATTAATCAAAAAAAAGAAAAGAAATTAACACAACATTTAGAAATCATTCCATTCTACAAATGCACTCAGTAATTCTTAGTATCATCACATAGATGTATGATCATCATTTCTTAGTACATTTGCATCGATTTAGGAAAAGAACTAGCAAAACAGCAGAAAAAGATATAGAATGTTAATATAGAGAAGAGAATTAAAATAATAATACTAATAATATATATATATATATAAAGGAAAAAGAAAAAAAACAAAAACAAAAGATACAAACACACAAACAAACAAACAAAAAACCATATTTCAGGTGCAGCTTCATTCAGTGTTCCAACCTAGTTACATTACACTTAGGTATTATTGTGCTGTCCATTTTTGAGTTTTTGTATCTAGTCCTGTTGCACAGTCTGTATCCCTTCAGCTCCAATTACCCATTATCTTACCCTGTTTCTAACTCCTGCTGGTCTCTGTTACCAATGATATATTCCAAGCTGATTCTCGAATGTCGGTTCACATCAGTGGGACCTTACAGTATTTGTCCTTTAGTTTTTGGCTGGACTCACTCAGCATAATGTTCTCTAGGTCCATCCATGTTATTACATGCTTCATAAGTTTAGTCTGTCTTAAAGCTGCATAGTATTCCATCGTAGGTATATGCCACAGTTTGTTTAGCCACTCGTCTGTTGATGAACATTTTGGCTGTTTCCATCTCTTTGCAATTGTAGATAATGCTGCTATAAACACTGGTGTGCAAATGTCTGTCTGTGTCTTTGCCCTTAAGTCCCTTGAGTAGATACCTAGCAGTGGTATTGCTGGGTCGTAATCCATTCTGCCATTCTATGCCTTTTGATTGGGAAATTCAGTCCATTAACTTTTAGTATTATTACTGTTTGGATAATATTTTCCTCTACCATTTTGGCTTTTGTATTATATATATCATATCTGATTTTCCTTCTTTCTACACTTTACTCCGTACCTCTCTCTTCTGTCTTTTCATATCTGACTCTAGTGCTCCCTTTAGTATTTCTTGCAGAGCTGGTCTCTTGGTCACAAATTCTCTCAGTGACTTTTTGTCTATAAATGTTTTAATTTCTCCCTCATTTTTGAAGGACAATTTTGCTGGATATAGGAGTCTTGGTTGGCAGTTTTTCTCTTTTAGTAATTTAAATATATCATCCCACTGTCTTCTAGCTTCCATGGTTTCTGCTGAGAAATCTACACATAGTCTTATTGGGTTTCCCTTGTATGTGACAGATTGTTTTTCTCTTGCTGCTTTCAAGATCCTCTCTTTCTCTTTGACCTCTGACATTCTAACTAGTAAGTGTCTTGGAGAACGCCTATTTGGGTCTATTCTCTTTGGGGTGCGCTGCACTTCTTGGATCTGCAAATTTAGGTCTTTCATAAGAGTTGGGAAATTTTCAGTGATAATTTCTTCCATTAGTTTTTCTCCTCCTTTTCCCTTCTCTTCTCCTTCTGGGACACCCACAACACGTATATTTGTGCGCTTCATATTGTCATTCAGTTCCCTGATCCCCTGCTCAAGTTTTTCCATTCTTTTCCCTATAGTTTCTGTTTCTTTTTGGAATTCAGATGTTCCATCCTCCAGTTCACTAATTGTAGCTTCTGTCTCTTTAGATCTACCATTGTAGGTATCCATTGTTTTTTCCATTTTTTCTTCTTTGTCCTTCACTCCCATAAGTTCTGTGATTTGTTTTTTCAGATTTTCTATTTCTTCTTTTTGTTCAGCCCATGTCTTCTTCATGTCCTCCCTCAATTTATTGATTTGGTTTTTGAAGACTTTTTTCATTTCTGTTCGTATATTCAGCATTAGTTGTCTCAGCTCCTGTATCTCATTTGAACTATCGGTTTGTTCCTTTGACTGGGCCATATCTTCAATTTTCCGAGCGTCATCCATTATTTTCTGCTGGTGTCTGGGCATTTGATCAGATTTCCCTGGGTGTGGGACCCAGCTGGTTGAAAGCTTTTTCTGTGAAATCTCTGGGCTCTGTTTTTCTTTTCCTGCCCAGTAGGTGGCGCTCGTGGCGCTTGTCTGTCTGCACGGCAGTCGCCCGGGAAACCGCGCGTGGAGGCGGGGGTCGCTGGCTGCCACGGCTTGGGAGAGTGCCGGTCCTAATTGCCCAGCTGGCCCGAAACGCCAAGCGTGACAGGAGGGCCCCGCTATCCAACGTTCCCAGTCAGACCGGGGAGCCACGTGCGTGGAGGGGACCCCAGTCGTCAGCCGCCCGGCCGGGAAAACGCACGCCCCTCGGGTATCTCACCGCAGCAGATTCTCCCTGCCCGTTCAGCCGTTCCAGAATGGGGTACGCTGTCTTTTTGGTCTCTGTCGTGACTCCGGGAGCTGTTTCGTATTGTTTCTGTTTCTTTAGTTGCTTTTCTGGAGGAGGAACTAAGACCCGCGCGTCTTACTAAGCCGCCATCTTCTCCGGAAGTCCACACATACTTTTTGAGACCAATGAAAGAATGATTTATTTGGTCTGGAACTGAAATGTTCTGTAGTGCATAATCTAATTCAACCTATCTGCATAGCTCATTTGAACAACTGAAATACAGGAAGCACAGAATAAGAAAGAGGTCCTTTAATCCTGTGTAGATTATTGTAATGCCTGGAAACATCCTAGAATATATTAAGCAGATAATCAAAAAGTATTGGCAAGTCCTCTGAGGGAGAGGAGAAAGACTATGGAGCTATTAAACCTTATGTGCTGGTTTGAAAGGAAATATGCCCCCTAGAAAAGCCATGTTTTAATAAAAATCCCATTTCATAAAGGTAGAATAATCCCTATTCAATACTGTATGTTTGAAACTGTAATCAGATCATCTCCCTGGATGATGTGATTGAGTCAAGAGTGGTTGTTAAACTGGATTAGGTGATGACATGTCTCCACCCATTTGGGTGGGTCTTGATTGGCTTACTGGAGCCTTATAAAACAGGAAACATTTTGGAGAATGGGAGATTCAGAGAGAGCAGAGAATGCTGCAGCACCATGAAGTAGACAGTCCACCAGCCAGAGACCTTTGGAAATAAAGAAGGAAAATATCTTCCAGGGAGCTTCATGAGACCTGAAACCAGGAAAGAAAGCTAGCAGATGATGCCGTGTTTGTCATGTGCCCTTCCAGCCAAGAGAGAAGCCCTGACTGTGTTAGCCATGTGCCTTCTCACTTGAGAGAGAAACCTTGAACTTCATCAGCTTCCTTGAACCAAGGTATCTTTTCCTGAATGCCTTTGATTGGACATTTCTATAGACTCATAACTGGGACATTTTCTCAACCTTAGAACTGTAAACTAGCAACTTATTAAATTCCCTTTTTTAAAGTCATTCTATTTCTGGTACATTGCATCCCAGCAGCAAGCAAACTAGAACAAAAGTGGAGTTAAATGAGAGTGAAAATAAAATATAAATAAAATGAATCAATAGAAACAAAAGTGGGTTCTTTGAGAAAATCAATAAAATCGATGGGCCACCAGCAAGGCTGACAAAAAAAAAGAGGATGCAAATAAACAAAATCAGAAATGAGAAAGAGGTCATTACCACAGATCATCTTAATTGAAGCTAATTACCAAACATCCTATTCTGATAAGAAGTAATAAAAGAAATCATAATATGATACTTTGAATAACTATATGCCAAAAACCCAGACAACTTACATGAAATATACAAATTCTTGGAAACACACAAACAAGTTACACTGACTCAGGAAAAAATAGATGATCTCAACAAACTAATCACAAATAAAGAGATACAGTCATTTAAAATGCTCCTAGCAAAGAATAGCCCAGGGCCAGATGGCTTCTCAGGGAAATTTTATCAGACATTCCAAAGACAACTAATATCAATCCTGCTCAAATTTCCAAAAATTTGAGGAAATAGGAATATTATCTAACTAACTTATTGAAACTCACATCATTTTAATATCAAAACTGGGTAAATATTCTATAAGAAAGAAACCTACATGCCAATCCCCCTATTGAACATATATGCAAAAACTCCCCCCCAAATATTAGGAAATCAAGTTCAACAAAACATTAAAAGAATTATACACCATGACCAGGTCGGGTTTATACCAGGAATGCAAGGATAGTTCAATACAAGACCAACTAACGTAATACATTGCATTAGCAAATTGAAAGGGAGAAATCACATTATCATCTTGATTGAAGCTAATTACCAAACATCCTATTCTGATAAGAATGCATGAAAATATAGGAATGAAAAGTAACTTCATCAATATGATAAAGGGCATATATGAAAAATTGATAGCCAGTATCATTCTCAATGGAGAGAGATTGAAAACTTTTTCCCTAAGATTGGGAATAAGCCAAGGAAGCACTCTGTCACTCCTATTATTCAATATTGTACTATAAGTTCTAGCTAGAACAATCAGGCAGGAAAAAGAAATTAAAGGTATCCAAATTGGAAAGAAGGAAGTAAAACTATCATTATTTGCACATGACATGATATATATACTTGTAAAATCCTGAGAAATCTACAACAATTTTACCTGAGCTCATAAACAAATTCCTCAATGTGGCAGATATAAAATTAATGTGCAAAAATTAGTAATGTTCCTATACACAAGCAATGACCTAACTGAGGAGTCAGTTAAGGAAAAATTTCCACTTAAAATAACACCAAAAAATCAAGTACTGAGGAATGAACTTAACTAGGATGTAAAGGACTTGTACACAGAAAACTACATAACATTGCTAAAAGAAACTAAAGAAGATCTAAATAGGTGGAAATAAATTCCCTGTTTATGGATAGGGAGGTTAAATACAGTAAAGATATCAATTCTACCCAAATTCTACCAAATCTACAGATTCATCTTAGTACAAATCAAAATTCCAACAGCCTACATCAAAGATTTGGAAAAGCTAGTTCCCAAATTCATCTGGAATGGAAAGAAATCCTGAATAGCTAAAAGAATCCTAAAAAAATAAGAATGAGGTGGGAGGATTAACACTTCTAATTTTAAAACTTATTACAAAGCCACAGTGGTCAAAACAGCATGGTACTGGCACAAAGATAGAAGTACTGACCAATGGAATAAAATTGAGAGTGCATAAATAGACCACCAAATCTATGGTCAATTAACTTTTGACAAAGCCCCCAAATCCTCTGAACTGGGAAGAGAATAGTCTTGTCAATAAGTGGGCATAGGAGAACTGGATATCAATAGCCAAAAGAATGAAAGGGGACCCTTATCTTACACGCTACACAAAAATTAACTCAAAGTGGATCAAACACCTGAATTCAAGAACTAACACTGTAAAGCTTCTAGAAGAAATTGTAGGTTAATATCTTCAAGACCTAGTAATAGGAGGTAGCTTCCTAAACTACACCCCAAGCACATGCAATAAAAGAAAAATAGATAAACAGGAACTCCTCAAAATCAAATGCCTTTGCACCTCAAAAGACTTTGTTAAAAAGCTGATGAAGCAGTCAATTTGCTTGGAAAAAATGTGTGAAATCACACATCAGACAAATGTTTGATATCCTGTATACATAAAGAAAACATACAACTCAACAACAAAAGAAAAAAACAACCCAGTTGTAAAATGGACTAAAAGTATGAATAGGTATTTTCCTGAAGAGCAAATACAGATGGCTCAAAGTCACATGAACGAATGCTTATTTTCATTAACTATAAGGGAAATGTAGATCAAGACTACAGTGAGATACCACCTCATGCATATAAGAATGGCTGCCATTAAACAAACAGGAAACTGCAAGTGTTGAAGATGTGGAGAAACTGAGATACTTATTTACTGCTAGTGGGAATGTATAATGGTGCAGCCACTATGGAAGACAGTTTGGTGATCCCTTAGGAAATTAAATATCAAGTTGCCCTATGACCCAAAAATAGCACTGCTTGGTATATACCCAGAGGAGCTGAAAGCAGTGATACAGACATTTGCATACCAGTATTCATAGCAGCATTATTCACAATCACTGAAAGATGGAAACAATCCAAATGTCCATCGGCATATGAGTGAATTAACAAAATGTGGTACATATACCTGATGAAATATTATGTAGCAGTAAGACAAAATGATGTCCTAAGCCACATGACAAGATGGATGAGTCTTGAGGACATAATGCTGAGTGAAATAAGCCAGACACAAAAGGATAGATATTGTATTACTCCACTTTTATGACCATGGTAAAGGTAAAATCACAGCTTTATAAAGTAAGGCAATGGGTAGAAGTGATGGTAGTTCATTACTGAGTTTATAAGTAATATTGCCATATTGAAGTTGAACATGATTGAAAGGGATTGTATAGAGGCATGTATCTCGCTGATAAACACTACAAATATAAGTAAGTTTGGGCATGAACTACTTCAAAGGTATGAATCTTGTGCAAATAGTCAATAATTGACATGTGTGTGGGGAAATTACTACTGCATGTTATGTCCAAAAGTAACAGGAAAATATCACCCATACCACAGCATCATTAGGGGTGAGTACTTGGGGGAAGGTGGGGAGATACACAAGAGTTAATGGGAGTTTTGGATTTTCTCTTTGCTGAGAGTGTGTTTATCTGTTATTTTTATTTTTGGAGCAATGAAATTTGCCTACATTTGAGAATGATTATGACTGTACATCTACATGAGGATATTGCAAGATGTGGATTGTTTATTTAGAACATTATCATGATGCTTAAATGGATGGATGTGGCTGAAGGATGCAATGAGTGGGAAGCAGAAAGGCAAAGTGTGGTGTATACACATGTTGGAATACTGTGTGACAACAGGAAGTTGTGAGGCATGCAACAAGATGAATGAACCTTGAGGACATTATGTAGTGCAAAATAAACAAGAAACAAAAAAAGCAAATATTTTATGGTCTCTTTCACAGAAAACATAAGAAAATTGGCACCTAGATTGTAAGCTTTTATAGTGGTCACATATAATTCTGACTTTATGTGTTAATCCTACATTCTGAGATACTGTGTTATATGTGTATATGCTGCTATTTCCTTGACATTTTGGGTACCTGTGTGACATCTAAGACTCAGAGTTGGAGTTCTGCAGCTCTGAAAGTCACCATTGCTACAGACAACAACTGTTAAAGAAAGAAAAAGTGGTCAGGCTTCAATTAGAGATAAGAATAAAACCAATCTGGTTGGGACTAAGGTAAATCAGAATACGGGTTCTGTATTTTAGAAACTCACCTACTGTATGAGACCAAAGGAAGAGGGCTTTATTTTTTCTGAAACCTACCTTTTCTGTAGCACACAATCTGTCATGGTTAGGTTCATGTGTCAGCTTGGCCAAGTGGTGGTACCTGTTTGTCTGGTTAGGCAAGTGCTAGCCTGTCTGTTGCAATGAGGACATTTCATAGAATTAAATCATGATAATGTCAGCTACATCCACAGCTGATTACATTTGTAATTACGTTTGTAATAAGTCAAAGGGGAGTGTCTTCTGCAATGAGTAATGATTAATCTGATCACTGGAAGCCTTTTAAGGAGGATTCAGAACAGACAAGCTCTTCCTGTCTCGGCTGGTGAGCCTCTCCTGTGAAGTTCATCCAGACCCTCCATCGGAATTGTCAGTTTCACAGCTGCCCTGCGGTTTTGGATTCTGCATTCCCACGGTCACGTGAGACACTTTTATAAATTTTATATTTGCAAGTGTTCCCTGTTGATTTTGTTTCTCTAGGGAACCCTAACTAATACACAATATAACTCAACCTGCCTGGATATTTCATTTAAAGAACCCAAAAACATAAATCCCAGAGTGGGAATGACAACTTGAAATTCTGTACAGAATAACATAATACCCAGGTACATCTCAAAGTATGTTGGGTAGATAATTAGAAAGTATTGTAAAAATCCCTTGAGGAACTGGAGAAAAAGCACATGGAACTACTAAACTTACCCATGAGAAAAATCCCTGATTCTTTCTCAATCACGAGGGACTCCCAAATTAATATACCAAGGTTTTGATTTAGAAGCTTGCTCTTATGAAACCTATTTCTGTAGTGAAGGAGCTAAGCCTACATATAATTATGCCTCAGAGTTACTTCCACAGGACTTCCTTGGTTTCTCTCTCTCTCTCTCTCTCTCTCTCTCTCTCTCTCTCTCTCTCTCTCTCTCTCTCTCTCTCTCTCTCTCTCTCTCTCTCTCTCTCTCTCTCCCCCCAACTCTGCAGTTAAAATCATTACCCTTCACCCTATGTCGGAGATGATATCCATGGATTTGAGTTTCCCTGAAAACATGGGACATTACTCCTGGGGATGAGTCTGACACTGACACAGTCAGATTGACAATGCTTTTCTGACCAAAAGGTTGAAAAGAAATATAATGAAATAAAGTATTAGTGTCTAGAAGAGATCAAACAGAGTTCAGAGGCTATTCTGCAGGTTACTTTTATGCAAGCTTCAGCAGATATTGCAAATTGCCAGTTTGCCAGGGCCCCAACAATATATTTCCTGTTAACCCTAAAGAAAGCCTAGGGCACTATCTGAGATTCTACTAATGTTTCACACCTTTGGTTTACTCTGCAGAAACCAAAACCTTCAGATGGTTCCTGTCATGGTTAGATTCATGTGTCAACTTGGCAAAGTGGTCATACCTGTTTGTCTGGTTGGGCACATGTTGGCCTGTCTGTTGCAATAAGGACATTTCACAGAAATAAATCATGACCATGTCAGCTGCATCCATAGCTGATTCCATTTGTAATCAGCCAAAGGGGAGTGTCTTCTGCAATGAGTGATGCTTAATCTAATCACTGGAAACCTTTTAAGGAGGACTCAGAAGAGACAGGCTCTTCCTGCTTCAGCTGGCCAGCCTCTCCTGTGGCGTTTGTCTAGACCCTCCATTGAAATCGTTGGCTTCACAGCTTGCCCTGCAAATTTTGGACTCTGTATTTCTGCAGTCATGTGAGACAGTTTTATAAATTTTACATTTGCTAGTGTTCCCTGTTGATTCTGTCTCTCTAGAGAACCATAACTAATACATCTTGGTACCAGGAGTGATTCTTAAGAAACAGAATATTAAGAATGGGTTTTTGTGAATAGTTTTCTACTCTGACTGGACTCAAAGGCACTAAGGACTCTGATTCCCATAATCAGAATGACACTCCCAGTCCATGGAGTGAGTTGGCAAAAGAGATAATCAAAATATCACCATTCATTTCCCCTAATGCTTCACTAGTTAGAAGCCAGGCTCTGGGGGATAATGTTTTTGACACCTTTACAGAGATTTGTGTAACTATGAGATATAGAAATGTTGGCTGGTTGTTGTTAGATACACTGGCTACATTAAGGAGTGAAAGGGATGGACTTAAGGCTTCAAACAAGAAGCTTAAGCACCATTTGACAGATGTAGAAGTTTCTATGAGTACACTGAAGGAAAATCTTATTTCCTGTAGCCATAGACTTGAGATCTCTGAAAATCAGACTCAGAATCTTTTTGTTAGAGTAGCAACTTTACAACATAAACTGAAATCTCAATGTTGCATGGTGTCTGCCATTAAAGTGAGAACATTGATTGGAAAGGTGTGGGACCCTGAAACATGGGATAGTGACATATGGATTGATAATGATGCTGGGGTGAGATTGAAACCCTAGGTCTTGCTGAGTCTTCTTTAGATAACCCTGTTATAGTCTCTAGTGCTGACTTTAGCATTTCTTAAAGAGCTGGTCTCTGGATCACAAATTCTCTCAGTGATTTTTTGTTTGAAAATGTTTTAAATTCTCCCTTATTTTTGAAGGACAGTTTTGCTGGATATAGAATTCTTGGTTGGCAGGTTTTCTCTTTTAATAATTTAAATATATCATCCCACTGTCTTCTAACCTTCATGGTTTGTGCTGAGAAAATCTAACGCATAGTCTTATTGGGCTTCCCTTGTAGGTGATGTATTGCTTTTCTCTTGCTGCTTTCAAGATTCTCTCTTTCTCTTTGACCTCTGACATTCTGATTAGTAAGTGTCTTGAAATGAGTCTATTTGGATCTATTCTCTTTGGGGTATGCTGCACATCTTTGATCTATAATTTTAAGTCTTTCATAAGAGTTGGGAAATTTTCAGTGATAATTTCCTTCATTAGTTTTTCTCCTCCTTTTCCCTTCTCTTCTCCTTCTGGGACACCCACAACATGTATATTCATGCACTTCATATTGTCATTCAATTCCCTGAGTCCCTGAACATATTTTTCCATTTTTTCCCTATATTTTGTTTTGCTTTTCGGATTTCAGATGTTTCATCCTCCAGTTCACGAATTCTATCTTCTGCCTCTCAAAATCTACTATTGTAGGTCTCCATTGTTTTTTTTTAATCTCTTCTACTGTGCCTTTTCTTCCCATAAATTCCATGATTTTTTTTCAGACTTTCAATTTCTTCTTTTTGTTCATTCCTTGCCTTTTAATATCCTCCCTCAATTCACTGATTCAGTTTTTGATGAGGTTTTCCATGTCTGTTAGTATATTCTGAATTAATTGTTTCAGCTCCTGTATCTCATTTGAATTGCTGGCTTATTCCTTTGACTGGGCCATATCTTCAATTTTCCTAGCGTGATTTGTTATTTTTTGCTGGTGCCTAAGCATTTAATAACCTTAATTAATTTATTCTGGAGATTACTTTCACTTCTTTTACCTAGGGTTTTCTTGCTGGATGAATGTGTTTTCTATCTGATCTTTGACATTCAGTTCAGCTTTTTCTGGACCACTAGCTTAGGTTTTGTTTAACAGAGGAGAACTTTTCAGTTCTTGTTTTCTTGTTTCTTGCCCTGCCTGCATGGTACCTTCCCCCTCCTCAGGAAGATCTATTTAGGTACTATAGACCCAAGCCAGATTTTCCCAGACCAAACTGACCTCTTATCGGGTGGAAAGAGTTACCTGCATTGGTTTTACCTGAGGGTGAGACCAGCAGGTTGAAAGACTTTCCTGTGAAGTCTCTGGACTCTGTTTTTCTTATTCTTCCCAGTATGTGGTGCTTGTCTGCCTGCAGGTCCCACCAGCATAAGGTGATGCGGTACCTTTAACTTTGGCAGACTCTCCCTGCTGGGGGCGTGGTGGAGACAGAGGAGAGGTTGTAGGCAGGTTTTAATGGCTTCAAATTACCAAGATCCAATTCAAATTCGGCTGGATACAGAATTCTTGTCTGGAAATCTTTCTCTTTCAAGATCTTAAATTTCTCATACCACTTATGTGACTTCCCTTGTATGTTGTACATTGGTTTTCTCTTGGCACTTTCAGGATTTTCTGCTTCTCTTTATCTTTTGAAAGATTGATTAGTATGTATTTGGGGAAGGTCTATTTGGATTTATTCTATTTGGAGTTCATTGGGCTTCTTTGATTTGCACATCAATGTCCTTTATAATGGCTGGGAAGTTTTCCCCCATTGTACCTTCAACTGATCTTCCCAGCCCTCTACTCTTCTCTTCTCCTTCTGGGACAGCAATCATTCATATATTTCTGTGCTTTGTTTTGTCCATCATTTCCTTGAGATCCAATTCAAATTTTTCTTCTTTTTTGTCATTTACTGTTTTAAGAGTTCAAAATCAGTTTTCCTGTCCCCCAGTTCATTTATTTTTTCTTCTGCCCCTTCAAATCTACTGTTGTTGTCTACAGTATTTTTTTACTTGGTCCACAGTATCTTTAATCTCTGTGATATCTGCTATTTTTCTATCTATTCTTTCAAATTCCTCTTTATACTCTTCTAGTGTCTTCCTGATCTCCTTTATATCATTATTCATCCCATTGTTGTTACTTAATTGAAGTGCCAGATGTGGGAACAGGGTGCTTGTGCCAAGGATTTGGGACAAGTGTGCACATTTGTGATGCAGGGGGTTGGGGTGCAGGGGTCAAGAAGTTTGTGTAGGAATGTATGGGCACCTGATGGCAGGAAGGATGTGGCTGTGTGGGTGAGCAGGTCTTTGACACATGGCCTTGGCTTGTGCTGGTGTAGGGGGAGAGTTTCTCATGTGCACATGTGTAGAGTTCAGTTCAGTGGCCGCTTTTGCCCCTAAATGGACTTGGGGAAGTTATGGCCGTGCTACACCATAGCACTTACCAAGAGCCGGAGGCATGACTGCAGGCCATGCACATCATGTGCATTTGGGAGGACTGTAAATCGAGTACACATGAGAAAAGCTCTGGGGTCAAGGTGAGTTTGTGTTACTGTGTGGGCTAGGGGTGGGTGTATCCTAGGTAAGCACTCACAGCCTTTATGCACTGGTGACTGCCTCCAGGGGTCAGGGAGGGAGAAGTGGTCTTGGGAGGGGTGAGGTGGTACTGTTCTTACAGAGGAGAGATGGGTTTGGCTTAGTCAACTGTGCACTTTCTTGGGATGGTGTGGAATGAATATGGATAGCAGGGGGTGGTAGAACAGGATTTTGGAACTTGGGGGGGCAGGTGATGGGGTTCAAGTGCATGGGTATGGGGTAAGTCCTGGGTCATGGGGTTGCGCCAGTGTAGATAGCTTGTTCAAGTAATACAGATTGACTTTCTTCCTATTCCATGTCTCCCTGCCTTTGCACTTCTCAGGGCTCTGGGCTTCTGTTGGAAAGGGGCATCTTAGGCTGCCCCAGGCAGGGTGGTCTCTATTTCTCTGTATCTCAGTTCTTCAGCTTTTGCAACCACGGTTTCCTTTTGTGGTATAGAAGACACTCTCAGATCACTTACATCCTAGAACCACCATCTCAGTCACTTCCCTTTCCCTTCTCGAGCTGTTGCTTGGAGCAGTTGTGAACTCAACCTATTCCATTCCACCATCTTCCCAGAATTCTCCATTGCCATATTTTTAAGTTCAACCTCATTAAGTGATAGTTTAACCATCTCTAGCTTCTGTATATTCTCCTTTAGGTTCTCTATATTCTGAGGTTAAATTTATTGGCTTATATTAGCAAAATCATACAGTATCTATCTTTTTGTGTCTGGCTTATTTCACTCAGCATTATGTCCTCAAATTTTATCCATATTGACATATGCTTCAGGACCTTATTTCATCTTACTGCTCCCTAATATTCTATTGTGTCTATATATCAAATTTCATTCATCCATTCATCCATTGATGGGCACTTGGACTGTTTCCATCTTTTGGCAATTGTAAATAGTACCACTATGAACATTAGTGTGCAAATGTCTGTTCATGTCACTGCTTTCTGTTCTTCTTGGCATATACCAAGTTTGGTCTTACCGATTCTCAGGGCAAATTGATATTTAGTTTTGTGAGGAAATGCCAAACTGTCTTCCACAGTTGCTGTACCATTATATATCCAAGTGAAGTATTCCAAATTCTCCACATCCTCCCCAAAATTTATAGTTTCCTCTGTGTTTAATAGCAGTCGTTTTTATAGGTTTGAGATGATATCACAAGTGTAGTTTGATTTGCTTTCCCTTATCATTAATAAAGATGAACAGCTCTTTTTGTGCTTTTTTGCCCATTGGTATTTGCTCTTCAGGAAATTTTCTATGAATATTTTTGACTATTTTATAATTGGGTTGTTTGCTCTTTTGTTGTTGAATTTTATGATTTTTAAATATATACTGGACATCAAGCCTGATTTGATATGCTGTCTCTAAATATTTTCTCCCTTTGGTTTGGCTGCCTCTTCACCTTTGTGATAAAGTCCTTTGAGGTACAGAGCATTTGACTTTAAAGAATTCCCATTTATCTATTTTTTCTTTCATTGCTTGTGCATTGGGTTTAAAGTTTAAGAAACTATCTCCTATAACTATGTCTTGGAGATGTTTCTTTATATTTCCTTCTAGGATTTTTATGGTACTGGCTCTTATATTTAGGTCTTTGATCCACTTTGAACTAATTTTTGTATAGGGAGTAAGGTGGGTGTCCTCTTTCATTCTTTTTGTTTTTGATATGCCGTTCCTTCAGACCCATTTATGGAAAAGACTACTCTGTCCAAGTACAGTGGACTAGGGTCTTGGAATATCAATTGAGCATAGATTTGGTGGTCTATTTCCATACTATTAATTCAAGTCCATTCATCATATGCCTATCTTTGTGCCAGTATCACGTTGTTTTGAGTACCATGGCTTTAGAATAAGCTTTAAAGTCATGAAGTGTTTGTCCATCCACTTCATTCTTCTTTAGGACATTTTTGGCTCTTCAAGGTCACTTTACCTTCCAAATATATTTTATCACTGGCTTTTCTGAATCTTCAAACTAGGTTCTTGGAATTTTGATTCCTATTGCATTGAATCCATAGATCAATTTGGGTAGAATTGACATCTTGATGACATTCAACCTTGCTATCTGCACTGATTTGAAAGGCTTATATATCATAGAAAAGCCATGTTTTAATCTTGATTCTATCTCGTGGAGGCAACTGTTTCTTTTAATCACTATTCAGTACTGTATGTTGGAAAATTGATTAGGTTTTCCCCAGAGATGTGGCTCACACAATTGTGGGTATTCATTTTTAATGAGAGAGTGGTGTGACTCTACCTATTCCAGGTAGGTCTTGATTAGTTTACTGGAATATTTTAAAAAAAGAAGCATTTTGGAGAAAACTTCAGAACAGTGACAAAGAACATGAGAACCAGCAGAATTCATACAGCCATAGACCTTTGGAGATGAAGAAGGAGCATGCCCCCAGGGGATGTTTATGAAAGAAGCCTTGAGAGAAAGCTGACAGATGTCACCATGTTCACTATGTGTATTCCCAGTTGAGAAAGAAACCCTGAACTTCATCAGCCTTTCTTGAGTGAAGGTAACCTCTTGGTGCCTTAATTTGAACATTTTATTAAGCTTGCTTTAATTGGAACATTTTCATGCCCTTAAAACTGTAAACTAGCAAATTAAAAAATTCCTCCCTTTTCAAAGTCTTTCCAGTTCTGTTATTTAGTAGCTGAGCTAGAGGACAAACTAAATCATGCTCCTCACTATGCTGCCATCTTGCTGTGCATCTCTAGTATATTTTTAAGCCCTAGTATTGTGACTTCCATCCTTATAATTTAGGTTATGTTTCTCTTTATACCTTCATATTCTACTTTTTTGCACATACATTATATCCTTAATATCCTTTATCTCTTTATGCATATTTTCCATCAGATGTCTTGACAGCCTATTATTTTGGTGTAAATCTTAAAGTCAGTTTCTCCCTCTTGCCTAGTTTCTGTTCTTGATTGGCTTTATGCTTTGGCTCTGCTTTGATGCTTGGTCCAACTTATTCTGGAGCTATAGAGTATCATGTGTTATATTGTTCAGATTTTCTAAGCTCCTCGAAATTTGATTCTTGCCTTGGATTCATGGTAAAATTTTTAAGGTTGTACTCTATGCACAGTTTTCCATGTCCAGGAGAAAGCTTGTTTTCCTCTGTTGCTTCTCCAGGAATGATGATTTATTCCATTTGTTATCTGCAGAAGTTTATCTCCAGCTATTATTATTTGTTTAAATTCTCTCACTCACTCAGTGATCCTTTTTCCTTAAACTTTTCAGTTCTGTGCACCATCCTGCCTTACATTTTTTTTGTTTGAGGCTTTTCTCCTTCTGGATTCTTCCCATTAGAGTTTCCCACCCCAGAGACCCACATAGGTGGGTCACTGTAGAAATGTCACTTGTGTATTCAGATGGTCCAGCTTCCAGGACTTGCATATATACACCTCTTGCCAACAGTACCACTGCAGTTTCTCTTTTTCTGTACTCATTGGTCCCTTTGTATGCAGCATTCCTCAGTGGTTTACATTCCACCATACATCTCTAAGGACTTGTGTCACTGTGCCTGTATGTAGTGGGGTTCTAACTTGACACTATAAGAAGCTATATCTATGCATCTCCCAAGCTGTGTAGTTTGGACTGGGAGGTCTGAGATAGAAATATTCTACCTGAACTTAGAATTTTTTCTTTGTTTAAATTCAGTATTTATGGAGTCTTTATCCAGTCTCTGTTGTCCTGCAAAATTCTAAGAATTGGGAATTTTTCCTCTCATTGATTCTGACAGGTGAAATTCTAGAAGATGTCTCATATTACCATGTTGAAGATGTCACTCTCCACTACTGTATAATTTTATCACCTACATAGATTGTGTATCCCTGAACAGTTTGTCAACAATACCCTGTAAGTGTGAAGTGTCCTGAATGCAACATATCAGAAGGCACAGGATTGCAATTTGTCCCAACAGGGGTGACATTAGCTTGATATCATGTGCTTTCTGATATGTTGCACCCATAAGGATACATCATTACTTTGTTCACTTGGTTAAATACTCTCTACCAGATATCATATCTATAAAGTTAATATATTTCTTCTCATAATTAACAATTATCTTGTAAGGATTTATTGAGAGGTGTACATAGTCATAGCATTTAATATAAAAATTATTTTGCTTCCTTTGACTATCTGCACTTGTATTTTGCTTTAGGAAATGAAAACTGTCACTTTTGTTTACTGGAAATAATGATTTTTGCAAGTGGAGATTCTGAGATAGTTAATTTCAGAACCTCCACCATTACTATAACTATCAATTAAAAAGTTAGTATTTAATTATAATATTAAGAATCACCATCTTCTATTTTAGGTTATATTGCTATGTATGTTTATCTGTTTATTGTGTTTAAAAGAGGCAAAATAATGATCTAAAATTTTTACAAAATTGGAAATATGTTTCAAACAACTTCAATATTAATGAAAATTTTCTTCTCAGAAAATGTAGCTCCCATTTTTTAATGTTTTTATGCATAAAATCACAACGTTATTCTATCAATACAAAAATTTTGTTGCCTTTTAGTGATTTACATTAATCTTCTAGTACGTGAAATTGCCAAGAACATTCTTTAAGGATTACACCTGTGTATTTTCCTATGTGTTCTCTTTAAATAAATTCTCAGTCAGATAAACTGGGGTAGAACACAGGCTTTACTTCTGATTGGGCATTTGACAAAATATGCTCATAGAATAGGAGGAATGACGCTATTGATCTCATAGATCATTTTTGTGGTTCTGTACACTATTATGAAACACAAATAACATAATGTCTAGAATATTACAAACGTATTTAAATGATTTTTATGGTCTTATTATATTTGAATCTACCATTTCTGTCAAAATTCATCAGACCAAAGTAATCACACATTTTTTTCTATGTGTTCTAGATCTCTGCTTTTCAAAAGAGTGGCCTGTCATCACTGGGAAGATTGACAGAATGCAGAAACTTAGGCACCAGCCAAGAAATTCTGAACCTGAATCCACATTTTAACAAGTTCTTCTGTTCATTTTTGTTTACACTAAAATTTTAGAAGTACACTTTAATTCAACATGACCTCTCCCATCTGAGAAATAATGATGTGTGGGTTTAAAGCGATTCATGTACCCTAGAAGAGCCATGTTTTTATCCTAATCAATCTTGAGGAAGAAACCATTTCTTTTAATCCTTATCCAATAATGTAAGTTGGAAAGTTGATTAGGTTATCTTCACAGAGATGTGACTTACCCAACTGTAGGTATTAACTTTTGAATAGAGGGATATGTGCCTCCACCCATTCTTTGTGGGTCTTGGTTAGTTTACTGGAAGCCTATCAAAGAGGAAAGATTTGCAAAGAGTTACTTTTGAGAATGAGGAGAGAGGTGAAGAACCTCAGCCAATCCATGATGCCAAGAGTCCACCAGCCAAAGACCTTTGTAAATGAAGAAGGAATACTTACCCTGGGAGATCTTCATGAAACAAGAAGCCAGGAGAGAAAGCTAGCAGATGCCAACAAGTTCACCATATGCCTTCCCAGTTGGGAGAGAAACCTGGAATTTCATTGGTCTTTCTTGAGTGAAGATAACTTCTTGTTGGTGCTTTAATTTGGATATTTTTATAGACTTACTTTAATTGGCACACTTTTCACAGCCTTAGAACTGTAAACTAGCAACTTATTAAATTCCCCTTTTTAAAAATGACTACATCTCTGGCATATTGCATTATGGAAGCTAGAAAACTAGAACAAATGCCAACTAGTTTTTATGATATAAATATAGCATTATATGTATATATATATATGTGTATATATATGTATATATATATATATGCATATATACATGTGTGTAAGGTCTTAGTTATATATTTTATCTTCCACAAAAGTATAGTATCTGTGATTGATTTGTTGATCATATGTCATCCTCTTTCTTTAGAGACAGGATGACACATTAAGAATATCACTGACTCAAAAATTACCTTATTGGATAAACCAGTTCCCTCACCTTACTCAGTACCAGTTTTTTTAACTGTCTCCTTTTATCTTGGGTCAAATTACAAACTATTCAGATGCCTCTTAGTGAAATGTGTTTAATTTCAAGGACTGTTGATATTTAGAGAATGGCCATAGATGTCTCCAGGATGAGTGGGAATGCTTGGATCTAGTCAGAGGAATTTTTACAGGGATGTGATAGTGGAGAACCATCTCCCTAAGGATGCATCACATCTCTCCTGAATTCTTAATCTGATCTCAGGGACATATTTCTTTTCTCTGTTGTAAATCACTGCAGAGCTCAGTTTTCCTTGACTGTGTCTCAGACCCTGATTTCAAGGAAAAGATAAGGTTATTATTGGTGTAGAATTAAAAATTTTCTTGTTGCTTCATCTGGACTGTAACCTTCCCCTTTCTTCAGATAATTTCATCTTCCCTTCTAGATTTTTATAATCCTGGAAATTTGTTTCATGAAACCTTGTGACCTACAAGTCAAAACTCCAATTTTGAATATCCTGTACATTTTTTTCAGTAATTCTTGAAAGTGAAGCTCAGGAGCTGTGAATTTAAAATGCTTCCTAATTATTCTAAAGGCATTGTCGGGAACAGGTTTAGGGGAAAAATGCCCTAGAAACATTGAACATATTCTGTTTTTGTGGAGCACAGAATTGGGTTGGAAAGTGGAAAATCCCCAGCTGAATCATGTTTGTTTTTCTAGCAAGCATATCTCACTATCGCTAAGCTGGTTGCGTTCATGTTTCTCAAGCAGAGAAAGAGCCCTGACTACTTTGCTCCTCCAATGCTTTGGGACATCTGGGAAATTTTGTGCATGTTTCTAAGGATTTTTCTGTCTGTTAGGCCATTTCTACAATTTTGCTTTAGTCTCATGACAGAACTATGCAAGGGTGGTGTTCTAGCTTGCTAGCTGCTAGAATGAAATATATTAGAAATAGAATGGCTTTTAAGAAGGGAAATTTATTAAGTTGTGAGTTTACAGTTCTAAGCCTGTGAGAAATGTCCCAATTAAAACACTGAGATAGAAATATCCAATCTAAGGCATCAGGGAAAGATACATTGATTCAAGAAGGCCAATTAAGTTCAGGGTTTCTCTCTCCACTGGAAATGCACATGGCAAACATGGAGACATTTTCTAGTTTTCTCTCAAGGCTCCTTTTTTTCATGAAACTCCCTGGGAGCATTCTCCTTCTTCATTTACAAAGATCTCTGGCAGTGTGGGCCCTTCAAGTTTCCAGCCTACAGTGACTCTTGATAGAGATAATAGAATTATATACCATGGTTGCAGAACTACCTCAAAAATCTAAATTTTAAATGCTGCAAAGAGCAAAGGTGAAGGACTAATCAACAGAGTGTTGGTCAAGAACTCATACTGAAGCACAAACAAGGACAAAATACTCTTTTTGACCCTTCCTATCTCTCAAGTTATTACAGAATTAATAATGTTAGGGTGGGCAAGCCAATATCAGGGTTTTCTGTACACCAATTAAAAAAGATAAATTTACAAATCGAATGCATCATGGATCTAATGATTTTAACACTGGACTGATTTAAAAGAGGTAATTAACTTTCTACAGTTATACTTATGAATACAGTATTTCTGATGATGATTTTGTATGTGTTTAGTGTTTCATTGTCAATATAAGTTCCAGGATATTGGGGATTTTATCTCTTTTACTCACCATTGTGTCCCAATACTGTGAAACTTGCTGGCATGGAACAGTTGTCCAATAAATATTTGTTGAATGAATGAATACCATATACAACATATTCAATGAATGCTATTCTCAACAATTTTCCAAGTATTAAATGCCACCATCTGAAAAATATAAATATGCATTGATAGAGTGTATTATTTTCAAAATATTGGCAACACCTCCTGTTCTGGATGCATCTCTGAAGCAAGATCAGACTCTTCACCCTACTGACCTCAGGCTAGGCCATGTGACTAAATAGAAGGGACATGTTCAACCTATGAACAGAAGCTTTAGGAATCATCATGTGGATCCCCATTTCTTTTTTCCCCTTTGCTGTGAGACAAGCATTTCCAACATTTCTTCCTTCTGTCTTAATCCCAAAATGAAGCTGGTATAGAAAAGAGCCACAGGCTACCTACCAAGGAAAGAAATGTAAATGAGAATTAAAACTTTGTTAATGTAAGCTGCTAAGATTTGGGAGCTTTTATTTCTTCAGTATAATCTGGCAAAGGCCCACTGATACAGCACATAGTACATAAAAATTTATAATATCACACAAAAAATAAGAATGTAAAAAATGAATTCAATAAGCATTGACTAAATACAGCTGTACACTTTTCCTCCCTTAACAGAAAGAAAGAAATTCTTGTCTGAGATCTACCTCAAATATCATTTAACTTGAGCAAGATTCTCTGACCACCCCAGTATTAATCAAGACTTTCTTGATTGCACAAAGCAGAAACTTAACTCTAATTTTCCACCACACCTCAACCTACCCTTCTTCAGTTTTCCTTGTCTAAGTACATGATAACTCCATCTTTATAGTTGATCAGGTCAAAAACTTTTGAGATGTCCTTGTTTGTTTTCTGTCTTATGCCATATCCATTCTGAAAACAAATTGGGTTGTCTGAAAATATTTCCAAAATTTGATCATTTCTCAATACTTGCAGGTCCTTCAGTGGTTCAAGCAGTTGGTCATTTCTCAACAGCTTTCCTATAGTTTCCCCATTTCTACCCTTTCCACCTAGAGTCAATTCACTGCAAAGCAGCCAGTTGATGCTTTCAAACACAAAACATGAGTCAGATCATGTCATTCCACTGCTATTCTTCTCACTCAGAGTAAAAGATAGTCTTAAAAATGGTCAATAAGGCCTTAATGTGATCTGGTCACATTTTCTTACTGATTTCATATCCCAGTTCTTTACAAATTGCTTATTCTGTTTTAACCACATCACTAGTCTCCTTGAAATGTACAAGGAACATTCCTGACTAAAAACCTTTTACTTATTGTTCTTGCTGTCTGAAATGTTCTTTTCCTGATACCCATGGTTTGCTCCCTCACTACCTTTTTTTGTGAGTTCTCCTTATCATATGTAAAATTGTAATAACCCCTCTCCACTCTCCTTTTTCCCTTTCTCAACTTCAGTTTTCTCCACACACTCAAGTCATCTCTATACCATATTTTTGTCTGCACTATAATTAGTTTATCCTATCTTTTCTCCCACTAAAATTTAAACTCTATTGGGGCAAGAGTTTATATCTATTTTTGCCACTGGCATATTGCATTAAATTATCTACTGCTATTGCTATTATCTATTGCTACTGTGGCAAAAAAATCACCCTGAAATTTAATCTTAAAATGACAATAAGGTCATATTATCTTTTACAAATTCTGCACAACAGGAATCTAAGAGTAGCTTGCTGACTGGTTCTGGCTTGGGGATTCTCGTGTGATTCAGTCAGATATGGGCCAAGACTGAAGGCCTGACCAGAAGTGAAGGATTTGCTTCCAAGAGGACTCTTTCACATAAAAGTCAAGTTGGCATTTGTTGTTGATGAAGGGCCTTAGATTTTTTCTTCATAAGGCTGCTCACATGTTTTTCTGGCTTCTCCTAAAATGTGCAGTCTAAGATAAGACAAAAGCTGCAACGCCATGAAGACTTAGCCTTAGAGGTTAGACCCTGTCACTTTTGCCATATTTTATGGTACACAAGCCAGCCCTTATTCAGTGTGGGGGGACTATTCAAGGACATGAACACTGAGTGACAAAGGTTATTTGGAATCAATTTGGAGGAGGGCTAACATATCATCTATCCACAGAGCCCAGAACAGTCCCTGGTATAATATATATTCAAAAAATATTTGATGAGTGAATGAGTCACTTGATGGTTACTTGTAGCAGATAGGATTAACATAAGACCTGTGGAACAACTTGGGAGTAGATGGCACTAGGGTAGTGGCAGCAGTAAGCTGCTTTATGTGATCTGATTTATGCAGAACAGTCTGGGAGGAAGAGACTGTTTGTTTACCACAAATGGTTATTTTAAGTATGAAGAAAGAACACTGAAAGATATGAACTTTGTTCCCTCAGGAAATGCATGCATGCCTATTGTCATCCTGCAGTATATAACCAGGATCTGGTTAAGAATAAAATTGTCTGAAGTCTGTCTGATGTAATCTTAAGCTTCAGACCCCCTGAGCCCGTCTGTGTCTTTCTTTCTTTCTTTCTTTCTTTCTTTCTTCCTTTTTCTCATCATTCCTTAATATACTTTGAGCTCTGTTTCATAGGAAGCAACAGTTATTGATGAAATAATAGAAATAAAAAAGACTAGAAGAACAAAGTCTTAGAAAAAGTAGGATTTACTGGAAATGGAAATTCTAATAAACACAGAATGCTCTCCATCTCTTCTCTGCCTCTTAGGGTATTGTCAGGATCTCTGCATCTATCCTTAGAGCTGTGTAATAAGAGAGGAAAAGATCTATACTTTTCCAGTTCTGATTTGAAAAGCCCCAGAGTAAGACTCTGGCAGGCCTACCCCCTATAAGCAATTGGTATGGCCAGGAGGTTAAGACAATATGGTTGGATTAGCTGTAGTCAAGCACCTATACCTGTTAGTAGAAGAAGAATATGGAAGGGCATATAGAAAAATAGAAATAATCCAATTTGTTCAGTCAATTTAAATACTGCCTTTTTTGTATATTCCCAAATATGATAGAACATATCATGTGTTCATTGGTTCATATGTCTGTTTTCTATACCATACCTTGAGTTCCTACAATGAAATCTGAATGCAAGACCATACTTTTATACACTAAATGACATGAGATTTGTAGTCAAAAGTCATTGATACTTGCATTTTTGCTTTTTCTTTTATTATCACTGTGGCTTTGGACCAAACTTAACTTCTTAATTTTTTAAATGGTCCTAATAATGGCCTGTTATTGCTGACACAATATACAAGCTAAAAACATTAGTTAATGTCCTTCTTCTTAGGCAAGTCTTGGACATAATTGCATGCCTTAATAAATGTTTGTGAATGAAAAAAGAAAGAAAAGGCTGCCTCTACAAGATGGATCATGATTAACACATAGCTTTCCTAAGGTACATAATCCTTTCAAACTAGCACATTACACCTTCTGGACCATAAAAAAGACATGTTTTCATTCCATATACAAAATGCTTTCACTCAGTCACAATATCAGAGATCCCTAAACCATTTAAGTAACAAAACAAATAGAACACAAGGTTAAGAGCAGTACAAAGTCTCATCAAAGTCTATTACAGGCATGGTATGTTTTAAGGCAAAATTTTCCTATGGCTCTTGCCCTGTAAAACTCAGAACAAGTTATTTTCTGCCAACATACAAAGGAGGGAAAATCATAGGAGAAATATTCCCATTTCCATAAGGAGAAATCAGAAGGAATACATGGATCACTGGACCAAAGCAGTTTTGAAAATCTGCAGGGCAAACTCTTTCAGATTTCAAGGACTGAGAGTCATTTACCCTCAGGGCTTTAGAAAGCAGCAGTCCCAACCTTTCCAAGTGCCTATGCAACAGCCTGCCTCTCTCTGAGTGAGACCTTGGGGGGACATTGGGGAGACCACATTTTTCTCAGCTGCGCCCTTTTCAAGCATTGAGCACCTGGGCTGTCTGTCATATGTGGGACACACCCTCAACCCCTCCACGGGGTGGCATCCAGGCTTTTCCCAATCTTTGAGGAATGTGGCCTACTCTCTCCAAGGTCTAAGGTGGCACAGTTCTTTCACTGTAATGAGGTGGAAGGCCCACCATCTGCTCTCAGGGAAACTCACCCTCTCCAAGTGATTAGATGGGTCCACTCTCCTGGGCTGAGTTTTCTTGACTGTAGATTTTAGCTTCCATAATTCTGCCTCTGCAGTTATTTTTCTACCAAAGGATCACTTTTCTCTCCCTCTCAGTCCTGACTGGCAGTGGTTCTGTTTATACAGATCCTGCAACGACCCTGCTGGCTTCTATGCAATACCCTTGGATCATGTCCATCAGACAGAAGAAATGTCCACAAATCTTTCCTCAAAAACTCCATCTCCAATCCTGTTTTTGTCTGAAATGACTGAATGCTTCCACATTTGGCCACATATTCACATAAGGTACTACTCTCTGGTGTGTCTTTTCCTGGAAGCCTAGAATTTTCCAGAACATCAATTTCTGGTTTCTTTGTACCCAGGATTTCAATCTTAGCTTATCTCTTTCCTGTCACATTTTGCTAGAAGTTGTAAGGATAAACCAGACTGTACTTTCCTCATTTAATTTGAAAATCTCTTCTGCTGAATATCTGCATTCATGGCTTTTAAAATCTGCCTTCCAGCCAAAGCCACTAGTCAACTTTACCAGATTATCTGCCATTTTAAAATGAATCATCTTCCTTCCAATTTGCAATAACATGTGCCTCATTTCTGCCTAAGCCTTATCAGAAGTATCTTTAAAATCCCCATTTCAACCTACAGTCTTTTCAAAGAACTCTAGGCCTTCTCTATCAAGTTCCACACAACTCTTCTGAAATCTTTCCCTGATCCATTTAAAAACCTTTTCCAACATGTTCAGTATTTGCAAACTGAAGCACCTCCATTTCTCTAGTACCAAAATCTGTTCTTGTTTTCTAGCTGCCAGAATGCAATATACCAGAAGCAAAATTGCTTTTAAGAAGGGAAAATTATTAAGTTGCAAGTTTACAGTTCTAAGGACATGAAATTGTCCAAATTAATGCAACTATATTGAAATGCCCAATCTAAGGCATCCAGGGAAAGGTACCTTAGTTCAAGAAGGCTGATGACGTTCAGAGGTTCTCTCTCAACTAGAAAGGCATATGGCAAACATGGTGATTTCTGCTACCTTTCTCTCCAGGCTTCTTGCTTCATGAATCTCCCCCAGGGGTGCTCTCCTTTATCTCCAAAGGTCACTGGCTAGTGGACTCTCATCGTTCTCATGGTTCTCATGGCACTATTGCTCCTTTCAAAAGGATTTTAAAGGATTCTGGTAAACTAATCAAGAACTTCTTTTGGAATTGACAGTTGCATCTGCCTCAAATCAAAAGAAAATACCCACAATTGGGTAGTGGTATCTCTGTGCAGATAATCTAATCAAGTTTCCAACCTACAGTGCTGAATAGGGATTGTAAGAAATGATGCCTCCACAAGATGAATAAGGATTAAAACATGGCTTTTCTGGGGTACATAATCCTTTCAATCCAGCACGGGTGATGAAGAATTGGGAATTTTCTTCAACAATCCCAAAGAAACCATGCATATATGTCCTCTGCTTTATAGTTTCCTATTTTATGCAGGTTTCAGATATGGTCCCTCAGAAATTCAGACTCAGTAATTTCATCAGAGCACAAAACACCTTCTTATACACTGAAAAAATATAATCTTCCATTTACTTTCAAATTTTACTTTTTCCTACTGCTAACTAAGACTATAAATATCAACTCTATATGTCCCATTTCCTCAACTGTAAAATAGTTTGGTGTATTGATTAATCTTACAAAATTCTTATATATACAATGCTTCTGGGGATTTTAGAACATTGTTCAGCACATCATAAGCTCACAAATGATACTTTTTTCTGAATAAATATAATTTTATCTTTTTCATGTTTAGTATAAAGCTTACTGAAAATCTCTCTTGTGTGTTTTCATTTGTTCTTAGAGGTAAATTGGAAATTTCTGAAATAGCATGTCCAAATTTACAATGCTTTGTGATAAGTAAGTTAAGTGATAAATACACACTCTACATTTATTAAAGTGTTTTGTTTTTGTTAAGTTACTACAGGTAAATATATTCATTGGGATTGCCACACATTTCCCTGAAACCATGTCTCAAAGATTGTGTAATTTAATCCTAACTGTTTATTACATATATCACTGAGTCTTACCAAATTTTCATCTTTCATGTTTTTCACCCTCCTTTGATTCTTAACCTAGATTACAGCATTTACATTTTGCATAGTAATAACAACATATTAAGTAACTAATACAGACTCCTAAATGTCATTTAAATGCTTATTCGTTAAAAAGTTCTCATTAGCACTTGCTTTTGACTGTTATGCATTTCTTGTAAAATTTTATTGTCATATGCCACACTTCAATGGTTCAAAATTTAAGTGATTATGGCAGCAAAATAATAGTTGAAAATGTTATTATCTAGAACATTCATTTTTCAAAGTACATCTTTGTTGTGTTCAAGATTTTATGGTATGCAGTTTCTTTCATTCTTGCCTTGCAAGTCCATATTACTGAGTTTCTCTTATTAGACAGGCTCTCTGTTTAGGATTGAACAATATCCCCCACAAATATTTTGCCCAGGTTTCAACACCTCATTCTGTGGATTTGAAATGATTTATAAATAGGATTCTGAAGGTGTGTCCAAGCTGAGTGAGGCTGGGCCTTTTTCCTATATGGCTGAAGTTGTTATAAACAAAGGAATTGGACAGAGAAGGAGAGACCAAAGACAGTCAATAGAATCTAGAACAGAAAGCAGAAGTTGCCTCCATGTGTATTACCATATTCTGGAAAAACCCCAAGGAACCCTACAGATTGCAAGTCTTCCAGAAGGTAGTGAACCTAAGATAACACAGGCTTTCTAGACCATGAGTCATATTTCTGTTATTAAGCTAACCCATTTTGCAGTACTTATTTTAATACTCCCCAACATCAATTCTCTATATTATGTTTTATACAACGATATTCACTTCAGTGAGTTTTAAGATACTGTGGGTTTTAAGTCATATATGATCGACCATACAATTATTGTCAATAAATATACACATGTGTTTATTTATCCCTACTATTATCAAGTTTTACCTTGTGTATTAAATTTTCTTGGTTCACAAATCAGAAGTAGTTTTACCTTGTCTAGGTGTGTAGCTATTTAGAAAGGTTTTTTTGTTTTGCTTTGCATGAGAAATGAACCTGGTATCTGGCATGTCAGGTGAGAGCTGTGCCTGCTGAACGACCCTGGCCTGCCCAAGAAAGTTTTAATTTCATTATCTATTTGTTGAAGAATATTTATTTTCTTTGAAAGAGAAAAACATTTTGGATTTGAGGGCTATTTTTGTAATGTTTGAAACATTGTTTCTCTATCAGTTAATTTTTAATGTTTTTTATATTTTGTTGCACTTCAGCTATATCTTCTTAGGACATCTAAGACTTCCTTCCTTGCAATGAATCTACCTGCAGAATGGTAGATTCATTCCAAAAAGTTATGTTGGGAAAATTTTCCAGCTATAGTAGCCTTGAGTATTTACACTTCAGTTAAGACTCTGGAAGTAAGGGTAGTTGTAAAGGGAATAAATTATATTATGAGGATGCAAACAAATTGTGACAACTGCTAGTAACTAAAACCCCACTATGAAAAGATATCAAGGACATAAAATGTCTCAGTACAATCTCATTTTAAATGAGTTACTTTTTTTTTACAATAATCAGGCAGAAAATTTATTGAGAAAGCATGTAAGAGAATATGCAGGCACTCTCACAAAGACAGGGGTGAAAGAGGCAAGAGGCAATAGACAATGTGGAGACATTAGATTTTATAGATTAGTTTACTTACTCACTTTCCTCTTTCCTTGTTCACAGATTTTCTTCTACCTTCCTTGCTCTTCAGGGCAGTGCTGTGTAGTAGATAGTGCATTTGGCCCCACCCCTATCTGTAGAGGACTCAATCAGGTATGGGTCATTTGGATCCAGATGGGTTGGTTGCCACTGGATGTTTCCCCTAAGTCAACAGCTCCCAAACATGTTGCCTTTCCAGGACACAGGCTTTCCTGACCTTGATTAACCATCCTTGCTTAAGGGTCCCTTCACACCTTTTCCCCCTCCACTCTCTCTCTATTCTAGCCTGCCTAAATGTCCCTCTTAGAGAGTTCTTGCCCTTAATCTTAAAGGGTGATGGGAGACTGGCATTTGTCTTTTGGTTGTTAGAGGTGCAAATCCTGCCTGATTGGGTACAGAGCTTTCTGGTTATCTCTTTTAAGTTGAGAGGGAGGGGGCCAAAGAGAAGTTGGAAAACTGAAAATCCTTACATCAGCATTGGTTTAGTGTAAAAGACTTCTAGTCTGGAAGAAATAAATTTGGTGGGGAACCTAAAAATGCAAAGAAAAATTAATAGCAAGAGGAGGATAGAAGTGAGCAAACTTAGGAGATGCCTCAGCCAAGTGAGATTGGGGAAGAGGGGAGGAAATTATCATCTTTCAGGTCAAAGAGAAAATCTTGAGCCTTCTCTCTAAGCCATCTCAGCAGGTGAACTTACTACCTTCCCTCATACATGGGAAATGACTCCCAGAGGTGTAAATCTTTCTGACAACATTGGACAGTACTCCTGAGGATGAGCCTGGAGCTAGCATCAGGGGATTGAGAAAGCTTCTTGACAAAAAGGGGGAAGAGAAATATGAGACAAAATAAAGTTTCTATTGCTGAGAGATTTCAAACAGAGTTAAGAAGTTATCCTGGAGGTTGTTATGCATTATGTAAATATCTCTTTTTGGTTTATGGTGCACTGGAGTAGCCAGAGGGAGGTACCTGAAACTGTTTAACTGTGTTCCAATAACCTTGATTCTTGAAGATGATTGTATAAATATATAGTTTTTACAATGTAACCATGTGATTGTGAAAATCTTGTGCCTGATGCTTCTTTTATAAGGGTATGAACAGATGACTAAAAAGATAAGGATTAAAAAATAAATAAATAATAGGAGGGTAAGGGGTAAAAACTTAAGTAGATTGAAATACCAGTGGCCAATGAGAGGAAGTGGTATGGGGTATGGGATGTGTGAGTCTTTTTCTATTATAATTAATGTTCTAAAAATGATCATGGTGAAGAATAGTCAACTATATGATGATATTAAGAGACATTGACTGTATACTATGGATCAACAGTATGTGGGTGATTTCCCAATAAAAAATATTTTTAAAAAAACTGAAATAAAAACCTGCATTAAAGATAGCTATTTGGGACTTATAGATGCCAGTATTATTGTATTATATTGTTTTGTATGTAACTACACTTTTTACTTCCCATAGGTGGTGAAATGCAAGTGCATAAAATGTAATGAGAAATTTACATTTTGGACATATAATGGACAAAGATATAACTGGTGGGGGAACATAAAGTTATAGGAAAACTATATATGCAAGCTATTGAAGTTAATTTGTTATCAACCATATATAATTGTTATGCATTTAGAAGATTAAATTTTAACCCTATGGGAACCACAAGGGAAACTATTGGAAAATATATCCATATAGAATTGAAAAGGCATGCAAAATGATACAAAACAAGAAAGCAGATAAACTATAAAGTAGGCTTTAACAGAAGAGAAAGATAAAAAGTTATAACTTCCAAGGGCTAAATAGCAAAATGTCAAGAGAAAAACCTACATTATCAGCAGTGACTTTAAATTTAAATGGAGTAATCTTTCCAGTAAAAAAGAAGAGATTGGTAAAATAAATCAAGAAAGACTGGCCCAACTCTATGCTTTTGTGAGACTCACTTTAAAGTCAAAGTTACATGGCAGAAAGAACGAAAAACCCATAGCAAGCTATTGGAAACAAAAGTCATCTGGGGCAACAATACTAGTACTGGATAAAATAGACATTAAGTTAGAAACAGTTTCAAAGAACACAGATAGTCATTACATACTGACAAACAGGAAGATGTAACAATTATAAACATATATGCACCTAACAGGAATACCCTAAAATATATGAGGCAAATACTGACAGATTAGAAGGGAAAAATTGATTGTGCACAAATAGTAATGTTTTTAACACAACATTTGCAATAATGGGTAGAACATTTAGTCATAAGATCAATAATGAAATACAAGATTTGAATGATGCACATATAGAACATTGCACCCAATAAAAACAGACTGCACATCCTTCTTGAATGCACATGGATCACTCTCCAGGAAGACCATACAGTGTGTCACAAAACAAGTCTCAATAAATTAAAAAATTTCAAAATCATACAATATATGTTCTCTGACCAAAATGGAATGAAGCTAGAGGAAGAAAAAAAAATTCCCCAATACAGGGACATTAAACAATATACTCTTACACAACCAATGGATTAAAGAAGAAATCAGAGCAAAATTAGGAAATGTTCTGAAGTGAATGAAAATGAAAATATAACATACCAAAAATCATGGATGGGGATGCAAGGGCAGTTTAGTGGTAGAATTCTTGTCTGCCATGTGGGAGACCCAGGTTCAATTCCCAGTCCAGGCACTTCCCAAAAACAAACAGACACAAATTCAACAAATGGTGCTGCCATAATGGGATACTCACATGGAAAAATAATGAAGTGTGACCCCACCACACAGCATACAAAAAAAACTTATGGAAAGCAGTGAAGGCAGAACTAAGAGAGAAATTTACAGCTTAAATCCTTCATTAAGAAAGAAAAAAAGACTTCCACTCATATATCTAATCTCAAAACTGGAAGAACTAGAAAAAAAGAGCAAACTAGACACAAAGAAAGCAGAAAGATGTAAATAACAAAGATTAGAGTGATGATAAATGAAATGAAAACCCAACAATCAAACAAAAACAGAGAATCAACAAAACCAAAAATTCATTATTTGAAAAGATCTTCAATATTGACAAACCTTTAGCTAGTCTGAAAAGGATAAAAAGAGAAAGGATACAAATAAATAAAATTAAAATTGAAAACTACAGGATTATTACAACCTTTGAAAATAAAAGGGATTATAAGTGGATAGTATAAAAAAATGGTATGCCTACAAATGAGCATACTTTGATGAAATGGATAAATTCTTTGAAACACACAAATTACCTATATTTACTCAAGATGAAATAGAATAGATCAGCAAACAAACTACTAGAATAGCTCAACAAACAATAATCAAAAACTTCCCACAGAGAAAAGCCAAGGATCAGATGGTTTCATGGGGGAATCCTACCAAACATAACAACGACAAAAAAGAACTCCAATCTGTTCAGACACTTCCAAAAAAATTGAAGAGGAGGAAACACTCACTTATTCATTCTATTAGGCTCAAATCACTCTCATACCAAATCCAGTTAAAGACGGTTCAAGAAATAACAACCACAGACCAAAATGTCTTATGAATATAGATGCACAATTCCTCCACCAAATATTGTGGCTGCTCAAAAGTGAGTCCTTGCAAATGTGCAACAGAGTCAATTAAATGACACTCACATTTTGAGGAATGCAAAAGTTCATTTAGCAAATGCTAGCCTCCTGAGGACAGTAGAATGTTTCCTCAAATCTGTCTCCCTGAGCTGGAGAAACATTCAGTATTTTATAGCATTCAAACAAAATCAGATAGATTTAGATGATGAGGTTGGAGATAGTCTAATCTCTGAGTATGTACAGGTTGATTACTGGCTTTGCTCACTTGAAGTTTAAGGTTTTGGCTATTGAATATATCAGCTGCAGGCCAACTCTGATTAGAAATGACTTAGTCAGTTCTGGGCTGACTCACATTACTTTGTTAATAAACACTGAGAGTATCAAAGTTGAGGGTTACAAAAAAAAGATAAGGAGACACATACTTGACCATTCATGAGTTAACACATTATTGTCCAGTTACAGGGTAAAGATGATTACAACTATATTGTAAAACATAGCAGCAGCATCAAAGAAACAAGTCATCTGGGTTACAGTTAAGCGAGTTATAACAGTTACAGATAATTGCTGCTGGGTACATCAGAGTATATCAGAAAGTTAGAGAGCATTTAGATAATGATTCTGTAACTATAACTATATTTGTTAACACTTGTCACAATACTAGCAAACCAAAAACAACAGCATTTTTATATGATATATAAACAGAATTATACACCATGATTATTCTAATTTGCTAAAGCTGCTGAAATGCAAATACCATAAAAGAGTCGGCTTTTACAATGGAACTTATTAGTTTATGAGTTTACAGTTCTGAGGCTGTGAAAATGCCCAAATCAAGGCAATGTACTCTTCCTGAAGGCCAGCTGCTGGCTATCCTGGACTCCTCTATTAAATGGCAGGTGCACAGTGACATCACCAGTCTCTCCCCTGTGCTCTGTGTTCTGTTGCTCTCAGTTTCCTGCTTACATGTCTTTTCTGTGGGGATTCAGAGAAATTGTAACTTTACACATTGGTGGTGGTATTGTAAAATGTTGTAGTTGATATGGAAACTTCCTTGGTAGTTCCTCTGAATTTTGAAAATCAGAATTCTATACCATATAATCTGGCAATCTCATGCTTGCTATATACCAAAAATAATTAAGAAAAGGGATTGGAACATGTATTTATCTACCATGTTTAGTACCTGTGCTGGTTTGAAAGGACGTATGTACCCTAGAAAACAATGTTTTAATCCTAATCCCATTTTGTAAAGGCAGTCATTTCTTCTAATCCCTATTCAGTACTGTAAATTCAAACCCGTAATTAGATCATCTCCCTGGAGAAGTGACTCAATCAAGAGTGGTTGTTAAACTGGATTAGGTGGAGATGTGTCTCCACCCATTTGGGTGGGTCTTGATTAGGTTATTGGAATCCTATAAAAAAGGAAACATTTTGGAGAAAGCTGAGCGATTCAGAGAGAACAGAGAAGAATGACATAGTCATGAGAAGCAGAGTCCACCAGCCAATGACCTTTGGAGATGAAGAAGTGAAACACCTTCGCTGTGGATATGTGTATGTATAAAATCTACTTTTTTAAGATGAAGAAACTGGGGATTAATTTAACTTGTCAAAACTTCTAAAGGGCAAAGCTAGGACTGTATGGCCCCCAATACTCACATTCTTAACCAGTTGCACAATGTTGTAGTAGCTCCTCTATGAGATACGCATCTTAGCTGGCATGCAAAACAAACTAATGGGATAAGAATAAAATATTCAAACTCCTATTTGGTTTATTTATTATCTAAAAATAAGAAATATACTAAGCTTTTATAATATTTAATACACTGATGACAGTGAGGTGTACATTCAGTCCTTTTGTCACATGAATGATGTACCCTGGAGGAAAGATAGGAGATCATTAAAGTAAAGGCACTGCCAGGTACACCCTCAACATTAAGTTTTTGCAGCTTGTGTGTTCTTAATTAAATAAAGGACTCTTCAAAATACTTTTGGATGAGCTGTGCAGTGAACTTGAAAAGCTTTTTTCCCCATGATAAAGTACCCAAAAGAATTATGAGTCCTAAAAATAACTTAAGTCCAAATTTGCTGACCATTTTTTCTGATAGCAAGTGGCTGTCAGTAGTATGCTACGAAGAATGCATTTTTAAAAATTTATTACTCAAAAATATGTCTCTTTCAGGCAAGGGCAGTGTTCAACAATGAGTAAAGAAAGTACTGTTACTCTAAAGAAATTATTGGTTTAGAGTGAATATTTAGAAAATTTAACATTTGGAATTATTCTTATCAGAATGTGATTTTATTGCCAAAAGAAAGTGCCTATAATAATTTTCAGTTTTCTAAATGGATTAAAAGTCTTCCACACATGAAAAAAAGGGAATGATGTTCTGCTACATGCCTGTTCCTACATGGATAAGCCTTGGAGACATCTGTTTTTTTAAATAACCCAGACTCAAAAAGGCAAATAGTATGTGATATCTCTTTTATTAAATAGCTAGAGTGAGCAGATTTCACAGAGACAGATAAAGATTTCAGGCCACCACAACCTGGGAGGAGAGAGAGCAAAGGGGGTATTATTGCTTAATGACTTCAGAGTTCTTTTTTGAAGACCCCCAAATATTTTGGAACTAGATATTGGTGATTGTAACACAATGTTATATTTATAACATATTTTCTCAAAGGACTAACTCTTGGTTTTATTGGCTTTTTCTATTGTTCTCCCATTCATTTAACTCTGCTTTAAGCTTTGTTATTTCTCTTCTTCTATTTGCTTTTGGGTTGGTTTGTTGTTCTTTCTCACATTTTGCTCATTCTTGTTTTTTTAATGCAGGTGCTTAGCACAATAAATTTCCCTCTCAGCACAGTCTTTGCCAGTCTCCTAAGTTATGATATGTTATTTATTCATTTTCTTTTATCTCCAGATGTTTACTGATTTCTCTAGCAGCTTCTTCTTTGACCAATTAAGAGTGTGCTATTTATATTTATGAATGTTTTCCTTTGTTGGTGGTTAATATCCAGCTTCATTCCACTGTGATCAGAGAAAATGTTTTGAATAATTTCAATGTTTTTAAATTTATAAAGACCTGTTTTGTGCCCCCACATATAGTCTAACCAGGAGAATGTTCCATGAGCACTACAGAAGAATGTATATCCTGGTGTTTTTGGAGTGTAATGACATATATATGTCTTTTAGGCCTAATTTATTTGTCAAGTTATTTAACTTCTCTATTTCCTTATTGATCCTCTGTGTCATTGTTTTGTCTATAGAAGAAAGTGGTGTATTGAGGTCTCATGCAACCTCTACTTAATGTCATGCCACCTGATGAAACCAAGGTTCAAACCCAGGTCTCTTGATTACTGCAATCTCTCCACCATAGCTCAGCTCCTTCTCTTCTTGGAAAATGATCCCACATTCCAAGATCATCCATAATAACCCACTGTCATTAAGCAGCTTTTCCTAGCCCCCCCCTTCTCCTCTAGCCATCTCTCTTTTGCAGTCCTCATTCTTTCCAATCCAGATCCTCTTACCTTAATAGTCTTAGATGTCTACACCACTTCTCCCTAAGCATATATGGTTGTAACCCTCCTACCCAACTCATATATGTATGACAACATGAACCTAAATTGAAAACCTAGTGCCTCAGATCATTTCCCATTGGAGAGGGGAGGTACTAGCCTTATAGAGGTAATTATCACACCTGTCTTCCAGAAGTGTCATGAGGGGTAAAAGCAGTAACTCATAGACAGGGCTGAGCACAGTAGTGGGCACAGAGAAAGCACTTGATGCATATGAATTTGTAACAGTGGTTCTCAATCAGTAATTATGCACCATGGGTAATTTTGTCACCTATGTATGGCTACAAGATTTAGTAAAAAAAAAAAAGTAAAAGTAAGCAACAAATAATAAATAAATAAAGTCTATTTTGTCTAATATTAGTATAGCTATTCCTGCTTTCTTTTGGTTATAGCTTGCATGGAACACCCTTTTCCATCCTTTCACTTTCAATCTCTTTGTATCCTTGTTTCTTGTAAGTAGTACATATCTGGGCTGTATTTCTTAATCCATTCTGCCAATCTGTATCTTTTATCTGGTTAGTTGAGTCCATTAACATTAAACGTTATTACTGAAAAAGCATTTCTTGAATCCATGACCTTATCCTTTGGATTTTGTTTGTCACATCTATTTATTCTTTTCCCTCTATCTTTTTGTCCTTTAAGTTACTCTTACTGGTACTCTTCAATTCTGTGCACTCCTCCAGACCTCCCTCTCCTGTCTTTTTTTTCAACTGGCAGGACTCCTTTTAATGTTTCTTGTAGAGCAGTTCTCTTGTTGACAAATTCTTTCAGGATTCACTTCTCTGTGAAAATTTTAATCTCTCCCTCAGTTTTGAAGGAAAATTTGGCTGGGTACAGAATTATTGGCTGGAAGCCTTTCTCTTTCAGTTTCTTAAATATATCATACTACTGCGTTCTTGCCTCCATAGTGCCAGTTGAGCAGTCTGAATTCAGTCTTATGTGATTTTCCTTGTATGTAGTAGATTGCTTTTTTCTTGCCGCTTTAAGGATTTTCTGCTTCTCTTCAACATATGACAGAATGATTAGTATGTGTCTTGGGGGAAGGCCTATTTGAATGTATTCTATGTCAAGTTTGTTAGCCTTCTTTGATTTGCATACTTATGTTCTTTATTATGATTGGGAAGTTTTCCCCTATTATATCCTCAACTAATATCCCTAGCCTTTTATTCTTCTCCTTCAGAGATGTCAGTCATTCTTATATTTGCATGCTTTGTTTTGTTCATCATTTCCCTGACATCCAAAACAAATTCTTCCACATTTTTCTCCATTTGCTGTTTGAATGTTCAAAATCAGTTGTCCAGTCATCCAGTTCACTTACTCTTTCTTCTCCCTGTTCAATTCTGCTGCTGTGTGTCTCTAATGTATTTTTTTCTTTCAGGGGCAGGCACTTGGAATTGAACCCAGGTCTCTGGCATGGCAGGCAAGAACTCTGCCTGCTGAACCACAATGGCCAGCCCTTAATATACTTTTGATTTGGTCTACAGTATCTTTAATCTCTGTGATATCTGCTATTTTTCTATTTATTCTTTCAAATTCTTCTTTATGCTCTTCTAGTGTCTTCTTGATATCCTTTATGTCATTAGTCATCCCACTGATTTTATTTAGTAGTATTTTATGAATATCTTTGGTTAGTTATCTCAAAGTCTGTGTCTCTTCTGGTATCTAAATTTTGTCATTAGGCCGGACTGTATCTGTCTGCATCATGATATGCTTAGTGAGATATAAAAAGTGTGAATCCATCATTTATGAATTATATCTCAATGAATCTCTCTAATAAAATAATACACTTTTAAGATAATGTGATGCAGAGTAAAATTTTTATAAGAGGAAAATCATTGTTAGGGATTATGTGGAGAAATTGGAACCCTCATATTTGCTGATTGGAATGTAAAATGATAAAGCCACTTCAGATAACTTTGGTGATAGCTCATACTTAGCTTTATAATTTTTGTGTTACTCAGAAATTTTAATCTTGTGTATATACTCCCAAATTATTGAAAACTGATATTCAATAATTTCTTGTATATGTGTATTCATGGAAGAATTATTCATAATAGCAAAAAAGCATAAACAACCTCAATATCCACCAATGGATGAACAGATAAATATTTATAACCATGCAATGGAATATTATTCAGCCATAAAACCGAAGAAGTAGGATTAGGGTAAGAAGGCAGCTTAGTGAGGTATGGAATTAGTTCATCTTCCAGAGCATACAGTAAGTAGCCAGGTGCAGTACAGAACAACTCATGGGGCTACATCAGGTCAGACACACAGTGTACACCAATCTGGACAAGCTGGAGAGCCTGAGACTCCACAAAGAACTGTAAGTCCCCAAGCTGTGGAGGCCAGCACTCCCACCACCAGTGGCTTGGCACCCTGGTGCTCTGAAGGTAAAGGAAACAGACTTTACTAGCAAAAAAGGGCTTAGCTCAACCAAGCTCCACTTGCATAAATAATGCAAATTCTGCCTACTAAAATATAGACCCCCAGCCCAGAGAAAACTGAAATAAATGTTTGAGGTTCTAGGAGCTTTTGTCCTGGCAGAGAAGGGGTTGGTTTGATGGATAAAATAAACAAAGCTTTTTGAGTTGGATAGCACAAAATACTGCCAAATGGCTGGACCCAGGTTTCTAGGATGATGGTGGAACAGAGGGTTCTGTGAAGAAGGTGTGCTATGATAGGTCAAGTTCACCTCTGCTCCAAGGAATAGCTGGAAAAGGGATGGGAAGGCAACTGAGACAGTGATCCCATTGTGTACATGACCCAAGAGGTCTTTCTACACCACATACAAAGACCCTGGTTAAAAAAAATTGAAGAATTGAGAAGCATAGAACTGAACATCATCCTGCAGATGCAAAGAGCCCCAAAGCTCTGAGGAGCATGGATGGGAGATTGAGACTAGACAAGCTCTACTTCTGTGTCCCACATGCTTCACCCTGCTCCTACACTCCAAGATCTGCCTAAGCAGCACCACATGCACACATCCCCTGCACTGCACATTTACAACCCCACAACATTCACCCAATTCTCAAAGGCACCAGTATAGTATCCTAAGACTGTGTCTATGCCTGCACCACAACACATCACCAAGCAGTTATGCACCACCCAGCATCCCACATCCTGCTCAACATTCAGCCCACAAATATAAAGTTTTAGACTACTGAAGGAAATCAACTTACAAAGCAAACAAATCAAGATATTTACATGACAGTAAACAACAGAAGATCACTAAGAATATAATGATGTAGAGAGATATAGCTGAGCATAATTATGAAATTAAAACAAAGGCTTTGAACAACTAATCAAAGATGATCATATAATTCTACTAAATAATATCAATGGGCTGACTAATGACATAAAGGAGATCAAGGAGACACTAGAAGAGCATAAAGAAAAATGTGAAAGAATAAACAGAAAAATAGCATTTATCACAGAGATTAAAGATACTGCAGACCAAGGAACAAGTATATTACAGATACACAACAGAAGATTTGAAGAAGCAGAAGGAATAAGTGAACCAGATGGCAGGGCAACTGATTTCAAACACTCAAAACAGTGAGTAACAAAGGATAGAAAATTTTGAATTGGATTTCAGAGGAATGATGAACAAAACAAAGTGTACAAATATAAGAATCGTTGGTATCTCAGAAAGAGAAAAGAAGTGTAAAGGGCTAGGAAGATTAATTGAGGACCCAACAGGGGGGAACATCTCAACCTTTATAAAGGAAAAATTGTACAAATCAAAGAAGCCCAATGAATTTCAAGTATGATAAATCCAGATACGTATGGCTGTTATTAAACAAACAGGAAAGTACAAATGTTGGGAAAGATGTAAAGAAATTGGGACACTTATCCATTGCTGGTGGGAATGTATAATGGTACAGCCACTATGGAATTCAGTTTTGTGGTTCTGTAGGAAAATAAATACCAAATTTCCCTATGACCCAGCAATAGCATTACTGAATATATACCTAGAAGATCTGAAAGCAGTGACACAAACAGACATTGCATGTGATGTTCACAGTCACGTCATTCACAATCACCAAAAGATGGAAACAATCCAAGTACCCATCAACAGATGAATGGATAAATAAAATGTGGCATATATATATATATATATATATATATATACATACACATATACATACATACATACATACATATATGATGGAATATTATGAGGCAGTAAGAAGAAATTATATCCTGAAGCATGTGTGAAGATGGATGAGCCTTGGGGACATAATGCTAGTGACATAAGCCAGACACAAAAGTATAGATACTGTATGACTCCATTTTTATGACCACAGTAAAGATAAAATCAGAAGCTTATAATACAAATTATAGGTGATTTAGATATACATAGAAGCTAGAAATGGGTGACCATTTAGCTAATGAGGTAGAACTCGAATGTAAAGAAATAGATAAAAGTGAAGGTAGTTCACTAATGTGTCTACAAGTAATAGCACCATATTGAAGGCAAACATGATTGAAAAAGGATGTATAGACCTATGGGTCCCACTGATTATCACCACAGATATAAAGAAGTTCTTACATGAACTACTTCAAAGGTATGATTCTTGTACAAAGAGTGTTTAAGTTCAGGTTATATGGGGAAAACTGCTATTGCATGCTATGTGTTATGTTTAATAGGGAAACATTAGAAGTACCAAGAGCAACACCAGGTGTAAATAATGGGGGGAGGGACAAGAGCTAAGGGGAGGTTTAGATTTCTTATTTGGTGAGGGTGTGTTTGTTGGTTCTCTTTCTCTTGGGAAAATTAAATTATCTCAAATTAAGAATGGTGATGGGCTGTGGACTTTGGACATTATCCATGATGTCTTATAAATGCAGGTGGTTGAATGGTGCACTGACTGAGATGCAGATTGGTGAGTGATGGTGTATACATATGATTGGATATTGTGCTACCAAAAAAGGGACAAAGTTGTGAGGCATGCAGCCTTGTGAGGGAATCTGTGGGTGATCCAAAATAAGCCAGAAACAAAACAGCAATTATTGTATTTAGAAAATGTTTATAAGAAAATAGGCACCTGGATTGTAAGCTCTTGTAGCAGTCACATTTAGTCCAGAATGGTAACTATAATTTCTTAATTTTGAGAGGCTGTTTTATACATTTATAACCTGGTTTCAGAGACAAGAATAAAGGTGATCAAGTCAGGATTAAGGTAATTCTGAGCACAGGGGTAAGGAAGACATTGTCTATATTTTAGAACCTCACCTACTCTTTGAGACCAAAGGAAGAAAGTTTTATTTTGTTGAGAACCTAAATTTTCTGTGGAACATAATCTAAGTCAACCTGTCTAGATAGCTGACTTAAATAACTGTAATACAGGGAGTGCAGAATAAAAATGAGGGTCCTTAATCCTGTACAGTTTAATATAGTGTCTGGATATATCCCAGAATATATTAAACAGATAATCCAAAAGTATTGGCAATGTTCCTTGAGGGATGGAAGAAAAAATATAGAACTATTGAACTTTACCACCAGAGAAACCACTAATACTGTGTCAAACATTAGGGACACCCAAATCAATAGGCTAAGTCCTTGATCTTGAGGCTTGCCCTTGTAAAGCTTATGTATGTAGGAGAAAAGCTTAGCTTACCTATATGTGTGCCTTAGAATCACCTTCAGAGGACCTCTTTTGCTGCTCAGATGTGACCCCACCCTCTCTAAGCCCAAATTTACAAGTGAAATCATTGCCCTCCCCCCTGTGTGGGACATGACACCCAGGGTGAAAGTCTCCCTGGCAGCATGGGAGATGACTTCCAAGGATGAGTCTGGCCCTGGTACCATGGGACCATTAATGTTACACTGCCCAAAAGTAGAAAAAGAAGAGTAAGAAATAAGGTATCAGTGGCTGAGTTTAGAATTGAGAGGCTTCTCTGGAAGTTGCTCTAATGCAATCTTCAAGTAGACATTGTTCCCTATCATAACTTGCCAAACCAAAACCCAAACCATTCCAATCAATCCCAAAGAACATCTAGGGCAAAATATAAGATTCTACAAAAGTTCTGTGTACTTTACAGAAACCTACAGTCTCCAAATGGGTCCCTGGACCAGATAAGTCCTGAAATGCAGAGGTCAAAGCCTCTCCAGAATATCAACTAGTTCCATCCCCATACTCCATATTATTGACAGCACCTTCCAACATGAAAATTTAGAATGGCCATAGCTCAAATACCCCTGGAGTGGGAGAAAGTTCAAAGGTGATGGTGGAGTTATACAGAGAATGTAGGGTTTAACGAATGAGTACCATTGCTGAAACTCTATATGGATATTTCTCTCAGCTTCCAGTATCTTAGTGCAGCTAGGGGTAAAAACCTAAAATTGTGGAATTGTAACCCACACCAAACTCTGAAATCTGCTCTATAACTAATTATTGTGCTGTGCTTTGAAATTTATTGACTTTTTGGATATGTTATTTTTCACAATAAAGAAAATGAATGATGATAAAAATATATATTCCTTCTATCCTCTAATATTCTGAAGCAGCTAGAGGAAATTATGTGAGATGATGATATAGTAGCCCACAACAAACTCTGGGACTTTTACTGTAACTACTTGTGGTAGAGTGCTTTGAATACCATTCTTATTTTCTTTCTTTTCTTTGCATATATGTTATATTATACATTGAAAATGTAACATGGATGGACCTAGAGAACATTATGCTGAGTGAGTCTAGCCAAAAACTAAAGGACAAATACTGTATGGTCCCACTGATGTGAACCGACATTCGAGAATAAACTTGGAATATGTCATTGGTAACAGAGACCAGCAGGAATTAGAAACAGGGTAAGATAATGGGTAATTGGAGCTGAAGGGATACAGACTGTGCAACAGGACTAGATACAAAAACTCAAAAATGGACAGCACAATAATACCTAATTGTAAAGTAATCATGTTAAAACACTGAATGAAGCTGCATCTGAGCTATAGGTTTTTTTTTGTTTGTCTGTTTGTTTGATTGTGTCATTTTTTTACTTATTATTATTTTTATTTTTTTCTCTATATTAACATTCTTTATCTTTTTCTGTTGTTTTGCTAGTTCTTTTCCTAAATCAATGCAAATGTACTAAGAAATGATGATCATGCATCTATGTGATGATGTTAAGAATTACTGATTGCATATGTAGAATGGAATGATTTCTAAATGTTGTGTTAATTTCTTTTTTTCTTTAATTAATAAAAAAACTGGAAAAAAAACAGTGAAGTACTGATTCATGTTACACAGATTAACATTAAAAAAATGATAAATGAAAGGGCACTGACTGAAAAGATCATATACTGTGTGGCTCAATTTTTATCAAATATATCTGAGATAAATATACAAATATTTGTATAAAATATAAATATGTATATTGAAATATAAATAAATTATGAATAAATCCATAACATAGAAAGCAGATGAGTAACCAGAATAAGAATTAGGGAATGGCTGCTTAATTGGTACATGGTTACCTTTGACATAATGAAAATATTTTGGAAATATATACAGGTGATAAATTATGGATATAGTAAATGCCAATGAATTGTATGATATATAAAATTATACTGTAATATAGTTTAACATATATTGTGTGTATCAGTTTACTAGCTACCAGAATGAGATATAAAAGAACAGGAATGGCTTTTAAAAAAGGAGAATTTTAAAAATTACAAATTTACAGTTCTAAGGAAATGAATGTGTCCAAATTGAGGCAGTAAGAAGAGGTTACCTTAATTCAAGGGCGGTCCATAAGTTAGGAACACCTTCGTCAGTTGTGTAGTCACATGACTGGTATCTGCCTCTATAGGTTCTGGTTTACTTAAAATCTCATGGCAACATCTGCTGAGTTCCAAGCCTCCACAGCTATCTGTGACTCTGTATTCCATTTGTTGTCATCTGTGTCAGCTCTTCTGTGATGATTCCATTGGCTCTGAGGCTTCCATTGGTTCTGTCATTTCTGTAGGCTCTGTCTGCTCTGAGATCTCTCCAAAACTTTGTGCTCTTCTAAAGGATACCAGTAAGCTAATCAAGACCCATCTGAAATGGTTGGAGTCACATCTCCAGCTAATCAAAGTTAATACCCAAAACTGGGTGTGTCACATCTCCCTGGAGAAAATCTAATCAAAAAATTCCAACCTACAATACTGAATAGGGATTAAAATAAATGATTGCTTCCACAAGATTGGATTAGGATTAAAATATGGCTTTTCTGGGGTACATAATATTTTCAAACAAGCACAATGTGTTAAATATATTATAATTATATGTTACATGGATTTTCATGTAACATATAAAAAGCACTCTACCACAAGTAGTTAATAAAAGTCCCAGAGTTTGTTGTGGGCTACTATATCATCATCTCACATAATTCCTTCTAGCTGTTCCAGAATATTAGAGGATAGAAGGAATATATATTTTTTATCATTATTCATTTTCTTTATTGTGAAAAATAACATATATCTAAAAAATCAATAAATTTCAAAGCACAGCACGATAATTAGTTATAGAACAGATTACAGAGTTTGGTATGGGTTACAATTCCACAATTTTAGGTTTTTACCCCTAGCTGCACTAAGATACTGGAAGCTGAGAGAAATATCCATATAGAGTTTCAGCAATGGTACTCATTTGTTAAACCCTACATCCTTTTTTTTTATTTAGTTCAAAATAAAACTATACTATTCAAATACAAATTACATTGAAATGTACTTATATATATGATCAAAGTAAGTTATTCCTAAATCAATGATGTTTGTTAATGGGGAAGTTTGTTATATTAGGAAAATTTAATGTTGGCAAAATTTTTTTTGTTGTTGGCAAAATTTTAAAAGCCAATTTTTTATAACAATATATTTTCTTCAACAGCTATGTTAAAGTGACCTTCTAAAACAGAGAACTGTGAAATAATATATATTTAAAAATTATTATAAGGGCTACCACATGTTTTCTTATTTTATATATCACCATTTGCAACACCTAGAATTTGTTATGGTACATTTCTGCAGGCCATAATTCCAAATTGGATTGGTCTGAGACCAATGTGTCTGCACGTTCCCTTTGGAGACTCTAAGGAAGAATCCATTTCCTTACCTTTTCTGCCCTCTAAAGCTTCATTTCTTGCCTTTTTAAGTTCCGGTAGCTGTTAGCATTCCTTGCCTATTGGTCTCTTCTTTCATCATCAAATCCTACAGCATAACATGCTGAAATGCCTCCATCAGCCTTGGTTGCCATATCATGTTCTCTCTTCTGTGTTATAAGAAAATTTGAATTTTACTGATATAGTCCAGAATAACATCCTGTTCTCCACATCCTTATCTTAATCACATGTGAAGAGACGCCTTTCCTGTTTTAGATAACATTCAAGGCTGCAAGGGTTAAGATTTGTATATCTTTGGGGGTTATAGGATCATTATTCAGTCTATTACATTACAAGTATCATTTTAGCCCTGAAAACTGTAACTCAGTTTTCTAAGATAAGTTGATAAAAGGAATACAACCTGGCTTTAAGCCTGTAACCTTATTTACTTTTCATATTTTAATAAATTCATATTTAAATTAATATGTATTAATAATTAACATTAATAATTAATATTTAAATTCCATTTAACTCATAGCAATAAAGGCATTTTAAATGGAAATTTATACACCATCACACTTTATCAAGTTATCTATTTGTTTATATATTCCATTAGTCACATCTATATATATACATTTCAACCATATGTAATAGATATAGCACATCATTTTGTACTGTACACATTTCAGTTTCATTCAATGTTACTTTCTGATTCACCCCAGTAATTATAACTTTATTCAGTGTTGAATAAAATATAAGAACTGGACCATTTAAGAGAAATTTCAGAAGCAACATTTACTTCACATAATTTTGCAGGTACTGATCTATTTGGGGAAAAATTTAATTTTCTTTCCTACTAGTTGTTATAAAATTCTGCATTCAACATTGCCATATCTCTTCTCTTTAAAATCTTACTTATGCCATATTCTGGGTTTGTGATTGGATTATATGGTGGAGAATTCTTGTTAGAGATCTATTCCCCATCTGGTGATTCTGATGTGAACACTAACTGAATAATTTTCAATTGATTTTGCATTGGAATTTTTTTCTGCATGAGAGCCTTCATGCTGATGGGGGAATTTGAAATCACTAAATATTTCCTTCATTCATTAAACTGAGACAATAATTTTTCATGTTCATTTCATTAAATATTTTCTCCAAATATCTTTTCCAACATTAATTATTTGTTGTTCCTCTGGTGTCTTTTCCTCCTGTTAAGTACTTTTCTGTTATATTTTCAGTTTTAGGAATTATTATTACTCTATATTTTTCTTATATGCACCTAGGTTGATGTTCAGCTGACATGACCTCCTGGTCATTACAGAGTTCTTCCAACTGTAGTTCATTCATGTTTTTAAAGGATAAATGACAAATGAAGGCATTATCACATTGATTACATTGGCACAGAATTATAATCCTGTGTAGGTTCTCTCATTTATTTGAACATTGGAGTTGTGGCTGAAGCTCCTCTGTATTTATTACATTCATAGGTGAGTTCTCTCATGTTGTCTAAATTTGGAATATTAACTGAAGGGTTTCCCACATATTTGTCACTCATATTTGTTTGCTTCTAAAGAATAATCTCTCATGTCTTCTAAAGTTAAAAGTTTTTCTGAATGTTTTCCACATAAATGACATTCATATGGATTCCCTCCAATGTGAGTTTTCTCATGTTGTCTAAAAGGAAGAATTTTGACTGAAGGCTTTCCCACATATTTAACACCCATATTGTTGATTTCTAATCTGAGGTCTCTCACATATTCTAAAGTTAAAACTTTTTATGAATGCTTTCCCACATAAATGACAGTTATATTGTTACTCTACAGTGTGAATTTTCTCATGTTGTCTAAAGTTATATATTCAACTTAAGGCTTTCCCACTTAGATAACATTCATACGGTTTCTCTCCAGTGTGGCTTTTTTCATGTTGTCTAAGGGCATAATTCTATTAAAGGCATTTCCACAAAGATAACGTTCAAATGGTTTCTCTCTAGTGTGAATTTTTTTCATGTCATTTGAAGGTAGATATTAGACTGAAGGCTTTTCCACATAGATGGCAATCATAAGATTTCTCTCCAGTGTGAATTCTTTCATGTTTTCTGAAGCTGGAAGATATACTGAAGGATTTCCCACATAAATGGCATTTGCTGGTTTCTCTTCAGTGTGAAATTTCTCATGTTGTCTAAGGGTAGATATTCGACTCGAGGTTTTCCCACATAGATAACATTCATATGGTTTCTCTCCAGTGTGAGTTTTCTCATGTTGTCTAAGGGTAAATATTTGACTGATGATTTTCCCACATATGTATTCAACTTAAGGCTTTCCCACTTAGATAACATTCATACGGTTTCTCTCCAGTGTGGCTTTTTCCATGTTGTCTAAGGGCATAATTCTATTAAAGGCATTTCCACAAAGATAACATTCAAATGGTTTCTCTCTAGTGTGAATTTTTTCATGTCATTTGAAGGTAGATATTAGACTGAAGGCTTTTCCACATAGATGGCAATCATAAGATTTCTCTCCAGTGTGTTTCTGTACATTGTGAGTACTTTCCTGTCTTCTGAGGTTGGAAGATTTACTGAAGGGTTTCCCACATATTTGGCACCCATACTTTTTTATTACAGTGTGTGTTTTTTCATGTTACCTACAATCAGAACTTTTTATGAAGTCTTTCCCACATATATGACTGTTACATGATTTACTTCTAGTGTTAATTTACATACATTGATTGAAGGATGCCTGCTCACCGAGGACTTCTTAAAGTATTTTGCTGATATAGGATTTCACTCCACCTTGAGTTGACACATGTTGAGTCAATATAGAGTTGTGAATGAATTCTTCCAAATTATTGCATTCAAAGATATCCCCTTGTATGTAAGAGCTCTGCTGCTGTGAAAGAAAGGAGAGATGTTTAAAAGTTTGTTCACAAATATTCATTAATTCAATGATCTATTATCAATTCTATGCTAATTATTTTGGGAACTACTTAAAATTTTTCACATTAGTTACATTACATAGTTTGCTGGAACAGATTTTATCCTCTATAGCATCCCAATTTAAGGGCTATCTAATAAATTTTGAAGACTCCACTGTTTCAAAAATTACATATATGCATGGTGTTTCAGCAATTGTACTTTTTTAAGACCTCATGTTATGGTTTTGAGTTCATGTTAACTGTTCAAAACTTTTACTGGTACAGTGCTTAATTACACCTTAAATTAAAGTCAGGGAATTGTGTTGAATTCATGATTTATTCCATTCTAAGTTCTCTACTTGAATGACCAGTGCTCATACCCAAGAAATGTACCATTGACAAAATGGTAGTAGATGTGTCATTCCTGAGGATATGTTGCATAGATATCTTTTATTGTATTTCAAGGTCACATTCTCTGTCTGAAATGATTGAAAACAAATATGTTAGAGTGTCAATAGGAGATTGAAAAAATTTAAAACTGCCAAAACTCATGTGATATATTTCAAACATAGTCTCTTAGAAGAGGAAAGAAATGCAAAATTAAGGAACAAACTAGTAAGTAAAAACATTTTTTTCAGAAATTTGACAATTAAAAATATGTTAATAATTAAAATAAGAGGAAAATAAAATGAAGATTGGATTTGGGAAGGTAAAAACAGGGGAATCCTCAAAGAAGATGATGGTGACAAGGGCCATTATGTTAAAGGTTAACTGCAATAAGTATGTTAATAAAATTAAAAGACAATGGGAGATGGATACTTGAATAGAGACTAGCACATGAGAAGAATAATGATTCATTTGAAATTTTCTTGCCATTATTCTTGCCTACATTTAAGAGAATATCACTCACTTAAAGAAAATTTCAGTTAATATTTCCAAGAGTCTACTAATTCACTGACCAAGTACGTCTTGCATTGAAGGACATGTTCTTGGAGTTCACCTAAACCCTGGCTTATGGAAAGTCCTAACACTTCTTTCCACAGTTTCTCTCCTTGGTCCAATTTGAAAATCAGATCCGATTCACATAGCTGATACCTGTTTATGGGAAAGAAATACAAGGGCTTTTGTTATATCTGTTGATTACTGGGCATTAGTATTAAGATCATGGCAGGCTATGAGAAAAGTTAACACTGAAGGTCACACAGGGAAGCACAACTTGAACACAGGATATTGACAATCCTTCAACAGCAAAGGGATGTTAGACATTGTGCCAAATGACATTAGGGATCTGTGGTTTTTGATACCAATGTCTGAATTCAAAGTCTGTAGTCACTACACTTTCCATAAAAGGAGAAATTATGTTTCCACACTGGTTAAATAGTAATTTTTAAAAGAATCCAGTAAACATAAGATCTACCAGAAAGAAGATGTTATATATGGAAAAAGTGTATGCCTTTTTCTTCTGTTTTGTATAGCATAATAATTATTTAGATTATATTTAATCAATTTATATACAATTTAAATAAAATTTATTGATTCTCAGTATAGCTCTGAATACTGGAGATTAAGTATCAAAAAACAAATTAAACTTTAGTCAGGGAATTTAGATTCCAGTGGTGTGAAAAATGAGAAGTAAAAATTGAAGAACAAAGTTTCTTGCAAGTAGTTTTAAGTTTTATGAAAGAATAATGGCAGAGGTTGTTGTGGCATATGGGGAAGCTCTTCCAGATACTTGTTAAATAGGTACAAGATAGATTAAATTGATTACAGAGACAGACAGACAGATAAATACATCAATAAAATAAACTTCTGAAATACCTGTGGAATGAACACTGCATCTATGAACACCTTTCTCTGGAGTGTGTCCATCAGGTTCCACTCTTCTTGGGTGAAGTCTATCTTTGAAGGTCACTGGTTCCTAAAACATCAGACATACAGATTCCGACAGCACCATCCACACTAATTTTTTTTTTTTTTTTTTTTTTTTAGAATCTGGCACAAATAATGTCGTCTTTTATTTAGGGCTTACAAAGAAAAAAGGCCCTGCTAGTGCAGAAGTTTCCACGCAATTAACTTTCATAGTAGATTTATTTGATTAACCTATTTATTTGTCATGTAGGAGGTAAAGGTGGCTCTGAATATTACCGCTCAAGTTGAAGTCCATTAATTATCTTTATACAACTTGTAAAATATAACTTGCTTTGGTGAATGAAGAAAATAAATACTATTGCTGAAAATACTAGGATGCCCACTGATCATTTGCAGGAGGTGTGGCAAATTTAAATGCAGGCAGGGCCAGGCAGGAGGCGTGATTATAAGAGAGGGCAAGAGAGGGACTTTGTTGATCTGGGGGGCAGCCCTGCGTAAAGGAGACAGCCACTTCTCAGCTTCAGCCAATAGCTGCATTGTCAGGTGCTGTCACCATTGCCAGCCCAGAAGACTGCCAAGTCGAGGCTGGTAAATGGAATTTTTACATGATCTCTCCCAATTTTTCTGCAATTGCTGATTAATTTAAAATATTAAAACACTGTGGGATAAACAAAACAAGTGAGCCAGATTGATTTCAGGGTTATTTAGCCATCTCTGTTTAATAGTTTGTTTTGTAGTCTAAGTTTCTAGAGAGCGGTTTTCGGATTTTTGTTGTTTGTGGTTAATTTTGTTCTTCAACAACAAGGCTTTTTGACCAACGCCTACTATATCCTGACGCATTATGTTTCCATACATATCACTTAGTAATTTTTATATTTAAGTTTGCCAACCTGGCTGCTATAAACATATTTTTCTTCCTCCACTTCTTGCCCTCTTCCTCTTTTCTTCTTTGTCATCATCTTATTCTTTCTTCTCTTTTTCCTTTTGCTTTTCCATCTTTTTACTCTTCTTCTTTTTTTTTATTTTTTATTTTTTTATTAACGGAAAGAAAGAAAAAAAAAGAAAAATAAAAAAAGAAATTAACACAATATTTAGAAATCATACCGTTCTACATATGCACTCAGTAATTCTTAACATCATCACATAGATGCATGATCATCGTTTCTTAGTACATTTGCATCGGTTTAGAGGAACTAGCAACACAACAGAAAAAGATATAAAATGTTAATACAGAGAAAAGAAATAAAAGTAGTAATGATAGTAAAAAACAACAACAAAAAAACCCTATAGCTCAGATGCAGCTTCATTCAGTGTTTTAACATGATTACTTTACAATTAGGTATTATTGTGCTGTCCATTTTTGAGTTTTTGTATCTAGTCCTGTTGCACAGTCTGTATCCCTTCAGCTCCAATTACCCATTATCTTACCCTGTTTCTAACTCCTGCTGGACTCTGTTACCAATGACATATTTCAAGTTTATTCTCGAATGTCCGTTCACATCCATCCACACTAATTTTATAGTAAGATGACTTAGATCACAGCATTGACAAATGGAGAGCCTGTCTATATAGAAATTCAAGTTGTGTTTGGGATTCCAGTCAGATCATTATCAGTGTTGGCTTGGCATCTTATATGTAAGATACAGTTACAAAGACTTTCACACAGTGAAAACTTTGGTAAATTAATATCACAGGAGCTGTGATGTGATATAACCTGGATATTGACTAAAAACCTGGTAGTAATGATTTCCAGGTAGTTATCATACATTTTGCACTTGAGTGAAACATTCTTCTCTACCAATTTCAAATAAATCTTCAGACTCACAACAAAAGAAGCACTGTCCTTGATCTGTCACATTTTAACAATGGCCAGAGTTTGATTACTCTATCTGTCCCTTAAATGACCTTGATTTTCTCATCTATGAAACAGTTTAACAAAAGTTTATGAATTAAGAAAGATCTTATATCTTATGTGTAAAGTACTTCCTACCAACAAATACTTATTAGTCTCTCCAGCTCTCTTAAAAAAATTGACCGTTATTACTACAGTCCTTCTTGTATATGAATAGGCAAAATCAATATTCCCTATTAATTAATATTCCATATTAATTGCTCCCTCTTTTCAAATTTACATAAAGTTTGCTTGTAAAGAAGGAAAATCATTGACTAAGGATAAGGTGGTAATGAGAATTTCAAACATCTGCACAAAACCTGAAGATATGTTCTATCTATATGCACTTTAAGATGCTTACTATTGCAGAAAAATGATTTCCCATAGTATTTTTTGGCCTAAACTCTCTTGTGTTTTCCTGAAGACCACAAACCCCTTATGTCAACACCTTTAACACTAGAATGACTGAAGTAATCTGATCAAACACTAGCCTCTCCATTAAACTTTTAAGTGCTCTCACTAATCTTTATCACATATTGTCACCACAGTCCTAAGCCCATCACTTCTACTAACAGGGCTAATGAGGGAATCAGTTACCTATCAAGGCCATGAGTTACATCTGTTCTCTGAATAGGAAGCCTCAATTGAGGCTGGAGCAAATTAGTGTAAATGTTGGAAAGGAGATTATTTCTTAGTCCCTGACCCACTGTGATTATCCCAGAGACCTGGGGTCACTTAAGTGGATCTCAGATCCTTGACTATCTTCTGAATGCACTTAGAATATTAAGGTATATTGGATAATTCTGCCCATATTCTGTCAAATGGGATGTGGTTTCAGTAGAGATAGCAATGCCCTACTCATCAAATGTTGCATTGTCAATAGTTTGACTTTTCTTTCTTTTTGTGTGGTTTTTCACTGTCAGGATAATCACAATCAGGCAGTGCTGAAAATGGATGAAGAATCCATGAGACTCAAGATATGTGCCCAATTTCCAGAGTCACTTCTCATGAATTCCCAAACCTTCACTGGGAATATCCCAGGAGCTAAACATTGGAAACAGGCAGAGTGCTGAAGAAAAACAAGTTTAAGAGTCTCATCTCCCAGTGCTACAAGTAAGACCATGGCTATGGTTTCTATGAAACAAAATATGAACTCAGATTTCTTACAGATATGAACATGAAAACGATTGAGTTTTGTGTACTAATTAGTTCACAATATTCAGAACTTTATATTCTCTCCCTGATTCCAAAACATAGTGCAGATTTAGATCACCTACAGTCAAACATGGAATTTCTCAGATTCAAGTTTTCTTGGTTTATGAGCTAACATTGATTAATCAGTATCTCTCATCCTCTGAATACTGACTCCATTTATGCTCTACAAAACTTCTTCCCTTTAATATGCACATGACCTAGGTCATTTTTGTTTCTTCACATGGATTTCTAGATATATCACTCCTTCAACTCTGGTTTTCAGATACTTTCCCTGTACATTTGGATATCTTTCATGAAAATTAAAATCTCCTTCATGATGGAGTTAATAACTTGAGATACTATTTCACTTGGAATGATCAATGCCACCCATCCTCAAATTCTAGCCCTTAATATACCCTTCATCATAAAGTAGAAGGGGTACAAGGTTGTGCTAGTTTGAAACTGTTGTGTACCCCAGGAAAGCCATGTTATTTAATCTGTTCCAATATATCTGGGTGAGATCTTTTTAATTAAGATGTTTCCACAGAGATGTGACCTACCCAGTTGTGGGTGGGACCTGTTGATCAGGTGGCTTCCATGTATATGTGTCCCCACCCATTCAAGATGGGGTCACTTACTGGAGCTCTTTAAGAGGAAATCATTTTGGAAAAAGTTTCGTAGGCCACACAGCCAGAGATTTTTGGAGACAAAGAAAGTAAACACCCCCAGGAAGCCTTATGAAATCAACAGAGAAAACTAACAGACTTAGCCACATGTCTTCTCAAATAACAGAGGTTTCCCAGATAGCATCAGCCCTTCTTGAGTCACAGTAATCTCTTCTCAGCGCCTTAATTTGGACATTTTCATGGCCTTAGAACTGCAAACTTGCAATTTAAAACAGCTTTTCAAAAGCTGTTCCATTTCTGGTGTATTCCATTCCAGTAGCTTTAGCAAACCTAAACAAAGGCTACAATGTTTTTTCTATTTGTCAAAATTCTTCTAAAATAAATAGACTGTGAAAATAAAAGGTGGATGTGTCAGAGGATATATGTTTGCTCCATCTGATATTTTAAGAAAATGCTTACTGAATGTCTTATATTTATCATCACTAGTTGGAATATCCTTACATAAAATATATTTATGTGAAAGCATTAATCATTTATGAACTGTGAATTATCTCCTTAAACTTTGTTAATAATAAATTTTATTTCTTTTACAAATGATGAAGGGATGTAATAAATAGAAGTAAACATCAGTTGTACACAAAGTCAAGAAAATTGTATTAAAAGTGACTTTGAAAGTTTACATAGATTCATTTATTTTGTCATCAACTTAATCTTCATGATTATAGTTTATTTATCAAGTTAACATAGGACATGATCAGAACTTCAGAAAAGTTTGGTAACATGAATAAATTACATGGCTGAAAAATTATATAGTTACAATTTAAACTTTGCTTTGCTTGTCCACCAAACTTAAATTTCCACAGTGCTATGCACTACATCAAAATTTTACCCAGAATTTCCCATCTCATATCAATCAGAAGCCACAACCTGTGATCACAATCATGTCTCTTTTGCTTGTCCACATTGTTACTCCCCCTACATTGATCACTGTTCTAGTGTGTTAGCTGCTGGAATGCAACAAAGCAGAAACAGAATGGCTTTTAAAAAGGGGAAATTTATTAAGCTGAAATTTTATAGTTCTAAGGCTGTGAAAATGTCCCAATTAAAGCAAGTCTATATAAATGAAGGCAACTAACTCAAATGCTGATGAAGTTCAGGGTTTCTCTCTCAACTGGAAAAGCATGTGCTGAACATGGCAAAGTCTGCTAGATTTATCTCCAGGCTTCTTGTTTCATGAAGTTCCCTGTGGGCATTCTCCAAAGGTCTCTGGCTATGTGGGCTCTCATGGATCTAAAAATGGGCCTCTCTCCAAAATGTTTCCTCTTTTAAAGGATTCCAGAAACTAATCAAGACCAACCTGGAATGGGTGGAGTCACAACTCCCTCTAAAGAAAGATTAATACCAACAGTTGGTTGAGTCACATCTCCGTGGAGATAACCTAATCGAGTTTCCAAACTATAGTACTGAAGAGGGATTAAAAGATCCTGCTGAGTGGTGTGAGGGTAGTTCAGTGGTAGAATTCTCACGTCTCATGCAGGAGACCTGGGTTCAATTTCCAGCTCATGCACTTCCCAAACAAACAAATAAGCAAAACAAACAAATGAAAAACACAAACAAAAATTTAACAAATGCTGTGGCAATAAGAGGATATTCACATGGAAAAGAATTAAATGTGACCCCTGCCACACAGCATACAAAAAAAGACCCCACTGCTTCCACAAGAATAGATCAGTGTTAAAATGGGGCTTTCCCAGTGTACATAATCCTTTCAAATAAGCACAATGCCTCTTGCCAAACATCAGCCCCTTTCTCATATTTCTCCTCATTTTTACTGACCACTGTAACCCACATTTACACATTTCAATAAATACTAAGACTAACATTTTATTTTTATGTCCCTCTTACTACTTGCTATATCTATTGATAAAGACCCAAATAGGAGGTGACTCCAAATACCTGCATTCCACAATTGCCACTAACACAGTACATGAGTAAAATGTTTTTGGTATAAAAACAGAATCACAACTCCTAGTGGCTATTGAATATATTTTGCAACTTTAGTTTCTTGGCAAATTATTAAATACTTCATTCTTCTCCATACCCTTTGATTCTCACATTTCCCATCACATTCAACAGATAAAATCAATTCCTAATTAAGAGACGGGTCATGTAGTTTTAAAAATTACCCTTAGTACTATAAAATCTCTGAACAGTTATTGCATTCATAGGCAATTGCTACTTCTCTTACTAACTTGAAAATTTGTATTATTTCTGTCTGAATCCATTGTCTCCAAATTAACTCTTCCTTTCCTATTTTGTTAGCAACCATATGATTGATTATAAATTCAGCCTCCTTTACCAGAAACCCCTTTCTCCTTACAATCCATATGATCATTTAAGCTCATTTGTCTCTTCCATATTAAAATTTTTACTTCCTCTTTACCTATTTATCTCTCAAGATGCTGCTCTCCTGTTTCTCCTTTAGCAAACTCTAAAGTGCTATTACTCGTTACTCACACCTCACTCACCCTTTGACTTACAAAGATCACCAACAATTCCTGAAAGGTAAATCTTGCTAATTTAATAATCAATCACCTCCCCATAAACAAATTCTTACTTTGAACCAAAGAAGAATTGGACCATGTTCTTCATTTGAGAATTTTATTTTTCCTTGCTTTATCTGATCTCTTAGTCTCTTAACTGTTGTCAAAATACTCTAATCACTCCTTCCACTTCCCCTCTGCAAAGAACAACTCAATAAACTATTGGAGGGGTACCTGGGTGGTTCAGTGGTAGAATGCTTACCTTCCATGTGGGATACCCAGTTTCAATTCCCTGACCATGCACATTCCCACACAAAAATCCACTATTGGAACATCTGAAAACTAAATCATATTCCCTCTTCACTCCTTCTTTTATACGTTATCCTGACATGATCATATATTTATTCAATTGCTTAATTTCTTTCATCTTTATCTCTGAATTGAAAGTGACAAAACACTTGTTGGATTTTTTGCTGATTTATCATGGCTACTTGCTTAATTACATGCACCCAAAATGGAATATATTTCAGAACATAACCTCTCACCCCAAAAATAAATATTTTTAAAATATTTATAGTTTCTCTTTTAGTCTCCATCCTAATTAATGGCTCCACCAGGAATCCATCAATTGCTCCTTTACATATCCACTCATAATGACTCAAGACAATAAAACAGTGCCATGATGTCTACAGTGAACACATTTTTACCATTCATTTTTATCCTGTATTAGCTAGTGTTCTCTAGAGAAACAGAATCAGTAGCAGATAAATGTAAATATAAAGTTTATAAAAGTGTATCACATAACCATGGGGATGTAGAGTCCAAGGTCCGTAGGGTAGGCCACCAGCTGGCAGCTCCAATGAAGGTTCTAAATGAGCTCCCAGGAGAGGCTGGCTTGGCAACTGTGAGTATGTAAGAATCCAAGATTTGTAGGGCAGGCCAGAAGCAGCAGCTCCAATGACTCTCCTCAATGAACTCTCAGGAGAGGCTGGCTGGCTGAAGCAGGAAGAGTGATTGTCTCTTCTGAATCCTCCTTAAAAGCCTTCCAGTGATTAGGTTAAGTGTCACTCATGGAAGAGGGCACTCCCTTTAGCTGAAATGCAACCAGCTGGGGATGTAGCCAATGTGATCATGACTTAAGTCCATGAAATGTCCTCATTGCAACAAACAGGCCACCATTTGCCCAACCAGACAACTGGGGAACCACCACCTGGCCAACCTGACACATGAATCTGACTATGACATACCTCTCACAAAATCACCTTCCCACCCCATACTCATTTTTTTGCATTCCTAGTTTAAATGTTAATTCCTCAGAGATCCTATCACTAATTCCCACTGATATTTGCCTTTACATTGCCTTCCACTTTGACTTAATTAAAACTCTAATATTTCTGTTTTTTTTTCTTCATATAACTAAGTATGGTATGCCTTCCTCTTTGGTCTCCCTTTTTGGTCTGAACACAAAAAAATTAACTCCTGAGTACTAAGATGAGAGAAGTTTTCATTACAACATTATTTGTGCATTTTAAATCAGGAGAAATATGTTCACCATAACCTAACATGCCCTCTGAAGACCTAACTAAAATGTCTGTAGTAAAATGAAACAATTGTATTCTGATTACAGATACATCTAGAAAATAAAAGAAGTCATGGTGAATATTATCTCCAGTACTCAACAGAACCAAAATAGATTGGAAAAGCAAGACAAGTCATGTCTTCATTGACAATACTGTCACTACATTCAAGATCTCACAGCTTATTCATCTAGAATAGCTGATTTCTTGGTAAACTCTTTTTCTGCAGGTGATGTTCTCCTGAGTCATATAATCCAAAGAATGCATCCTGATTAATTGGAGGCTGATTAAGATAAGTCTAATCAAGAAATATCTCTTGTAGCAAAATGTTTTTCCTCCAATTAGGAAAACACATTAAATGCAATTATAGAAAATAGATTATGTCCTTTAATTCTGACACCCTTCTGAACATCTCAAAAGCATCTCTCCTGCTTTTCTGGAGATTCCTCACTCTTCTGTGATTTTGTTTCATCCTGGGATGTACTGTAGAGCAATTGCAAGTGAATCCTTAATGGTCTCTATTTCTAAGAGGATTTATGAGTTACCAATGTTTTCTAAAGGTGTGTGTTCAGTGTGATCTATATTTAAATATAATATTTGTGATGAAATTTTATATTCATATAAAGGGAAAAAGTATGTTTCTTGATTCTTGAGAGTGCATATTTCACTATCACAAAAGGGAAAGGTCATCCAGAGGAGGTCATCTCAATAAGATTTATATGGTGTTATAAGGATTGTGAGACACTAAAACCTTAAAGAGATTAGTGATCACCAAAATAAATTAAGTAATTTTTTATTATTGGTTTTCCTAAAAGTAAGATGGATTTAGCTAGTCTTTAATGAATAGGAATTTTAGTGTCAAGACTTGATTTATGGAGATGAGAAAGCTCTCTTGGAAAATATACCTCATTTAGCTGTATTTATTTCAGACTTTAAAAAATCTTGGCTTGGAAAAGTCTTTGAAACTTTTTTGGAGATTAGAAATAATTTGTGATTTTCTTTTTGTGCTGAAGAGTATGAAAGTATCCTAGAGATATAACAGAAACTATTGTGCTTTCAAGAAGTGAGAGCATATATGATGGCATTTGGGTGGTCTGAACCAGAGGGGACAACCAGTTGGATTTCAGGACTTGAATGTGTGGTAAATACAAATGTCCATCTAATACTGGCAGAAACCCACTGAAAAATGTTAAGGAGCAAAGAATATCATCATATATATTTGTGAAAAAGACTTTGTAGAATGAGTGAAATAATTGAGAAGGAGATCAATTAGACTTTTAAGAATTAAATGATGATTTCCTGTTATAGTAGTTTGGCAGTGAAAATAGGGAGTTCAGAAAAGAAGGATATAAACAAACTTAATTGCTTATTTATTTTTTAAATGTAATTATGTTTTAATGATATATCAGACTTTTTGCCAAAAGCCTGAGCAGGCAATTGTTGTTGTTGTTGTTTTTTATTTCTGCCTTCAATACATAAAAATCTAATAAAAAAATCATGATTACATTGCAAAGTTTTAGTACATGAGCCTAATAGAGAAGATCTTAGCAGAGAACTTACTTTATGTTTGGTTTTGGACAGTGTAGAGAAGGCTTGCATAAGGAAGCATTATTTAAAATTTTTCAGAATGGTAATAGCCAGGAAATAGGCTAAAAATCAGCAATGGATAATAAAGGGGTAGAGGGAGAAGAAGTAAGAATATTCCAAATAGAGAGGGGAACACTTATTGATAATTTGATTAGACAGCTGTTTAATTGCAGGCAATTGTCCAAGGAAAAAAGAAGACATAGGCACCAAGAGAATCATTCCAGGTTTTAAGCCCTGGTGTGGCATTTAAGGCCACTCTTTATGGTTCAGATTTTTACACAAGAGCAATTTGAGCAAAAGTCCATGGGAGTCGCTGATGACACACATCTCAGACAACTTGGTGGGAAATTTTGCATTCCAATCTGTGGCTCAGCTGTGTGATACAGAATGCAGGATTGTGTTTCTGAACAGTTGTTATACTAAAAGATTGAAAGAGATTGCTTAGGTAGGGAGGAGAAAGGGAGAAGGAAAAGAGTGGTGGGGACTGACTCCTGAGGATTTACACATTTAATGTTTGAGGAAGATTCTTCAAATGTCAAGAAAGATGGCCAGAGAAATGAAAAGAAACCCGAAAGAGTGTTATAACCTAGAGAAAGATGACTTGTAGATGAAACTGTTGAATCTGTTGAGAGATCATGTAGGATGAAGAAATATTCAGTGGATTTAGAGATATTTAGAAACCTTGGTTATCACTATTAACAACTATTAAGTGAAAAATGTGTAAACCTAAATGGAGGATACTGAGGAGCAGTGAGAGGTTAAGACAGAAATTTAAATGCACTTCTTTGAATTGTACAAGAGAGATAAAGTAAGTGCTGAAATAAAAGTACACATGAACAAAATTTAAAGATTTTAAATATTTCTGTCACAGAAAAAAAATCTATGAACATCTTATTTTATGGTTTACTTACCAGATCTGAAATTGTAGAAGACAGAGATTCCAACTAGACTCTGAAGCTGGTTTCACAGGAAAGCTTGCCCTTTTTCAAAGATGAACTATCCAGCATTGTCTTCTCTTGTCAAAGGCCTCCTCTATTTCTTCTCACATTTATACAGGGAAAAAAAACAGCTAATAAACTTATCAGTGCCACATTCCAGGAGACACACCCACACTACATATATACTTAACCTTATCAAGACTCAGATGCTCTGAATGTATTTGCCAGATGCAATTTTAAACCTCATAAAATGCTGAAGAATAAAGAGATATTTCACATTTTGAAAGTGCATAATCCTTTATTTATTCAGAAAATATTTTTGAAGGAATTCTTAAAACCAAGAAATACATAGTTCCTGGAGAAGGGAGAGAATCAGGCTTACACATTATGGAAAAGACCTAGAATTTTCTACAGGAATCCTGGAATTAAAACTAAGGTAAAATTACCAAATATGAAAATCTATATGGATATAAATGATGGGATGAAAGATGGTCATATTATTAAGAAGGACAATAGAGATAGAAGTATAGAGTAGAAGCCACATAGTACTCTCCAAGACAGGTTAATGATCCTAAAATCTCTGAAAGAAAACAGGAAGCCAATTTTTTATTTATTTTTTCTTGTTTTGCAGGGAGAAAATAAATAAAAATTTAAGGCATCCAAAAATGTACTTGATAATTTTATCATGCCCTCAATCAAAATTAAAACCTTTGAGTGGAAATGAACAATTTTCCTGTTTACAATTCCCCAATTTTAGTTTTATTTTGTCTGAATATTATTTTATAAATTTATTGGAAAAAATAAATGTGAGAAAAACTAACCTTTGAGGGAAAAGAGAAATTGTTTATGTCTTTTTAAGACTTGTATTTCCAGGCCCAGCAAAATGTTTGGTTTCTGATGTCTTCTTCCAGCATTTAAACATAGAAAACAGAAAAAAATTGAAGAGTACAGAAAAGAAAAGTAGCTTTATTTTATTAAAATATATGGAAATTTTGTGTTTTTACTACCCCCATATTTGCAAAGACAGATGTTTCCAATGTTGAATCACAAAATCTAAGGTAGTGGCTATCACTCCCCTCTGTACTTTGAAATTATCTGGGGGGAGAAAAAATTCTGATTAGATTCTGATTTAATTCTTCTTGTTTTGCTCTTTGACTTCACTGTTTTAAAATGTCCTCAGGTGATACCAATAGGTATCAGTATTGGGGAACCCATTCTCTTATCAGCATAGTCCTGCCTTAGGACCTTGCTATTCACAGTGAAGAGCCATGGGCCAGGAACATCAATTAATACTGGGAGCTCAGCAGTAAAGTGCAATCAAAGGCTTCATCAGAGCAATGTGGAATGAAGGTCCTCATTCTAGCAAGATCTCTAGGAGAACATAGGCCCACATAAAGCATGAGAAACACTGGTTCTGAACTGCCTTTTAGATTCAACACCATGAATTAAATCTGTGCCAAAAAATTTCCATACTACCCCTGCCTTACTCAGTTCATAAACAAATACATCTCTACAGAAAAGAGAGAACAGACATTGCCAGCAAAGGTTATCCTTTTTCTACATTTTAAGATTTGAAGTTCCTAACTCCTATGTTCTAAGCCACTCATTTCCCAAAAGTGTTACCTTGCTTTCTTTACTGGCTCAAAATGAAGTGATCTTAGCTTAAAATACTGAATAATATAGCCAAGCTTAGGGTGACAAGCTACAATGTGCTGCCTGTTCACATTTTCACTCCCACTTTTTGAAGGTAACTCTTTCTCATTATTTACTTCTACTGATGTATATCTAGAGATGTTGATTGTGCAATTTCATGCAAAAATTTTCTATTTCCCAATTTTTATTCAACTTCTTGCCAAAGAAGGCCCTCCCACAAAATATCTGTCCACCTCTGAACCCCACAATATTCCAAAACTATTATATCACAAATTAAATTGTTTACATCTTTATCAAAATAGCATTATTGTTAAGTTTGTCTTTGTAAAATTTCTTTCTTATGTTATTATTTTCTTGGAAATAATAACGCATTATATTGACATTTGCTTCATTTATTTATATTGACTATTTATGACCATAATCTTCCAAAATGCTCCTAAAACTGTTCTCATTTTAAAATATCATGTAGGTTAACATACCTCCAATCTATTATGACCAAATTCTACCCCTGCATATGTCTTCTGAGACATGAGTCATGGCCAAACCTCAGCTTCACATGGTTTTTATCACCAAGAAACAGGGGGGTTGATTTTACATTTCTCTTTTCACTTTTCTCAGTTTTCACTGCCCTCCTCTTCGGATTGAAAGATACATTTTTAATTACCATAAAAACCTAAATATGAGAAACAAATTTGTAAACCTACTTATGCATTCCATACACATAGAAAATGATTTCATGTTTTAAGTCAATTATCTATTTATACAACAAAATCATATTAAAATTTCCATCAGCTGTCCTGAGGAAATTGCCAATCTTGTTCTAAAGTTTTTTGAAAGAAAAAATTTCAAGCATAAAGTTTTTTGAAAGAAAAAATTCCAACCATTTTTTGGTGTATACTCCCAAGCAGAATTTCATGGTCATAAACTAATTCAATATTTAACTTATTGAGGAACTGCTAAACATTTTACATTCTGTTTTTGTTTCCTAAAGTTGATGAAATGTAATATACAGAAATGGGTTGGCCTTTACAATGGGGATTTATTAATTTACTGAAGTTTACAGTTCTGAGGCTTGAAAGAAATCTAAATCAGGGCAGCAAAAGGTCTTCTTCCAGACGGCAGCAATTTGGAACTCTACTTCACTGAGGAAGGCACATAAAAGTGTCTGATGGTCCTTATCTCCTGGGTTTCATTACCTTCTGCCTCTGGCTTTTCTCTCTCAGTTTCTCTTTGTTTTCTGTCTTTTATCCTGTTATGAAGGACTCTAATAAGAGAATTAAGACTGAATGAATGGGCCACATCTCAACGTAAGGTTCTACTCACCAAAAGATCTTACTTAAAATGGATCCACATAACGGATCCCACAGGATGGGGATCCTAAACCCACAGGAATGGACTAGGTAATCTTTTTGGAGCATGATTGTATCTGGGGTATATACAACTTCAAACCATCACAGTTCCCACCAACATTTTACAAGGGTTCCAATATCTCTGCAACTCTACCAACATTTATTTTCTTATTATTGTATTATTATTATTATTATTTTAGTAACTGAAATCCTAGTAGGTGTGAAGTGGTTTCTCATTTGGTTGTGATTAGCATTTCCCTAGTTACTAATGATGCTGAGCAGCTGTGCACAGATTTCTTGTTCATGTGTATATCTTCTTTGAATGAATGTCTAATCAAATCCTTTGCTCATTTATACATTGAGTTGTCTTTATTTTTCAAGTTGTTAGTGTTCTTTATGTATTCTGGATATTAAACTTTTATTAGATATGTGGTTTCCAAATATTTTAATCACTTTGTAGATGGTCTTTTCAATTTCTTGCTAATGTCTTTTGATACATAAAAGTTTTTTGTTTTGATGAAGTCCAATTTATCCACTTTTCCTTTGTCCCCTGTTCTTTTAGTGCTATAGCTAAGAATTCATTGCAAAATAATAAGTCTTGAAATTTCCCCTAGGCTTTATTTGAAGAATTTTATTATTTCAGCTTTTATAGTTAGGTCATTGTCCTTTTTTGAGTTAGTGTTTTTGTATATAGTGTCACAGATAAGGCCAAATTCGTTCTTTTCAACTTGAACATCTAGTTTTCCTAGCACAATTTGTTGAATAGAATATTTTCCCCATTGAATGGACCTAGCACCCTTTGTCAAAAATCAACTGGCCTTGGGCAAGCAATGCTGGCTCAGTGGCAGTGTTCTCACTTGTCATGCTGGTGACCTGGGTTCAATCCCAAGTGCCTGCCCATGCAAAAAAAAATCAACTGGCCTTATTTCTGGACTCTCAGTTCTAGTCAACTGACTTAGAGTTACATCTTTATGCCAATACTTCACTGTTTTATTAGTGTATCATTAAGTTTTGAAATCAGGGAGTATGAGTCCTACAACATTTTTTCAAGTTGATTTTGGCTGTATGGGGCTTCATAATTTCATAGCATCTTAATATCTGAAAAATATCTCTTGTAATATTGATAGGGATTGAATTTGGGAAGTGCTCTCATATTAACAATATTAGGTCTTTCAATCCTAATATAATTCCATTATTTACATCTTCTTTTATTTCTTTCAGCATTTTGTTTTTTTGGGGTGGTGGTTTCCATGCAAAAATCTTTCACCCAACTGCCTAAGAATACTCTAAGATATTTTTCTTCTTATAAATACTATTGCAAATTGAATTGTTTCAAAATGGCCTGTTTAATTTTTGAATGTTAATTTTATACCCTGAGTGTTTTCTGAATCAGTAGCTTTCTGGTACATTCTTTGGTATTATCTACCTGTAGGATCAAATCATCTGCAATTAGAGTTAATTTTATTTTTTCCTTTCTGTGATGGTCAGGTACTGGTGTCAACTTCACCAGGTGGTGTGCCCAGTTCTGTAGTCAGGTAAGCACTCCCTGACCATTGCTGAAAGGATATTTTGTGGCTGGCTGATATACTGGAAAGCTGGATTGTTAAATCATCAGTCAGTTGATTGCATCTGCAGCTGATTATATTTGCAATCAACTAAAGTGTGTCTCCCTAAATGAGATAATTCAATCAGTTGAAATCCTTTAAGGAAGAAGAGAAAGTCTTTAACTGATTCTTCAGTCAGTGATCCTCTCCTATGGAGTTCATCCAGACCCTTCATCAGAGCCACCAGCTTCACAGCCTACCCTGCAGATTTTGGACCTTTCCATTTCCATGGCTGCATTAGGCACCTTTATAAATCTCATATTTAAAGATCTGTCTTGTTGGTTGTTTCTGCAGAGAACCATGACTAATAAACTTTCCAATTTGGATGATATATTACTATTTTCTTTCCAATTGCTTTGCCTAGTCTTCCATATAATGTTGAACAGTGTTGATCAAAATACCATCCTTGTCTTGCTCCTGATTTTAGTAGGAGGGACTTCAATTTCTTACAATCAGTTAATATGGTAGTGTATGTTTTTCAAAAATGTCCTTCATCCTTTTGAAGAAGTGAACTTCTGTACTTTTTTAGTGTGTTCTAATCATGAAAGGTGGTGAACTTTTTCAAGTTACTTTCAATTCAGTTAAGATAATATTTTTTCTCTTCATTCTATTAATGTGTATTATATCTGTTGAATTTTACACATTGAATCACCCTTCCATTCTTCAAATACATAAATCCTGTTCATTTTGTAAACTAATCTTAATAGGCTGTTTGATTTATTTTGCTAATATTTTGCTGAGGATTTTTGTAACCATAATCATACAGAACATTAGTTTATAGTTTAGTTGTGATGTACTTATCAGGCTTGGTATCAAGGTAGTGCTGATATATAAGTTTAGTTGTGATGTACTTATCAGGCTTGGTATCAAGGTAGTGCTGATATATAAGAATCATTTAGGAATTATTCTGTTATTCATTTTTTGGAAGAATTTGACAGGAGTTGGTGTTAATTTTCTCTGAATATTTTGTACATTTCATCAGTGAATCTGATTGTTCCTATACTTTTCTTTGTCGAGAGATTTTTTTTTAAGATGGGCAGGCACTGGGAATCAAACCCGGGTCTCCCACATGACAGGCAAGAACTCTGCTAATGAGCTACTGTGGCCTGCCTTGTTGGGAGTTTTTGATTACCTATTCACTGTTCTGTTAAAGATATGGTGAAATGTTCCATTTCATCTTGAACCAATTTTGATAATTTACATGTTTCCACAAATGAATTCATTCCATCTAGATTATCCAGATATTTAAGCACAACTGTTCACAATATTTTCTTGCAATAATTGTTATTTCTGTAAGGGGCTAATAGTGTTCCCACTTTGATTTCTGATTTGTTTTTGGCATTCCCTCATTGCATAAATTTTGTAAGTCTGGTAAAATTCTATCAATTTTATTGATTTTTTTCACCCAAAAACATGTGAGTTTGTGGTTTATTTGGTTTTATTCTATATTCTATTTATCTCAACTCTATTATTTATGATTTCCTTCTTCCTTCTCTACATAGGACTATATATTTCATCTATTCTATATCATTAAGGTGAAAATTTATTACTTTTACTGATTTCATAACTTTCTTTTTTAAATGCCAGCATTTACACTTATAAATATGTCTCTTAATAATGCCTTCACCGTGACCCATGAGTTTTGACATGCTGTTTTTTATCTTCATTCACTTTCACTAATTTTTAAATTTTTATTGTGATTTATCTTTTTATCTATTGCTGTTTAAGAATGTGTGTTTAATTTATACATGTCTATAAATTTTCTTATTTGACTTCTGTTATTGATTTCTAGCTTCTTTTTACTATTGTTATAAAATGTATTTTGTGCAGTTTCAATCCTTAAAATTTGTGTATACATTTTCATGACTTAACAAATGGTCTTATCTTTAGAAATTTCCCTGTGTACCTCAGAAAAAGGTGCACTTCTGTTGTACAGAAATTGTTGCTATATATCTGTTAAGTCCTATTGGTTGTATTTTTGTTCACATCTTCTATTTCTTTAATGGTCATCTGTCCAGGGGGTCCACCATCATTGAAATTGCTGTATGGCTGAATAATCTAATTCTTCATTTACTTCTTTCCATGTTTGTTTCACATATTTAAGGGCTCTTTTTGTTCAGTTCATAAGTATCTAGAATTGCTAAATATTCCTGATGAATTTAAGCTTTTATCAATAAAAATTTCCTACTTTGTTTTGTATCATTATTTGGTTTGTCTTTCAGTTTGTTTGCCTGATATTAGTACAGCCACTTCAGCTACCTTTTAATGACTTTATTTTTCATTGTGGTAAAATATTTTTAATGTAAAAATGATTTCAATAATTTAAATGGTATCATGGTCAGGTTCATGTATCAGTTTGGCCAGGTGGTGGTGCCCAGTTCTCTTGTCAGAGAAGTGCTGGTCTGTCCATTGCTATGAGGACATTTCATAGACTTAAATCCTGAACATATTGTCTGAATCCACAGCTGACTACAAGTGTCTTCTGCAATGAGTGATATTTTATCTAGTTGCCAGAGGCTTTTAAGGAAGATTCAGAATATCCAATCACCTTTCCTGTTTCAGCCAGCCAGCCTCTCCTGAGAGTTCATTGAGGCCCTTCATTGGAGCTGCCAGCTTGTGGACTTCCCTACAGATCTTGGGCACTTATATCCCACAGTTACCCAACTAGCCTCTCCTAAGCATTTGTTGAGGACCTTCATTGGAGCTGCCAGCTTGCAGCCTGCCCTACTGATCTTGGACACTTACATCCCCATGGTTCATATGACACTTTTAAATTTTATATTTACATATATCTCCTGCTGGTTCTGTTTCTCTAGAGAACCCTAGCTAATATGAATGGACAACTTTCTGACACTAAATATATAAATAATATTGTGTAACCCTCACCACTATTTCCTATTATTTTTACTTAAAACCTAAGCTCATATTCATTTAACAATAATTCCCCATTCCCCCATCCATTTGTAACCACTATTCTGCCTTCTGCCTTTGTGAGTTTGCTATTCTAAGTATTTCATATAATAGAAATCATACAATATTTGTCCCTTTATGTCTCTCATATTTCATTCACCATGATATATTCAAGGTTCATACATGTTGTAGCAAATATCTGCACTTCATTTTTTAAGGCTTAATAATATTCCATTTAATGGGTATGCTACATTTCATTTATCTACTCATCTGTTTATGAACACATGGGTGTCCACCATATTTTGGTAAATTAATAAATCCCCTTTGTGATAGTCAGTCCATTTCTGGTATATTGCTTTCTGGCATATTGCTTTTCTGGCAAATTTAGCAAACTGAAACAGGGGGCTTGACTAAAGATTTTACATTCATTCACCACTAAAAGTCTTGTGTTTTATCATCAATTTCATGGGCTCACTAAAGCTTAAGATTTTCTTTGTCCAGCTGGTTTGTATACTCAGTTTTATAATGTTAGTGGTGGTGAATCATTTAAGGGTTGAGAAATCAGATGAATGGGGATAGTATGTTTAAAATACTGTGCTGTTTTTTGGAAAATGAGTGCTGTTAGGACATCTCTGAGCCAATGTTCCCATGACTCCAGAAGTCAACCAAAAAAAGATACCTGAACAATCAAAATTGAGAGGTGTGTAAGCTGCTTTGGAGGCTTCTCTAGCTTGGGCTTCTGCTGCCTGCCATTAACTCTTGGCAAATATTTATTTGATTGTCATTTACAAATTCACAACACTGGGCCCTCCACTAATGCTCACACTTCTTTAGGGCTGCTCAATCAATTTTGTAGTCATTTTGTGCCATTCCCAATCAACTAATGGGCTGACAGCCTGCCCTTGGTGGGAGAAGAAGTTTTCTGACTCTGAAGTTACCTTTTCTAATATCAATTGTAATTTTAGTGTATTTACCAACACAGGTGATATCTGCCCCAGTGACAAGCATGCTACCAAGAACCATAGTGTTTGGCCTGGATTGTGAGCTTTTCTATGATCAATTTGGAGCCACCTCTATCCTGACAATGATCTTCTCATGAGATTCTGTAAGATGGAAAGAGGTCATTTAGCTTATTTTCTATTGGAAGCTTATTATAAATAGCTATCTGGGGAACAGCATAGCTATATAATAGGAACCAACCCAATTTACAGGTAGTACTTTGTATGTGGTATATCTGCATACAAAATAAAATCCGTGAAAAGCTTAATAAGGGTTCTCTTGAAGAAACAGGTTGTTGGCTTCTAGAACTAAATTGAGTGTAAACACCAAAAGAAGACTTATAACCATCATCTTGGCATTGTTATCTGATATCTTAGTCTCATTTAACCCACAATTTCCTTTGCTTGGCCTTTCAGCCCAGCAGAAGTTTCTGTCTTGGATGGAGTAAACTATGTTGATTAAAGTGATGACTTTAAAGTGGGTCTGGCCCCTACAGTATGCTGCAGTACACTCCTGTCTCATGGAAACTGGACATTCACTATGCCCTATGAGGTAGACATTTTTATCTGTCTGGATTTTAGTAAATCACCACATTACAGTCAACATTATAAACCCAATTTTGGAGGCTCTGGAAGGGCAGCCCAGAGTCATTTGGTAAAGGAGATCAGTCTAATTGATTATATCTGATGTCTCCTGTCAGAGCCAAGTCTACACATGTAAATGGGATGGTCATTAGAGGAATACCTCTGTTAGGACTAATTGAGGAATGGGTACAGACCCAGAAGTGACTCTGGTTTTGTTTTCACTTGGTATATGCTAAAGGAAAAATAAATTGTGCTCAAAGCAAGAGTATATCAGGCATAAGGAGGGTAAAGAAATGATAATATAACAGCCTAGGGAAGGTATGATACTATTGGGAGAGAAATGGACAGCGTGAGATTTATAAGATGAATGTTCAGAAATACAGTGAAGAGAAACAAGAGACTAAGAGAAGGAAATTACAGTACATCTTGTTCTGTGATATAAGGCATCATTTACTTATTTCATATATTGGATAGAAGCTGTCTACACCAGATGCCATCTGATTCTGGAATCCTCTTGACATGTTTTGGCTTGAGATCCAAAATGGTAGTGACCACTAAAGAAGGGCTTTGATCACATTTTAGCTATAACATTGGAAACAGAGGTCAAATCCTTGTCTTTCTACTGCTGTATTGGTGATCAATAACCCTTCATAAAGTCCTTTCCAACTAGGTCTTGAAACAGTATTTCATTGATGTCCTTTTGCGGATATCAAGTCTCTGGGTTAAAGGTCATGTAGAGTTCACTGTAGAGAAGACTCAGGAAAAGGCAGCCAGATCTGTGAATGATGGAAATGGGTATATACAATTGGTCCCTTGCAGTAGTTTTCAATTTCACATTGTAATATTCTGGAGTCTAGTAAAGTAGAAGAAATAATGAGCCTTATGTGTCTTCCCATTATGACTTCACAGAATGTTACCTGGGGGGTTCCCAGTGAGCTGAATCTTATGATTTCTAGATTACAGGAAGAACCCTAGGCTAAGGGTGAGAGAGGGGTTCAAATAATTCAGCCAATTTAAGTTTTAAGACACTTTTTGTTCATTCTAACTTCCCTGAAAACTAAGGATGGAAGGGACAGTGAAGCTTTTAGTTGATTGTTGAGAGCTTGCACAGTTCCTTGATTACAGTTGCAAGAAATTGGGATCCTCTTTCACTGGAGAGATTAGCAAGAATTCCCCTGGAGGGGTAAAAAAATGTCTAGTAGATTTTAGCTATTGTGAAGGTGGTTGCCTTGTGACAAAGAAAAGACTCTATCCATCCAGAAAAGAGACATATGGTAAAAGAATATATTTGTATCCCTTAGAAGTTGGCAGCTGTGTAAAGTCCATTTGAAGATGTCCAAAAATGCCTGGTCAATTGGGGATTTGGCCCTGTCTCACCTTTACAGTTTTCTCAGGATTATATTGACAGGTATAACATAATTTATGTACTTGCATTACTTCTCATTTAAAGTCCACACCTGCTTTTTTTTCATCTGAAGATGATGCTCTCTAGCTGATTTCAGGCACTTTCACAAATGCCTCAGATTGACACAATGCAATTTACAAAGAAGTTTGGTTATTTTATGGCAGGTAGCATTTTTTAAAAATCATCTTCAAGCTGACATCATATAAAACACAATTACTCTTAAAATAAAATCTCTCAGAATAACTCCATTGGGCTAGACACAAATTTGTATTTTCATTATTTTAAACACTTGTTGGTATAATGCTAACTTATTTGATAAGTAAACCTCTATAAATTTAGGAAGAACATACTCAAGTAGAACAAAATCATATGGATTATATGGATATGTTGTACTTGACATTGATAACTCAGAAGACAGTGTTGTTTTATTCAAATAACAATATTAAATTTTGCCAAAAGTTTACTTATATTATGTGCACTTGAGTGTTTAATGAAACATCTGGGTTTAGTTCAATGAATACTCTCTTTACATGGGAAATATTAGATGTTCAGCTTCCTCAATTTCTGTGGCTTTGAGCGTTAATTTAGATATGTGCTTAATTTATCTTTAAATGATTTGAATAGAACTCTTTTAAAGGGTTTTATTTGTATTATGATCTGGAGGTAAGAAAATGTACATCAGCGCACTGACAGACACAAATACAGAGCTAATAGTTTCAATTAAACATTTTTCCAGCTATGAGTCAGATATAATACACAGAAATATAAAACTCACTTGTTTATATAAAAGAGCTGACTGTCTCCTTGCTCCACTATTATAATTTTATCGTAATTTTGTTCTTGGCTTATGGGACAAATTGTGGCTACTTATTTAACATAAAGGCTAAAGCTTTCTCCATGTGTTCTGTAGTGAACATTTTTGAGATTTTGTTTACCCTCATGTATAATCTTACAGAAACATTGCACTATTTCTCAGGCCTATTTGGGTCTCAGATTCATTGTGGAAAGAGAAATTTTATAGCCCCTTTCTGGGCCAGTCCACCCAGCTTTTGACATCCAGGATTCAGCTTCAGAGGGTCTGAACAATGTCTTTACAAGCTGATAAAGGTCAAGCAGCCCTGGATCACATGCACCCCAAAATAATTCTAAATTCTTCTATGAACAGTTGGTGGTCTTATTTGGAGAAATCTTCAATTTTAGCTCTCAGTTCAGTTTAATTCTAGGATTTACATTCTGCTCTAGTGAAGACTTAGTCTTTAAAGGATCTGGACTAGCTCATTTTCCTGAAGGGCAGTAAGAGGAACTATTTGGTGAAGCTATGCTAGCAGGGATGGGTACAGGAAGATCTGGGAGCTATAGGTTTGGAGCATTCCCCTTAACACGGTTTTGACATTTTATTTTTTAAGTGAAGCCATTGCTGAAGCAAATTTTCATCTAGCACTTCCAAGTAGCAAATTTGAATCCCTCCACCTTTCTTAAGTGCAATTTTGTTCCTATCAAGTGTCTCTAAGTGGTCACTTCATCGGATATACCCATGAACAGAAAGTCACAGGTCCATGGTACAAGTATATATATAAGAAGCAGAAATAGAGAAGATTTAGAGTGAGATAACTCCATGATGCTGCAGTCAGACAAAATAGCTTTTGGACACCAGGTCTTTGGCCTCATCTGAGGATACCACTCTGTTCTTAGCTGGATACCCTAGTGAATGGATAGAAAAGAAGGCTCACTGTGCAGGAGGGAGCTGCTGGCCATGTGACCCATTCTGAATTCTCAAACCCCACGTATCTGAGAAAGAAAGAAAATTAGAGAGCTGGAGGAAGAAATGAATGAAACAAATGGGGAATCTGATGACAAGTGAAACACAACTCAAACCAAAGCAAAGTTCTCAGCATGAATGGTGGAGTTTGGATATAAGAAGGGGTTACCCGGGGGTGCTGACACAAAGGAGCCACCGTTGGTGCTGTGCTGGCCTGGTGCTGGAGCCTGCAGCCCCAGAGGGCACCTTATTTAGCTATATATATGCAAGAAGAGCAATAACTTGGGGTTCCAGCCCAATTATCCCATCAGCAAAAATTAAAATCATGACTAAATGGCAATATTCATGTTATTGTAAAAAGTGTTAGTGATATCTTCACCTTGTTTAGTACAAAATGAGTAAAAAGAAAAGACACTGAATGAAATTGTATGCATAGGTAAAATTCAAATACATATTAATGAGGTTGACTGGAAGCAGGAATAGGAGAAGAGAAGGTTCAAAAAAATCAGATTTACTGATAAGAAAAGAATGAGAAAACAGCCACCCTGTTACCAATCTAGTTCTTCCTGAAGTTTAGAAATCTAGACTGTAATTCTCAAAATTTTATTTCAGTCATCATTGAAGACTGCTGAAACCAATGTCAAACATTCTTTGGGGAGGTAAACAGTAAATAGTGAGTGAGAGGGGGAAGTATATGGAGAGCTGTTCAACTTGTACCAAATGATTAGGTACTTGTCTTGACAAAATAATAACATTTATAAATCTAACACAGATAATAGAATAGTAGAATATTTCAAAACCACACTGGTTCTGAAATATTGAATCAAGTACCCAAAGGAATAATTTATTAGTCTTGTTTCTGTATCTTTATAATTAATTCTTTTAAATACTGAACAATGTTGCCTCAGCACCTGAAGAAAAATACCATTTGAGAAACAATTTTGGCTTTGTTGACATTCAGAATGATCCTTAATTTGATGAATATACACAGTTTTCACATATTTGCTATAAAAATATCTATTTAAATTAGCTCTCAAGATGGTAGATTGTTAGGTGTGGAAAATAAATATCTACTTCTAATGGAATATATTAACATAATAACTGCCTGATTAAAATTGAGAAGTTTATTTAATGAAATCTGACATACAAGAGCAGCAAAACTACATTTCCTGTACTAAGGGTGCCACACACCGCATCAGGTTCTTACCTAAAAGAACTCACTGCCAGATGACTGCTGGAAGTGTGCACAGCACTTATTTTATTCTCCAATTTCTAGAGAAGAAAGAGGGACCCAAAGAGATGACATAATTTTCCCAAGTTTTCACAGCTTCAAGTGGCAATGCTTGAGATTTAATTCTGGGCACTCTGCCCCCAGACCTGTCATTTTTTCTAAAATACTATGCTGTCATATCTATCCTTTATGACAAACTTTGTTTTTTTCTAATTGGCATATCTAGTTCATTTATATTAAATGTTGTTACAGATATATTTACTTTCACATGTATTGCATTATTGCTGCTTTCTGTTTCAATTATTTCTTTTTCTCCTTTCTTGACTTCTTTTCATTTGACTGACTTTTTATGAGTCCAAATTTTTCCCTTTATTAACTTTGGAAGATTTACACCCTTTTACTCTTTTTTAAATCAATATCTTATAAAATGTCAACATTTACCCTTTACTTAGTGAAGTTATATATTTGGTGTAGACATTGCCCCATCTCCAGATAATAGCTTTATTTCTATTATTTATTACTTTTCCTGGTTCTTGACACTGTGTCTTTCCTCTTTATATGTCTCATTATTTTTCACTCTATGCCAGATGCTATGTTTGAAAAATTATTTACACAAATAATTCAAGGTTTAGGAAGATGCTATCCTCCTAAGGAAAGGGTTTATATTTGCTTATGCCTAGCATCTGTAGTTATTATATCACCTGGAATCATAATCCAATTTAAACCAGTGAGGTAATTCAAAATTGGTTATAGTCCCTGTGAGACCTGGTATATTCCCAGTTGGAAACCCATCAGTTCCTCACCCAGCCTGGAGAGTTTAGAAGCAAACCTCTTGGCTACCTTGGATTCACATTGGCACCCCCAGCTCCACACACCTGCTCAGGCTTTTGCACTCCCTACTCTCTCTGGAAAAACCAAACTCCTCCAAAGGAAAGGTATGCTCACAGTTCTGATTCACACCTCTGGTTTCATTGTCTCCCAAATCTTGCCCAATTACTTTATAGGGCCTTGTTAGCTCTCTTTTTTTGCTACAAGCATATGTATGTAATTTTTAAGTTGCTTTTCTAGTTATCCTCACTGGGAAGATGTGTCTGAATTTCCTAGTCCCTGAGTACAGGAAGTCTCCTTTTGCAATTAAAGTATGATTTTATGTTTAAAGAAATACTATTTATTTCATTTTTTTCAGAAGCACATCTACTAAATCAATAGATATTTCCATATAGTTATAATTCAGAAACCTTTCATCTGAAATTGTATGCTGCCAATAGCCTTTAAAAAGCACTGAATACTCTTCATACAATACTACTTACAATGGAATTTAGTTATGAAATATATGTGAACATTTTAAACTATGGCTTCAAGAGTAAGTGGGTTGGGGGAAGTGTTTAAAGAGGTACATTATATTTATTTTTATCAGAATCAAGCAGTGCTGTTGAACTTGAAATGAGAAGAATGGGCAGAATAAGTACTGTAAAGGAGTTTGCACTTCATACTCATGCAATGTTAAATACTGATGGGTTTTAAGTAGAGGCGAGAAAAGGTTCAACAAAAAATTTATGCTGGCTGTTTTGTGGAGGATTCATGGCAGAAGAGTGGAGACACGTCTGCCAGTTAGCAAAAATCATAGAGGTTCTGGTAAGAGTTAACAGCGGTGTAGACTAGGTGAGTGACAGTCACTGTGGATGGGGACAGGGATAGCTAAAATATTTTTATGAGAAGCTGTGGTAGATCATTTTAATTTTTCATACCTCTCTTTGGAATACTGTTTTCCCTCCCTCCTAGGATGACTGCATCCTCTTCATTCCTCAAGTTCAAGTGAACAATATTTGTTCTGCCTCTCTCACAATGCTCACAGCACTATATTTATTCTTGCATTATGGCACTGTCTATGTGACTTGATTACTCCTGGGTATACTTGCATTCTTTCACTACACAGGAGTGCCCAATGACACTACTCACAGCTTCATAATTTCATGTTCACAGTTTTTGCAAAATGCCCAGCACAAAACGTGTGCTCAGCCAATGTTCACTAGATGAAAATATTTTACTACTTTAACTGCAGTCCCCTTGAGAAGTCTGAGTTGATATGGTTTATCTGTTCATTGGAAGAATGGTGCATTTTAAACAGACAAAGAATTGCAAATTCATATTTCTAAAACCTGCTTTTAGACGGATATGAGGAATGAAGTCAGGCATATTGTTAAGTCAAAAGTGAGCATTAAAAGTCTCCCGATGATGAAGCTAGACCAATTCCGTTTGGTTTTAGAATGTGAGTCCTGTTCAAAACATAGTTCTTTTATGATATAACTGATGAGAGAACTGTAAGCGACCATGAAAAAACACAGTATTTTCTCCAAAATCAAGATAAACATTTCATGCCTAGTGTATATTTTCATATTAGACTAACAAGAATGACTGTGGGTCTGGGCAGCAAAGTCAATTAAGATTATTTAGCTCAGATTTTATTTTTTACAAGATTATAGAAAAGGTTTTTGTCTTCATGAACGCAGAAAGAGCTTTTCAATAAAATGTACCCATTTCATTATTATTATTATACTATATTTATATATTTTTTCTTTATCACTCTTTTTTGCTTCCTTTTTCTTTTTCTTTCCCTCAACTGGCTCTTACTATCTGAAATTTTGAACACTACATTCAGAAATATGCTATTTTTTCTGTGAAAGATTGTAGCTTCTTTTTTATCAAAACTTATTCAAATGCTATCTAATCAGAATTGATGATGGATATATATGTACTTGAACTATAAACACAGTCCCACTCCTTTTTTCTGAAACCCACTTCTGAAAACTGAATTGCTCTGAATAGGGCTTTACTAGCAGAAATATCATAGTCAGAAAGTCTCCACTTGTTCATCTGAATTGCCTATGTGTACTTCTGCCTATTCATTTCCTACTTATATCATTTCTGGAGGTCCTCTTAAGATTCCCCCAGGTTTACCCTGGAACTGACCAAATGCATACTTCAAGAAATGCATCCTCTGGGCACCTGTGCCTGAGCTCACTTTTCATGGCCTCTGAGGTGATTCTTTTTTTTTTTTTTTTTTTTTTTTTTTTTTTTTTTTTTTTTAAAGGAAAGACAGAGAGAAGGAAGGAAGGATAGAAGGAAGGAAGGAAGGAAGAAAGGGAAACATTTTTAAACATTTTCTTGTTTTTTATTGTATTCTGTTTCTCCGTTTTTGTTACATGGGCTGGGGCCGGGAATCGAACCGAGGTCCTCCGGCATAGCAGGCAAGCACTTTGCCCGCTGAGCCACCGCGGCCCGCCCTCTGAGGTGATTCTTGATGGATACAGGTATAGTTTTTACTCTCACTGATTCTATTTCTGATTAATTCAGCTTCATGTACATATAGGTTTGTCTTGTCTTAAGCACTATTAAGTCTGTTCCATGAGTGGTTGATATTTGTACTTCTCTTTATTCTCTGTTATATGACTACAGAATTTCAAGAAACCCCAGTGACTGGCTCCCACTTCCTTGTAACTAGCGCAAGGGATGATTTTTGCCTTGTCTTGTGCATTTGAGAAAGCCTTCAGACAAGGATGTGTTAACTTTTTCTGCCTTTGTGTGGTTTTTGTCAATGTTTGTAAAACCTTTTCAAGAAAAAAAAATCTGAAGTCCTTCTCTTCCAAAAGAGCTCACACACATTGTAATTAATGTTACTTTCTGATGTTTTAATTTTAAAGTATAATTACTCTAGTTAACATTGCTATCATGATGGTAATCATTTTCTTTTCCTTAGGTTTTGGCCAGTCACCTCTGATAACTCTTACTGATATTGACTTTCCCAAATTCAGAATAGAGTTTACCACTCAAATTCAGGACATAGGTTTCCAGAGTCAACAGGCACCACTGACCCTTGACAGACTGAATCAGGAGACTGTGTTGGCATATCCAGGAGACAATCAGTCTAGAACAGATGGCTCCATGAAAGCAGAATGCTCATCCAAATCCTAGCTATAAATAAGTAAGTATGTATGATTGAATGTAAGAGATATAAGGGAAATTTAGCTGTTACATATTTTCATGGACATAAGTCACTTTTTTCTTTCCAACCCCCTATTTAGCAGGCACTACTTTGCAAATTTAAATGAAACTAATTTTGAATGGTATCTTGCATCAATTGACCACTCAGAATTCAGGGGAAATATCCTATAGGGAATTTTAATATAGTTTATATTGTAATCTAACAATTATCAGAAATTAAAGATTTTCTTCTGTAGAAAATGGTTACATGTATTAATTAGTTTTCTCCTCGAAATGAGCAGATAATATAAAAACTACTTTTCATGGCAATGAGTTATTTGCATAGTTTCAAAACCATCTATTCTTATTTCCACCAGAAATTAATGGGGTAAACCAAAATTTTTAAGTAGGACCATTCAAAAATTGCCACATTTAAAAGTAAATTTCATTAAATTGTGTCGAATAAGTATTTTGTAAGGAAAAAGATTGCTTTTCACTTTTGGAAATAGTACTCAAAGTCCTTGCAGGTAATGGTTCAGCTATAAGATTCCTTGAGCTCCAGTCTTATGGGTGTTAAAGTGTGTTCTCATTTGAATGCAATGTATCAGAAATGGAATGGCTTTTAAAAGGGAGAATTTAATAAGTTGTAAGTTTATAGTTCTAGGGCCATAAAATATCTCAATTAAAGCAAGTCTGTAAAGATGTTCGAACTAAGGCACCAATAAATAGTTAGCTTAACTCAAGAAAGGCTGATGAAGTTCAGGATTGTTTCTCAAGTGGAAAGGCAAATGGCAAACATGGTGACATCTTCTAACTTTCTCTCCAGGCTTCTTGTTTCATGAAGCTCCCCAGAGGGCATTTTCTGTCCTCATCTCCAAAGGTCTCTGGCTGCATGGGCTCTGGTAGTTCTTGTGGTTATCTCATCATTCTCAAGCTTTCTCCAAAATGTTTCCTCTTTTAAAGGATTCCAGCATACTAATCAAGACCTACCTGCAATGGGTGGAATTACATCTCCCTCTAATGAAAGGTTAATACTCTCAAGTGGGTGAGTCACATCTCCGTGGAGATAACTTAATGAAGTTTCCAGCCTATTGAATAGGGATTAAAAGAAATGGTTGCTCCCACAAGATTGATTAAGATTAAACATGGGTTTTCTAGGGGAAATAAATCCTTTCGAACCACCACAAAGTATTACTTCCTCTGCAGAGCAGGAGTACTGATTAAACTGGAGCCCTAAGAATTTAAACACAAAACTGCTTAGAAAAGTTGCCTGGAGGGGAGTGCCAAGATGGTGGCTTAGTGAGGTGTGGGATTTAGCTAGTCCTCCAGAACAGCTACTAGACAGCCAGGAACAGGACAGAACAACTTTTGGGGCCACGTCAGTGACCAGAAACACAGAATAACCTAGTCTGGATCAGCTGAACTGGCTGTGAGCCCCGCCCCCCCAGAACCATGAGTTCCCCAAGCTGTGGTGGCTGGTGCTCCTCCCTGACAGGCTGCTTCCCAGAGGGGAAAGGAGGGAGACTACCAGCAGCAGGGGCTGAGCTCAACTGAATTCACAAATTCTTACTGCTACAAATAGGCCCCCAGCTCAGCTGAACCTGGTCAAAGCAGAGGTTGCTGATTTTTGCCCCAGAGCCAAGGTGGCAGGGCTGACAGAAAAAGAAAAAAAGAAAAACAGAAACAAGATTTTTAGATTGGATAGCACATAATACTTGAAAGGGTCTGGGCCTTAAAGGAAAGGAGGGGCCAAAAGGGATCTGAAGGTACACAAAGAGACAGACCAACTTATGCTCTTGATTGACAAACCTGAGGAATGGGGGTCCTGCTCTGAGAAGGATTTTTTTCTTTCTTTTTGTGGTTGTGTTTCTACAATGGCCTGAATGCCTTTGGATACAGTGCCAGGGCTTCTCAGGCTGCAAATGCCTCAGGCAAAGGCAGAAACAAGCTCGTTTGAGGGCTTGTCTTGAACCTGTGCCTTCCCCAGGAGAGGGGTGGGGCCCAGCTCAGGTGGATTCCCTCCCTCAAGGAATTCAGACCCCAGGGTTTTGAAAACTGAAGCTATTGAAGCCAGCCTACAACTTCTCCTCTGTTTCCACCACACCCCCATTGGGAGAATCTGCCAAAGTTAAAGGTACCACATCACCTTATGCTGGTGGGACCCACAGGCAGACAAGCACCACGTACTGGGCAGGATAAGAAAAACAGAGTCCAGAGACTTCACAGGAATGTCTTTCAACTTGCTGGGTCTCACCCTCAGGGAAAACTGATGCAGGTGACTCTTTCCTCCTGACAGGAGGCCAACTTGGCCTGAGAAAATCTGGCTGGGGTCTATATTACCTAAGTAGACACTCCTAAGAGTTGGGGGAAAAGGCCCATACAGGCAGGGCAAGAAACAAGAAAACAAGAACTGAAAAATTCTACTCTGTTAAACAAAACTTAAGCTAGTGGTCCAGAATAAGCTGAATTGAATGTTGAAGAAGAGATATACAACAAAGTCATCAGCATGAAAATCCTAGCTAAAAGAAGTGAAGACAATCTCCAGAGTAAACTAATTAAGATAATTAAATGCCTAGAAGCCAGCAAAATATAATGAATCACACTAGGAAAATTGAAGATATGGCCCAGTCAAAAGAACAAACGAACCATTCAAATCAGATACAGGAGTTGAAACAATTAATTCAGAATGTTCAAACAGTCATGGAAATTGTCATCAAAAATCAAATCAGTGAATTGAGGGAGGATATAAAGAAGGCAAGGGATGAACAAAAAGAAGTCAAAAGTCTAAAAAAACAAATCAAAGAAATTATGGGAATGAAAGGCACAGTAGAAGAGATTAAAAAAACAATGGAAACCTACAATGTCATATTTCAAAAGGCAGAAGATATGATTAGTGAGCTGGAAGACAGAACATCTGAAATCTGACAAGCAAAAGAAAATACAGGAAAAAGAATGGAAAAATATGAGCAGGGACTCAGGGAATTGAATGACAACATGAAGCACATGAATATACATGTTGTGGGTGTCCCACAAGTAGAAGAGAAGGGGAAAGGAGGAGAAAAACTAATAGAAGAAATTAAAACTGAAAATTTCCCAACTCTTGTGAGAGACTTAAAATTGCACTCCCAAGATGTGCAGTGTACCCCAAACAGAGTAGATCCAAATAGGTATACTCCAAACACTTACTAATCAGAATGTCAGATATCAAAGAAAAAGAGAGAATCTTGAAAGCAGCAAGAGAAAAGCAATCTATCACATACAAGGGAAGCCCAATAAGACTACGTGTAGATTTCTCAGCAGAAACCATGGAGGTGAGAAGACAGTGGGATGATATATTTAAATTAGATTAGCCAGAAACAAAAGGACAAATACTATATGGCCTCACTGAAATGAAGTGGAATTAATGAATAAACTTGGAGAATTTCATGTGTAACAGAGACCATCAAGAGATAGAAATAAGATAAGATATTGGGTAATTGGAGGTGAAGAGATACCGATTGTGCAACAAGACTGATTGTAAAAACTCAGAAATGGATAGCACAATATCCTAACTAATTACAGTCAGGACACCTAACTAACTGTAATACAATTATGATAAAACACTGAATGAAGGTGATGTGAGAATGATGGAGGGCAGAGGGCTGGGGGCACAAATGAAATCAGAAAGAAAGACAGATGAAAAAGAATGAGATGGTATAATCTAGGAATATAGTCACTAATGATAGTGACCGTACAAATTTAAAAAATGTTTTTGCATGAAGAACAAAGGAATGTCATTACGCAGGATGTTGAAAATAGATGGTAATTAATATTTAAAAATTTTTACTTATATGTGAGACTAAAGCAAAAAAAATGTTTATTTGGTATAAAATTTATATTTTGACTAGTGCATTTCCTAATATGACTTGTGTAGACAGCTTAATTGAACACCATAAGTGCATGGAACCTTGAGTAGGGCATGAGATTTTGTTAGTCTGTCCAGAGTGATGGCCTGAGAAATCCCAGAGTGATGTGAACAATTAATAAAAAAGTATTTGCAAAGTCCCCTTCAGGGAATGGTGAGAAAGGGGAAAATTCAACTTCCCCAAGTTGAATTCTTGATATTCTCACAAGCAGTGTGGACAACCAAAGCAATAGGCTGAGCCCCCAATCTTGGGGTTTGTTCATATGAAACTTAACCCCATGAAGGATAAGTCAAGCCTACTTAAAATTAGACCTGAGTCACTCCCAAGAGGACCTCTTTTATTGCTCAGATGTGGCCTCTCTCTCCAGCCAACACAACAAGTAAACTCACTGCCCTCCCTCTGTCTATGTGGGACGTGACTCCCAGGGGTGTGGACCTTCGTGGCAACATGGGACAGGAATTTGAGAATGAGCTGAGACTCAGGATCAAGGGATTGAGAAAACCTTGTTGACCAAAATGGGGAAGAGTGAAAAGAAACAAAATAAAGTGTCAATGGCTGAGAGACTCCAAATACAGTCAAGAGATTGTCTTGGAGGTTATTCTTACACACTTAATAGATATCACCTTGTTAGTCAAGATGTAATGAGGAGCCTGGAAGGAACTGTCTGAAAATGTAGAGCTGTGTTCCAGTAGCCGTGTCTCTTGAAGATGATTGTATAATGATAAAGCTTTCACAATGTGATGGGTGATTGTGAAAACCTTGTGTCTGATGCTCCTTTTATCTACCTTAACAACAGACAAGTAAAACATATGGAATAAAAATAAATAATAAGGGGAACAAATGTTAAAATAAATTTAGATTGAAATGCTAGTGATCAATCAAAAGGATGGGTAAGGGGTATGGTATGTACGAATTTTTTCCCAATGTCTTTTTATTTCTTTTTCTGAACTGATGCAAATGTTCTAAGAAATGATCATGATGATGAATATGCAACTATGTGATGATACTGTGAATTATTGATTATATATGTAGAATGGAATGATCATAAGTTAAGATGTTAGTGTTTGTTTGTTGCTATATTTAAAATTTTTTTTAATTAAAAAATAAGAGCTGTCTGGTAGAGGCATATAGCTATTAACACATTCAACCCTATAGATTTAGGAAGGCTCTGGACAGAAGCTGATTCCAGATTTAATATATTATCACTCAGTTTTGTTAAGTATGCAGTAAAATATATTAATCACCACTCTTGTTGCACCTCCACAGAATAAAACAAGCTGAATAGATGGAAAATTAATTAATTATACTGAGTCATAAAAGTGTGAAACACACTGGCTCAGCTAATCCCAACCTGTGGGAGGTGACCATAAGGAGACTTTGAACAGGTGAAAGTGGCATTTCCCCATTAGCTACTTGACCTTGGAGCACCTCTCAGGTCATGGAAAAGATGTATATTTCTACAAATCTTGCATTCCAAAAGATAATCCATGAATTATGGGGCAATTCTAAAAGTTTGACATTCTGTGATGACAAGTTACAATTAGTTCCTTATCAAAGGCAAGGACTTCTGTCCTTTATCAAAACAGACACATACTTTATTCAAGCCACATTTTGTTCCCTGTCACATGTTTTCAGCTATAAATAAAGCCTTTCCTTATTATTCAGTCATTGTTTTAAAAGATAGAACCTCTTGTATAGTGCTTATTTCAAGCAAAGCATAACTAAACAAAAACAATTCATTCACAGTGGTCAAAACAGTTTATGAGGTTTTTTCTTTTTCACTCTAGGAAAGCACATCCTTCAAATTTGTAGGAACCTGATTAATATCATACCTGACAAGGCACAAAATCTTACAAATGACTCTCTTTAGGTTTCCATAAGAATTGAACAATGTTTTTTATTCCAAACGTTTTTACAGCCAGCATCATGCCCTCATCTCTGTCCCAAATGAGAGTTAAAATCATAGAATATCCCTCAGTGGCCTGTTTTATATGAGATAAGGTTTTGGCTTCAATTTTATTCATGACTTTGATCTTGCATTCTTCCTCTTAAAATAATTCAGCTAATTTGGAATCTGAAGATCTCAAAGATACAAATAACTTTTCTTTGGTTTTAATTTCAGATTTCATTTTATTTCTATTTGTGTGACATAAATTAGGGGTTTTAAACTTAATGCAGTGTTTATTTCTTTTTATAATCAAAGAAACCAAGCTTGTTTTTTTTTTTATCTGGTGGAAATGGGTCATTATTTTCTGATAAGAATGACTCAGCATTTTCTGATAGGAACAAGTGAACATTTTTGGTGAATTTACTTTTACACACATATGACTTAAAATTTGTAGAATAGTGCTCAGAATGGGAAGGTTTTGAACTGGTACAATTTCTACCAAATAATTTTAATTACCTCATTGAATAATAGTGAATTTGATTTTTAAAGTTGAAATGCAGACTACAATATGATTTAGATAACCTGACATTTAGCAGATTAAAAGCATCTGGAACTGGGAAGGCCACAGTGGCTCAACAGGCAGAATTCTCACCTGCTGTGCAGGAGACCCAGGTTTGAGTTCCAGAAAAAGACATATGGAACTGAAAATATGCCATATAATAAGAATAAATTATCATTTTCTAATTCTTTATATTATTATATATTATATTATATATTATACTATTATGAAGTATTGTTTCATAATTTCCTGATGACAATACAGTTCCTTGGCAATTTCATTTTGAGTGGAATTTAGCAATTTATTTTTGAATGACTTCAAACTGATTTGGTCTGCTGGAGGCTGGCCCAGGGCTTAATGTGACTCGCTGGGTCTCACCTGTCATCTCTGTCTCCAGAGACCCAAGCTGATTTCCCAGTTTACTTCTTCTTAGTTGTATGCTTTTTGGTTGTTTGGGCCCAAAGAAGCTTAACAGAAGCATATGGACCTGGTTACTTTCCCCACAGATCAAAATTCTAATGAGATGGCTCAATAGAGTAGTGAGTAAAGTTCAAAATGGTGATTAACTTCTGACATTTTTCCTCCTTCCAACTTCCCCCAACCCATTTGAAATTCAATTAACTGACACTCCATAAATGGCTGCTGCACTATTTTTTTCTAATCCAAACAAATATTTTTCTCCAAGTAGTTGATTCATGGTTATGTATTTGGAACCTGGATCCCAGTCAGGTCCACCTTGCAGTGAAGTGTTCCTGCACAAAACTGTCAGCATTCATGGCTGACTCCACAATAACCTTCGGTTAGGGCCTGACACTCTCTCATCACTGGTGGTATATCTGCCTCTGAGCTGATCTCATCTGTTCTTCTAGTATTATATGTGTGAAGAAAATACAAAATCCATCCCTCTGGCCTGCAGATCAGCCCTTCTGACAGATGTATCTGACAAAGTTCCTCAGGGAAACAAAACCAGCAGGCATCTACCTATCTATATCTACAACTACATCTGCACCTGTACCTATATCTATATCTATATCTATATCTATATCTGTATCTGTATCTGTATATGTATCTGTCTTTGAGGGAGCTTCATGAAACAAGAAGCCTGGAGAGAAAGCTAGCAGACCTTGCCATGTTTGCCACATGCTTTTCTGGTTGAGAGAGAAACCCTGAACATTATCAGCCTTTCTTGAATGAAGGTAACCTCTTGTTGGTGCCTTAATTTGGACATTTCTATAGACTTTTTTTAATTGGAATATTTTCATGGCTTTAGAATTATAAATTTGTACCTATTAAATTTCCCTTTTTAAAAGCCGTTCCATTTCTGGTATATTGTATTCCAGCAGCTAGCAAATTAGAACAGTATCTGTATCTGTATCTGCATTGGTATCTATATCTATCAATCTATCTATAATCCTTATCTATTTAAAGTAGAAATAAATGTAGACTCAGATATTTATCACAAGGAATTGACTTCTGTGATTGTAGTGACTGGCTAAGCCAGTCTGAAATCCTTAGAGCAGGTGGTCAGGAAAGGCAGATGGGAAACTCTCTCGGATGGAAGGCAGCTGCTGTCCACAGGAAAAATTCCTTTTCTTCCAGGAAGCCTTAGCTCTGCTCTGTTCTTAAGGTCTTTTGACTGATTGAGTCAGACTCACCCATAGTATCTAAAATAATCTCCCTGACTTAGTCAATGGATTACGGATCTTGTTACTATCTATAATACCTTTACAACAACAACAAGATTAGGGTTGATTAAGGAACTATGTTATGGTTACTGAATATCACAGCCAAGTTGACCCATAAAACTGACCATCACAACAACCTCAGGCCATGTGTGGTGACAAACAAACTGAAGACATAATACAAATTGTTCTAGTTTGCTAGCTGTCAGAAAGCAAAACACTAGAGATGGACTGACTTTCAACAAAAGGGGATTTATTTAGTTAACATATAATTATTCAGAGAAAAGGCAGCTAACTTTCAACTGAGGTTTTTTCTTAACGTGGGAAGGCACAGGGTGATCTCTGCTGGCCTTCTCTCCAGGCCTCTGGGTTCCAGTATCTTTCCCCAGGGTGATTCCTTTCTGCATCTCCAAAGGCCTGGGCTGAGCTGTGAGTGCTAAGATGAAGAATGCTGATCTGCTTAGGCTGTGATGCATTGAGCTCTCTCATTTAAGAATCCAGCCAATTAAATCAAGCATCATTCAGTGCAGCACGCATGCCTCCTAGCTAACTGCAGATGGAAACAGCAACAGATGAAGTTCACATTTCACTAGCTCATGTCCACAGCAACAGAACAGACAACTTCACCTGGTCAAGTTGAACCTGAATCTAACCACCACACAAATTGCCTGCTGTGCTCAGACCCCTGGGGGTGTTGGTTTCAACCAGTAGAACATGACTCAAAGCAACACCTTGACCTTATTTCAAGGTTTATTTATTTGTCTTTTTAACAAAACTTACATAGTTATTTTTATGGACCAAGAATTTTTCTAGGCACTTTCTAAATTACATACTCAAGTAATATTTTGATGTAGGTCTATTATTTTTCCCATTGCACAGATGAGGAGACTGAGGCACAGAGAGGTTAAGCAACTTGCTCAAGTTGCAGAAATGAGACATGAATCCAGAGACCCTGTTCAGAGCATCCGTACTCACTAATTTACTATACTATCTTTTGTGGTGCCAAATGGTTTCCAATTTCTTAAGAAACTATCTCTGCAGATTAGGACAAATACTTATTCCCAATCATTGATTTTATAAAAATGCAAAAATAACCCTCAATTATTAAACTCACATAGTGTAGCATATTTTTGATTCTCTGGATTTAGGTTCAGTGATGCCCTGGGCATTCTCCCCATGTTAACATTGACTTGAGTATCACATTCACTGTATCTGTTTGGGTCTCAGTGGTATCTGATGAACCACTGTATCTTCGTTTTAATAAATACTTGTCACTTGATACCATTATTCCATGGTCAAACATCACGGGGAAACTGTTTTTAGCCTCAAGTCTAAATGAGCTAGTTTAATTTAGCTAAGTTGGAGGCTCAGCTAGTTGCTGACCTCCTAGGTAATAAGTCTCCACTTCCCCTCACATAAAATTTATGTTCTAGGAAATGCATTTTTCCTGCTTAAACAGCTAAGAAATTTAAAAATGAAAAATGTGATTTCATTTTGTACCAGCATTTCTTACAGAATGTTACTAGTAGGAGAAATGTTTGCATGACAAGGGCATACTTTCCAATTATAAAGCCTTTCCTATCCCACATAGACATGGGAAGCCTTTTCTGTCTACTTAATACAGACTTCTTCCCAGGAGCCTCCCCAGGTCCTCATAGAAACAGACTCCTGGAGGTTTGATCTTATGTGGTGCTGGGCACTGGGAATTTTGGCTGAAAAATTTTAAGAGATGTTTCTTTTCTATGCACTGTGGTCCAGAGATGATCTGAGAAATTGTCAGTATATGAGACCTGGCAGGCCAGAGCAGAGAATGGGTTCCATCAGGAGAGTGGAAGTGAGAATCCAGAACAAAATTTTTATGAGTTATTTTCAGCCTTGGAAAACAAATATAATAAAACAAAACAAGACCAGAATTCAAACTAAAAAGACAATAGACAGGGATAAAACAGGAAATATAGGAAGAGCTAATAGAAATACATAACATACTTCGGATTTAAAAACATTGTTTCCATAATAGAATGAAGAGGGGTGATAAGAAAATGTATATCATTTATGTGAGTAAGTGGACAAAGGCAGACCCATCAGTGGAAGTTTATGTGCTATCGTTGCTTGTTGTTACAGATTTGGGTGGAAATATAGAATAATGAATTGGGAAAATTATCCATATTTTACTACTCCAAATAAGTTTCCACATTCTTTAAATTTTATTGCATAGTTCTCTTTATGCATTTTTAAAAAATATTTTCCTTGCGTAGGATGCCACTAATTAGAAGCTACAAGACCAACTTAATAATTTATTTCAGATACGAAACATAACCGAAACCACTCCAAATGTATACAAATGAAAAGATGAATTAGATGTAGGTATGTGGTAGCTGTGATGATAATTTACATGTAAATTTGAATCTTATCTTTTTCAATGAGCATTTATAGAATAATAATTTTCATGATAATAGAAACTGATGATAGGCCTCTTTTAACAGCTAAGCAAAATTCCCCCTTGGAGACTTACTGTTATTTGTTTAACCTCTCCTCCATAGTCGTTAGGTAGTTGGATTTCATTTTAAACACTCTGCAGTGAATAAAGTTGTGCATGAATAAGTTTTGTATTTCAGATTACCCTTCAAGATGGAATTATGGAAAAAAATAATTAGGGTGAAAAGAAAAACAGTACTTATGGTATTTGATGTTCATTGCCAAGTAACTTTCCAAAAGAATTTGTAACATTTCATGACAATATCTAATGGAAGATATATATATATTTTTTCATTTCAATTTTTTTCTCAAGTTGTGTAGGGATCTAGCTAGCATGACATGATGTGGTAAGGATGCTAAGTCTCCTTTATGTAGTTTGAAAGGGCATATATAATTAGAAGAGCTAAATTTAATCTTAGTTGTGTCACACTTCTGTGAACTAACAATTTAACATCTTTCTTAATTTTCCACCCGTTACATAAAAAAATTTTCCTTTTCTATCCTGATTTGTCATACTACACTAATCAAATATTTGAAAGCATTTGGAAAATTTAAAGTACTGTAATTATTTTTAACTCATTTAGAATAAACTTGCAGAAAAAATATATAGTAGTACAAACTCTGGGAAGTGGGGAGTGTGATATTAGATTTAGATTATCAGAGAGATTTGATTTTGGTACGTATGTGTCAGGAGGAAATGAATCTCTGCTGCTTGAGGAGTTTGGACAGATTCCATTTTCTTGTCACTGCAGAATTTGTTATTTTTATATCTAATTTTGCATTATTTGAACAGTTCCTGTATATGGCTGACTAACATAAAGTTTGTACTGGGGAATCTAATTGTTAAATAATTGTGGAAAGAGGGAAGTGTGGTTACCCATTTAATAGAAGAATTTTATTCTCTGTAAAGAGAGATGAACATTCTGTATATGTAAAAGCCAATGATAAAGTGTACATACATAGAGACAAGCAAGTTTTTAAAAATGATTTAACATAACATAAGGTAATAAAATATGTTTTACATGTACGAAAGAAATGTGTGCACCTTCCATTTAAAGCAAGTATTATGTTTGTGATGAAGAACAATTTCTTTCAGCAAGTAACTGAAAAGCAAATGGTGTTAGAATGACAGAAGTTCAGTTGGGTGGATTTCCATGTCCCAGGCCCAAACAAGAAAAGGAATGATGAATCAGCAACCCTTGCTCAATAGAGGTTAGTGAAAGTGAATCCTTCATCTGCCAAAACTGAAAAGACAGTGAGGAGGAGCTGCAGGCAGGAAGGTGGTGGGAAAAGTAAGGGTGAAAATAAGCATCTGTGGTAACAGGGGAGAAGCAGCCCAGGTGCAGCAAAAGGAAGAGTTCTTGCTGAAAGAAGGAGACAGGATGTTAGGTTCTGAAGATGTAGGATCAGCCAAAGTGGAAGAAAGGGGTTGTGGCAGTGGGGGATTGGGAGATATAAATAGAGGAGACAGTCAAATAGAATAGGAATAATCATTGTAGTGGTGACAGGACCTAAGCACAGAGGATGAAACAGTGGAAGAGAAGAGGTATAGATGCTGAATTAGGAACAAAATAAAATCACATGATTTGAAGTTGTAAATTTAATCATTACATTCAAAGGGAAAAAAAACAAATGGTTTTAATGCAAGAAAAGTTAGGCAAGTAATTGGCTGAATACAAAGAAGAAAATCAATTTTCTGTGAAGAGATACGATCATGTGTTTTTGTATTTATTGCTAGGAAAAGAACTTTCTAGAAGCTAGCCAGAGTTTTCATTAAATGTTTTATGAATATTCAAATAGTATGCTCCATCTAAATTGCAAGGCTTATGTTGGTGGTGGTGGACTCAGGAGGAGGTGAGCAGACTTAGGAGTGCATATATAACCCTGAGGAAAGTTAAAGTGACATATTTCAGAAAGAAGAGGAACCAATGAAGAGAACTATCTCTGTGTTTAATTATGACTTACCAGGATGATTTGGTCAAAGGAAGCCCAAGGAACATGGGGACAGGGTGATCACATAAACCGGTAAATCATAATTCTGACCAGGAACCATCAATAGATTTTGGGAATTAGAATAAAAACCAGCTTAGAAAGCTAACAAGTGATGGGATAAGTATAAAGATGGAAAAGAAGAACATTTAAACTATGACAAAAATAAAAGCTGAAACTGAAGCTTTGAGGTAAGGTTTGTGCCAGTTACTAAACCTGTGTTTCTCAGCTCCAAATCTGCCTTCTTGGGATTCAGTTTGTGATACCACTTGGAGTTCTACAGACCCCATGCTGCTATGTCGATGCACCCATTCATCTCAGCCAAAGAGGTACCCAGGGAGGCTGTGAGGCTGGGGGAAGAGAGAGGCTCCCTTTCCAGTGGATGTCTGTTACAGCTCCTGTGAGTATCAGCCAGCAGTACTGACTCACTCCAGCAGAGTGGGACCTTCAGGGAGCAGCATCTGAATACAGTTTGCAACTACCCCTCACCTGCAGAAGTGGGCTTATTGCACCCAGCAGCTGTCCTCTCCTAAGAAGTATGAGCACCAGATTTGCAGGCCCCTACTTCCCCCAACTTCAAGGCCAAAACAACTCCAACCTGTGTCCATTGCTCCCATGCCCAGCAAAGCTGCTGCTTCCTGTACTTGTTTTGTGGGGCCTTGTGTTCCCTTTTGATCCCTTCCTAGTGAACAACTTTAGACCTAGTTCACACTTCTTAAGCACCTAGTGAGTTAATTTTGGTAAAAATAATATTAAGATTAATTATTAATGGCCCTTTGGTCATAACTAGAACAGTAAATGTATAAAGGACTGTGTCAGTCCTACTGCTTATGATAGATGCTGCAGAATTTACATGACAGAAAAAGAACTTGCTAATGAGCCATTTTACTTTGTACTTTGTCTTTTAGCTTTAAATGTAATGAATTAATAAACATATTAATAAGGGAATTGAAGCAAAAAATGGATAAGGACATAAGAGGAGCTCAAGATACTTTAAGTAAAAATAATATTCCATATTGGGATGGCAAAAATTGTTGATTTTTAAAGGGAGAATTTGACCAACCAAAAACAAGGAAGATATCATATTGGTAAGGAGCTTGTACTTTATGACATTGTTTTACTAAAAACTAGCAAGCAAGTAAAAACTACTAAAAACATGAAACTACAACCATGTTTCCCCTAACTCCTAATGGTAAAATATGTAATATGCAAACCAAACAATTCAACAATGAAAAAAATCAGGACAATATTAAAGATATCATATAATTAAACATAACAAGTTAATTTGAGAAAGTTCCTGCTGACATCTTTGTGAAGAAAATAGAAAGATGTGGAATATACAATCAGGTGGATTTATGTCGTTGAGCCACCACAATGATGTTACTGCCTTCAGGACCAATGGCAAGAAGGGGTGAGGGCTCTAAGTCCCTTTCTCAGGCTTTGTCCTTGCTTTTGTCCTAGGTCATGTTTTGTTTTAAATCAATGATGCCCATCCCTTCCACCAAAGGGATGTATCATTTGTTGCAGTGAGGGGGAATGCTCACCAGGGGAAAAATATGTTATATGACTTGGATTTGGGCTGAGAAAATTTGAGGAAGGTTTAAGGAAGTGGGGTACTGCTCTGGATTGTCAGGAATAGGGGCAGTTGCATGATTCGGTCCCTCAATAAACCTTATCTGTAGGAAAGACAGATTAGAATGAGGATAAAAATGTGATTGGCAAAGAAAGAGTGGTCACTCATTAGCAAGGGGAGGGTGTGTTTGATATTTTGTGGGTGCACAATGATCTTACTTTGTATCACTTTATCAGAGTGATATTGTCTAATATGGGTGTTCTGTGAGTTTTTTTATGTTCATCAGGAGAATAATATAACCTAACTGTAAGCAGCAGTCCAGGATGCCAACTTTTCTCTTTCTCAGTTTTATTTCGATAAGTACTTAAAAAGCAAAATCAAATTTGCAGATTATACCAAGTTGTAAAAAGGGAGCCAATCATAATTAAAAGTGAAAAGAAAGAAAAAGAGACTCTGTACTCTAGAGCTAAGTTATATTAGGGATCATGAAATACTAATTTACCTGTTAGAGATGAAGAGACAAAGGTGTAGACCAATTAATTATGTGTTCAAGGTCACAGGACAGTGGCATAAATAAAATAAAGACACCAGGTTCTAAATTCAGTAATCATTTCAGTAAATTATCAGGATGCTAAATAAAGACAGCTTTTTAGAATTCATTGTCACCCTTTTGAAATTATATGCAGAAGAAGACAGGGTGAAACTAGAAACATGGGTGAGGATAAGTATAAAACATTCACCTTTGGTTCCAAGGAGGTTATGATTTTCTTAGTTTGTAAATGCATTTCAATGTGTCAAGCAGAAAAGAGAAAAATGGATTCTAAGTTCCAGGAGAAAAGAATAAGATCATTGTCTTATTCCCATTTGAGAAGCTGTGAGTGGAAAGGTCCCAGAAGGCAGACTAAGTTTAGGTGCACCCACCTCAATTCATTATCCCCTCAGCACTTTTCATCCTGAGGTGGCTTCTAAATTCCAGGATATTCACATAAAACTCTATGGCATGGCCACGTGGGTTGGTGGGGGCACTGCTGCCTGGGGCACTGGTGTGTGCCCAGATGTAGTCCATCCAGGATGGATCCTGGGCACAGTGACTCACCATCCTGGCCTCTGCAGGGACATCCCTATTCCCAACTGCTCTCCAGTCAGAGGATCCCTGCTAACCTCCTGAGAGCCCAACTTTCTCACCACAACAGGCAAAACCCTACGGCATTTGGCTCTTTCTCTTTCCACCATTCTTGAGACTTTCTTGGGAATATTGAAATGTTTGCATCTTGCAGCTCAATTGTATAAAAAAATAGGGAAGAATGCAATGGGTAATATTAAACAACAGCATTCCATCCCAACTTTCTTCATCAGCTTTGAGTGATTTACAGAACTATTCTGAGAAAAAAATGAATAGAAGGTAATACATATTTTCAGATGGCAAAGTGTTGCCTGAATAAGTGTAATGAAGACACTTGATATAAAACGCTGTTAATCCAAGGTCCAGTGCTGGAATCCACTGGGAACCATCAGGCCAGGTTTCATCGAGGGTGATAGAGGGAGGCTGTGTAGACATGATTAATGTGAATGAGAAATAAAGTATTGTGGCTAATTAAGTAATTATATTTTGATAATTGTTTTATAATCTTTACAATATATCAGTCGTGTTTTTTCAAGAAAAAAAATTTACTAGCCTACTTAAAGACAGATCATCACAAAGTGACAAAATCTGTCCCTTCAAAAAATGTCCCTTGAATTCTGCAATAGGTGTGAAAGTTCACTTAGTCTATACATCACTAAGTGTTCATGATTGTTTTGTACATCAGTTGAGACATCAAAGAAGAGAATTTACAAAATTAGAGGGATGCCTTTAATAATTGATAGAAACATTCCTTGTGTTTGGAAAATTTGGAGGCAAAATTTCTCCTAGGCCTACTGAGTATTATAAAACACTAAAGAAATCCATGTGTCCTTTAAAATAAAGGAGTTTGCATGAGTTCAGACTACAAAGCTTAAAATGGGTTTATTTTGGAAAATATGAATGGAATCTTCAGAATAAATAGCAATGTGATTGCATTACCAGACCAAATAAGGGTGGAATTTGTTTTTCCCTGTGGCATAATGAACTGATGTGGTATACCAATGAAAAAAAATTGCCATGAGATAAAATAGGAAATGAAAACTAGTAATTTAGAACTTTGTGGGTCAGGTGGAAAAAAAAGTTATGAAAGCTTTACTCCCAGTCTCTGAGGCAGTGTGGTTGTGGATGGTGGGAGAGTGAGCTCCCTCAGGGCATCGTGGATTTAAATGCCTGTGGAATGTCCACATAAATACAGGTCTGGGGTCCTTGCAAGAAATCCTAGCCAGAGAAAATGTTTCAAGGATCACTGTTGTAGAGGTGATATAAAACTAATTAAATATTATTTTAGGCATGAATTATGAGTCTGAAATATAAACATTTAGAGGCTTCTAGGTAAAAATGAGACATTATCAAAATAAACTACTGGAAAATAGGCCCTCCCTTTCCAATGCAAGTTTTGGTAGGTATAGAACAAAGAATTGAAAGTTAAAATATGGGAATAGTTTGAAACTGATATGTGAGCATGTTCAGCAACATCATCACTCTGCAGGGCTTGGAAAACAAAGTTAGAATTGAATAAATCTGTCCATGTGCACCCCTTGGCACTTCAGCTCCAGCCTTGTGAATGAACCCTTCCAGCATGAAGTCTCCCTCAGGTACCCTGTGCCTTCTGTCTGGACATGCCATCCCCATCGGCATGCCTTCTCACCCCAGTCAGCCCCCCATCTACAGAGCTCTCCTGACTGACTTCTACCCCAGCTGGCCTCCACAAAAATTTCATTATCTTGTCTTTGGTTTTTCTTCCCTGTTTGGCCCAAAGCATCAGCTAATTCATGCAATGCATGGTGTGCACAAAACTAATGGGCACAAATGCAATTGTATTGGCATCTTCTTTTTTTTCTCCCTAGTGACACATGCACATTCTATTTCTAAAGGCACAATTGCTGTTTCAGGTCTATAAAAGAGGAACAAATTGGCTTTGGCAAAAAAGAATCCTCAGACTCAAGCTGTACAAAAACACACTATTTACCATAGGAGGAATCAAAACACTTATTTTGTCTGATGATAAAAGTTGTATCATTTAGGAAAATGTCAGTAATGACATAAAAATAAGAAAGAAAACCGAATAACTTTAGTTTGAAATGCTGTGATCAATGAAAGGGAGGGGTAAGGGGTATGGTATGTATGAATTTTTTCGTTTTCTTTTTATTTCTTTTTCTGAATAGATGCAAATGTTCCCAGAAAGGATCATGATGATGAATATGCAACTATATGATGATATTGTGAATTACTGATTATATATGTAGAACAGAATGATCAAAAGTTAAGAATGTTTGCATTTGTTTGGTGTTTTTTCGTATTGAAAAAAAACGTTTAAATTAACAATAAAAAACCCCAAATAGGCCCCTGGATAAAACTGTTCACATTTCTATTCCCCTTCCATGCACATATTTATTTTCAAAATTGCCACCACATCCTCATTCCCTAATCATTTTTCTTGCATCTTCAAAGTTGCTGAGATTGAGTTCCCTCCATATGCAAACACTGGAAGCACTTATACAGGACATCTAGCATCATCTTCACAGCAAATCTGTGCTGTACTTCCTCATTTGCCACAGTTTTCAAATGAGAATTTGAGTCTTGAGAAGTTGAGGAGTGGCCCAGATACAGAGAGCAATGGAAGAATCAGGAGATAAAATAGTGACCTGAATCTTGAGCTGCACTCTTGAGATCTTGCTATATTAAATAAGAGAAAATTTAAAATATTATTACAGGAAATTATATATAAAATTATAATAATCATTTTATACATATATGAATGTATATAAATGATATCTATTTGTCATGAAATATAATTACTACTTATAATATTATTGGCAAATTATATTAAATTTTAAGAAGCTATCATAATGACCAGATTTATTTCTCAGTAACTTTAAAGGTTTAGTTCTGTAATTTATATAATCTGTCAAAATATCTGTCAATTTTCTACTGGCTGGTCACATTTATGGTTTAGTGAGGTGGCTGGAGGGAATGACCTAAAACTGTTGAGCTATGTTCCAGTAGCCTTAAGTCTTGAAGACGATTATATAAAGATGTAACTTCTACCATGTGACTGTGGGATTGTGAAAACCTTCTTTCCATTGCTCCTTTTATCCAGGCTAAGGACAAGTAAGTAAAAAAATGTTGAAAAAGAATAAATGAATGGTAGGGAGGACAAAGGTTAAAATAAACTGTGTATTTGGAAATAATAGTGGTGAATGACAGGGAGGGATAAGGGATATGGTATGTATGGATTTTTATTTTTCTTTTTGTGTTTTTTTCTGGGGTGATGCAGAGGTTCTGAAACATGATCATGGTGATCGATATACAACTATGCAATGGGAATACCCACCATTGATTGCACACCAGGCATGGAACGTATGTGTGGGAAGAGTCATCAAAAAACAGATGTCATCAGAAGATAGAAATAGGGTAGATATTGGGTAATTGGAGCTACAGGGATACAGATCATGCAACAGGACTACTTGTAGATATTCAGAAATGGATAGCACAATACTACCTGATTGTAGCACAATAATGTTAGAGCATTGAATGAAGGTAAATGTGAAGATAATAGAGGGAGGAAGCCTGAGGGACACAAATGAAATTAGAAGGAAAAATATACAACAAAGACTGAGATGGTATAATCTAGGGATGCCAAGAGTGTATAATGATAGTGACTAAATGCACAAATTTAAACATGTTTTTGCATGAGGAAGAACAAATGAATGTCAATACTGCAGGGTGCTGAAAATAGATGGTAATTAATATTTTAAAATGTTAACTTATGTGTGAGACAAAAGCAGAAAATGTTTTTTTGGCACAAAAGTTATATTTTGACTAGTGCATTTCCTAGAATAACTTATGTGGACAGCTTAATTGAACACCACAAGTACATGGAACCTTGACTAAGGCTAGAAATTTGATAGGTTTGTCCAGAGTAATACCGCAATAAATCCCGCCAGGTTGGGCGTGCTCACATGCAACTTAGGCCCCTGCGTGCAGCCAGGCCCATTTCAGTCCCCAGACAGCACGTGCCCCCTGGTGCCAGGCCGCACCCAGCCTCTTTCCTCAGCCCACGCATCCCACTTGCCACTGGGGCCTGGCTCCAGCTTTCCCCAACCTCCTGTCCGAAACCACCAGCGACCCTTGTCGCCTAGCCAGCCCAGCCGGGGGCCACGCCACCTCTCCGGTCCCTTCCTCGCACAACACATGCGCCGCCCAGTTCAGCCAGGGCCCCGCGAGCCCAGTGCGCTGGCAGGAGCGCTCCAGGCCAGGCCGCGCCAGGGGCACGAGAAAGCCTGACACCTGCTTGGCCATCCAACCACAGGCACGTTCTCTGCCTCTAGCTTGTCGCCAGGCATACGTCTCCTCACAACACTTACCTCCGCTCCAGGCTGGCCCCTCACATTTGTCCAGCGAGCCTAACAGCTCCTCTGCTCCTTGCGGCCATGGGGCTCCTGCCACGGGGCCTCCTGGGCTGGGCGCAGCACCTGTCTGTTGCCAGGCTCCCGCCTGGGACCTGGGAAACTGCTCAACTGGAAACCACGTCCTCAAGCTGGAATGTCCCACCTGGCACAGCACTGCGCCCTCACGCCACACACGCTGTCTGTGGCGGGCGAGTTGGGTCCACTGAGCAGTCGGGGCCATCTCGCGGCTCCGATGCCCTCCGCTCTGTTGGCAAAGACCAACCAGGGTCTGAGATAGAGGCTAGCGGGTTGTGCTTTCGCTTGGGGAAGGGCAAACTGCTGGCATCATCTCTTGGTGGAGGAGTTAGATGCCTTGACGCCGGGTAAAAGCGATAGGTCTCGGCCTGCCAGAACTGCGGGGCCATTTGGAAATGCGGGTTCCAGAGCCTCCGCGTGATTCCCATATCCGGAGCCATCAGCACCACTGCAGCCGTCGGGTCTTGGGCTGGCTAAAGGGTGGTGCCTCCCACACGACTCCCCCAAGGCACCCCACCCCCTGATTTGTGACGCAGAGGCTGATGCCCCTGTGATTGACTCCGCGTCACAGGTGCATGTTTTCCCACCCTGCAAGCACCTCACAAGCCCAGGCCTGTCCGCACCCCACCCCAGGCCTGCGCGACTCGGATCGCCTTTTCCGCGCTGGGTGTCTTAGATTCGCGAGAGTCTTGGACCGCCCCGGATCCAGCCAGCTGCCTTGCTGTGCTGCGCTTGTCGGGGGCTGAGGGGCTGGCGCCCTGGAGGTGATGGTGCCCACGCCGGACTCCATGTGAGGGGGAGCATAGAGCCCTGAGGCGTTGGCAGTGGGGCGCAGTGCACCCGGCAGCGGGGAACAAAAGAAGGAGAAAGGTAGGCACCAAGACACAAAGCGCCTGGCAAAAGGCTTTGGTCTATGTTCAGGGTAGTGCTCTTCCGAATTCAACTTTTAGGGACAGTTTAGTTGCACACCATGAGCCGATGGGATCTTCAATCGGGTTTGAGATCTTGTTAATTGGTGCAGGATACTGTGAATTTCTGCTAAAGCACAGTGTCATTTGGGCACCGAAGAAAGAACTGTTGGCAAGGTCTCCTTGAGCCTTGGGAAGAATGGAGGAAATATTCGACTTCCCCATTTGGAGAATTTGTGATATTCTGACAAGCACAGGAGGACAGAATCAAAGGGCCCTACATCTTGTAGTTTGTCCCTATGAAACCTATTCCTGCCAAGAATATAGTAAACCTAGGTAAAATGAGACCCAAGAGACACACCCAGAGATGCCCTCTCATTGCACAGATGGGGTCTCTCCTCTCTAAGCCAATTCAGCAGTTGAAGTCTCTGTGCCCCTCCACCCCCTAATGTGGACATGATTCCCAGTGCTGCAAATCTCCCTGGAAACATGGGAGAGAAGTCTGGGGGATGAGCCGAGTCCCAGCATCAGGAATTCAGAAAGCCTGCTTGACCCAAAGGGAAAGAGGAAGAAGAGACAAAATAATGATTCAGTGGCTGGGAGATGTCAGAGTCCACATTTTATTCTTTTGGTTATAGCTAGCCATTGTATGGAAACACACTGTCCTTTATGGTGTAGTGGGCTGGCTGCAGGGGATTGTTGAGCTATGTTCCAGGAGCCTTGAGGCCTGAAGATGATCATATACAGATACACCATTGACAATGTGCCTGTGCGATTGGGAAATCCTTGTTTCTGCTGCTCCTTTCATCCAGGGTGTGGACAGGTGAGTAAAAAAAAATGTGGATGCAGAATAAATAAACACGAGGGTGGACAAAGGGTAAATTTGCGTATTTGGAAGTACTAGTGGTGAATGAGAGGGAGGGATAAGGGATATGGCTTGTATGAGTTAGATTTTTCTTTTTATTTCTTTTCCTGGAATAAGGCAAATATTGTCCCAAATGATCATGGTCGTTAATACACACCTATGTGATGATATTGTGAGCTGTTGATTGTCCACCATAAATGAAATGCATTGGTGTTAAGACCTATCAAAAAATATTTTAAAAAACCAGAAAAAGAAGGAAAGAAAAAGTTAAAGGCAAGAATGTGCATATATAGAGTTTTATTCCAAAGTTCCCACTTTTCCCATACTGCAACACTGAGCAGAGGTGTGCAAGTTTGCAATCATTTTATTCCCCATGTAGACAGTCACGGTAAATGAAAGTTCTGGATTAACAGGCTCACTGACAGAAGAAGGAGTGAAAGAGTGTCTCTTATTCCTAAAAAGCCTTCAACTGATTGACTTAAGATTAAGATTCAAACCAGCACACATGTGCATATAGAAAATTACCCAAGCCTGTACCCCTACATCCATTACGCACATCAGAAAATAGGTTATTTCCCACACCCGAAAGCCCTGTTCAGGCCTCATCCCAATCTCTTCACCCTCTACTCTCAAAAGCACAACCTTAATGTATTAAAAATGTGTAAAGCTTTACTTTTTTCTTAACTATTTAATCAAGTTAAATATTCTATGTTGTTTATTTAGTGGCTGACTTTCTCACACAACATTATATTTATGCGGTTCATCTCTGTTACATGTAGTTAGTGCCTTTTATTTGATCTCATATTCTATTGTATAAATATACTACCATTTATCCGTTCTATTGTTGCAGAGGTTAGCTTTATTTCCAGTTCAGGTCTGTTATAAATAATGTTCATGTGAACATTTTTGTACATGTTTTGGTACACATATATGTTCATATTTCTGATGGTTATAAAACTTGGAATAGAAGACTGGGTCATAAGGTATGAGTATGTTCAAAGTTACTTGATAATGCAAAGTAGCTTTCTAAAGTGTTAGTACCAACCTGAACTCTCTCCTGATGTGTATGAGCATTTCAGTCATGCAATTTGCTCATCAATAGTTTTTAAATTTTAACATTGTAAATTTCAATTTAGGGGTTTTGGCAATCATACCCAGGTTTCTGTAACCCAACAAGGGATTGAAATGACTAAATCAATCATACCTTTTACTGCTGGTCTGTTTCTACTTCATATTTGTTCCTAATGACCCTATTTTAAATCTTGGGGTGCTTACCAGGACCCATCCACATTGGGGTGCCGTGAACTCTAGGTTCTGTTCCCTGAGGTCCACTCAGTCTCCCAGGCTTCATTTAAGAGTCAGTCTTTGCTTTGAAGGGAAATATCTGCTCCTAGGCCCTCCTATTCCATGGACTTTGTCCCCATATGGTGACATGAAAGAATAGTTGTTGTGTGCGTAAATGTGCTTGTGTATGTGTGTTTCCTATGTTTTTTTCATGCTGGAATCCTGATCTGAAGTTTCATCTTGTGGATCATGTGAAAATCCATTTCCATGTTGGCAGGGTCCTCAGAGTAAGTCTAACTAGATCAACACCCATCCACTTATGTGCATAGTTTGATATATCCACCAGTTTAGAAGCTTATATGAAAAAAACAGACCATCATACATTATGAATTCAGTGGTGACAGATAATCTACTTTGCCAGATACTTTTACTATTTTCCCCAAAGGGTTGAGATGCGTAAAAGTTGGGTTTTTATCCTGTTTACCGGAGGTCCAAGTTGAGGATGCTGGGGAACGGGAACTTTTCCAGGGTTCCAAGATGACAATGGCTGGAATCAAACCCAGGCACAGGTGACCTAGTCCCAAGGTCCATACTCTTCCAACAGTCCTGTGCAGTCCCAGAGTGGAGCCTGTCAATGGAGGTGGATGGATGGGGTGGAGAGAAAAATCAGTGGTGCCCTAGAATGTGGCAATAAGCAAGGCCCAAAAAAATTGCTAGAATTTTCTAAACTAAAGAATATTTTCTCTTTGACAGGAACAAAGAAACAACTTGGCACCAGCACTGTTTTCCTGACCAAGGGCTTGGATTCATAACCTCTGAATTGCCAAGAAATAGAAGAATAATTCTCAAACTAGTCTGTGTGGCTGCAGTTTATGAGCTGAGCTCCCCTTGGCACTTAACTCAGCTACAGGGGGCCTGTTGACCCTAATTAGCAACTGCCCTTAATTTCTTCTCACTGGAGAGGACCCACATTGCCCAACTCTCTTGAAGAAAACCCTCAGCCCAGACCTTCATTCACAGCACAATGTCCTTGCAACATACCTGGCAGAACTCTAAGTAGAAGCCAGCTGCCCCATCTGCCTGGATTTCCTGACAGACTCTGTCACTATCAAATGTGGGCACAACTTCTGCCACTCCTGCATCCAACAGTCCTGGGAGAATCTATAGGACAGGCTCCCTTTGACCTATCTGTGGGCACCAATGCCGAGAGTAACACTTGAGGAGCAATGTCCAGTTGGGAAAGATGAGTGAAGTTTCCAAGCTCCTCTACATCATCAGAAGCAAAAAGAAGAGGCAGAAAGAGGCACACTTGTGCAAGCAGCACAGTCAGATCCTGACCCTTTTGTGTGAGGAGGATCAAGAGGTGCCGTGTCTCTTGTGTGCTCAGTCCCCTGACCACCAGGGTCACCATATGAAGCCAATAAAGGAAGCTGCCTCTTACCTCAGGAAAAGACTTCACAGTTACATTATGTCCCTGAAGAGACAAGGGACATACCTAGAAAAACTAACAGCCACCTATGACAGAAAACTATTAGAACTGAGAGAGAAGGTGGAAATCCACAGGCAGAAATTATTCTCTGAACTTGAACACCTGAATCAGATTTTAGAATGTGAGCAAGAGGTAGTTCTGATAAGGTTGGCTGATGAAGAGAAGGAAATTAAACAGAAACTTGAAAATATTGCATCATTTTCAGATTATATCTCCACACTCAAAAGTTTGCTAAAAGAGGTTGCAGAGAAGAGTGTGATGTCAGAGGTGAAATTGCTGGCAGATACCAAAGACTATCCACCAGAGGCATGAAAGTCTTAAATCTCCAGCCCTCTATTCTTTCCAGTTAAGGAAAGAAGGACTGAGTTTTCCTCTGCAGTAATCAGCTCTGCAGAAAATTAAACAGAAATTTACAGGAGACATTAGACTTGACCCCAAGACAGCATATATGAATCTGCTTTTCTCTGAGGATAGAAAATCTGGGACATTTGTGAAGAAAAAGAAAAGGTTTCATCCTAATCCAAAGAGACTTATGATTGATCTGGTAGTACTTGGTTCTGAAGGATTTGATTTTACAGACATTATTGGGAGGTCCAGGTGGGTGACAAGCCTGAATGGACTGTGGGGGCTTGTAAAGACTCACTTTCCAGGAAGGGGAAGCAACTCCTGTCAGGACAGAACAGATGCTGGACAATCCAGCTGTTGGATGGAGTCTATGTTGCAGAAGGTACTGCTCCAGTCACTCTTCCATTAATAGAAAAGCCCAGAGGAATCGGCATTTATCTGGAATATGAGTTGGGTAAGATTTCATTTTATGGTTTGAATGAGAGGTCTTATATCCATACCTTCACTAACAGATATTCTGAAATACTCAAGCTTAAATTCTGTATTGGACAAAATTATAAATTTCTTAATATCTGTATAGTAACAGATGATGAGTGAGAAACTCAATGCTGCATTGTCTTCTTGTAATTTTTGGAGAGTAGGTAGAATGGTGCACAACTGTCCATGAATTTAGTACTAAGATTTTTTTAAATGCTTCTATGAGTGAAACACACAAAGTTGTTTCAGCTTATAATTGTTTCAATGGATGCTGTTGGAACTAACAGATATCGTGGGTAGAGCTTTGTAAATAGTTTGTGGAATTGCAATATTAGAGTGTATAAAACTGTAGCTTTTCACCTCCAACAAATACATTGTGGATATGTATACATGTGTTCTGAACTTACACACTTATATGTTTTACAAGTACCTTTAAAATTGTGGACACCATTTAAACAGGCAATTCCCTGTGAATCTCTCAGGATTTTGTACATCTTGTGAAGAGAGGAGCTGACTGATCTGCCCTATCTTTTCAAGGGTGATTGTACTGGGAGCAGTCTTGTAAGGTAGATAAAGTATTTCCATCTGGAGCAAAGGGCAAGTTTGTTTACTGTAGTGTAAAATAAAAATTATCTTCTCCCTCCAAAGCAAATGTCAGCTGGTTTACTGCTCATTATAAAGTATTTGGGTTTTGCTAATTACCAGTGTTGTGTCCTAACTCAAAGTCTCACAGAAAACATGGGATTAATGCCTATTTTGCCAAATATAAGAGCATCATATGAGACAAGATCCATGAACAGATGGGAGCCACAGTGGGAAAGTACAGGTATTGCCCTGTATTAAAGCTTCATGCACCACAGGACCTCTTGTCTCTGGCAACAAATACAGGGCATAGCTTTCATCATCCATTCCAAGGACTTTTCAAAATATAATAAGCCACAAAGGTCAAAGTTGTAGTGGCTCCATCTAGTCTGTACAGTGTCTATTAATTTTTCCAAGCCCAGATGAAATTTGCCAGTTGGGACATTTTTGCCGTATGCAATTTTGCCTAGTAACAAATCTGACATCACACTTCAAGGTTATTAGAAGAACAGATGTAGGAGTTAAGTGAAATTAATTCAAGATAAGAAACAGATGCACAATAAGAAAATATTTTGCTACTGTTCTAGTTTGCTAGCTGCTGGAATGCAACACACCAGAGATGGATTGGTTTTTAATAAAAGGGGATTTATTTTGTTAGTTCTTCAGAGGAAAGGCAGCAAACTTTCCACTGAGGTTCTTTCTTACTGTGGGAAGGCACAGGATGATCTCTGCTGGCCTTCTCTCCAGGACTCTGGGTTCCAACAACTTTCCCCAGGGTGATTTCTTTCTGCATCCCCAAAGTCCTGGGCTGAGCTGTGAGTGCTGAGATGAGGTATGCTGAGCTGCATGGGCTATGCTATATTGTGCTCTCTCATTTAAGCACCAGCTGATTAAGTCAAATGTCATTCATTGCAACAGGCATGCCTCCTAGCTGACTGCAGATGTAATAAACAACAGATGAGGTTCATGTACCATTGGCTCATGTCCACCACAACAGAACTAGGTCCCTTCACCTGGCCAAGTTGACAACTGAGTCTTATTACCACAATTACCCTTTTTAGAAACAGCATTTTGATGAACAATTGCATATAACAAACTGAATTTTTAAGTTAAAAATTTGGTAAGTTCTGACAAATGATATATTCATGAAACCATCACCACAATCAAGATAAGAAAAAATTTTCTCACCTTCTAAGGTGTGTTTGTGCCTCTTTGTAGACAGTTCCTTCCTCCACCCCTCCTCAACACCCTAATCCCCAGGAAACCACAAAGGACCTGTCTGCTATTATATATTAGTTTACATTTTCTAGAATTCTAGATCAGTGACATAATATACTTTATAATGTTTGATAGCAATTCATAAACTTTTGCAGGACAACCTACATTTTCAGAGGCTGGGCAAGATCTAAACCTAGGTGAAAGCACTCCAACACTCAAACAGATTCCTTTGCCCATGTGTTTTTCTTAGTTCTACCTTTTAACTCTGGCTCATACATCTTTTACATTTCCAAGTTTCCATTTTAAAGTACATGATTTATTTGGGATGCAATCTCAAATGTAACTGCCAAGTCTGATAATACAATGACAGTTCTCTAAGTGGTTTGAGGGTGACATGAATGGATGGAGAGAATGATATGGGAAGATGGAAATGTGACAGAAAAACCCTGTGGAGTTGAAAAGTTACTCATTGTAGTACTTACTTTCCACTTCTGCATTTCTGTATTACCTCACAAGTCTGCTGCATAGATTCAACTGGACCTTTAGGTGAAGCACTTGAAATAATATATATAAAATGTTAACTCAGTAAGTGATGGCTACACGTGGGAAACAAACTAGACAGCCAAATACATTGTGAGAAACAATCCAGAGAACAGCATACTCACAGGTATTCAGAAAACACCCGCTGTATTTATATTTCCCAGTCAGGCTTTTCCTTGGCAACACAAGTGCCAGCATAAGAGAAAATAATAGAAAAAAGTACTTGTAGCATATATAAGTTGCTCTCATTTTGATATATGTGATGGGGAATGTTCTATACATATACACATATAAATCATATAAATGTTTGCTTTTATACAGAAACTATTTGGGCAATTCAAGAAATCATTAATCATTAACTAATAGAGGATAGTGATAGAAGCTGTTGTGCACCCATTCTACAGAGTGAAATTTTTCTATAACATTTCCTATATAGTTATACTCTTAAAACCTTTTACATCAGATGTGTCTTGAAAGCAGTAATGTATGTAAATTAAATGAAAATTGTGCTCTCTTCTGAGTAGATGGCATTCACATGATGATGAGGAAAAGTCTACATTCAGTTGCTTCCCTCTCCCTCTGCATTGTAGCACCTTGATTGGGGAAGCTGTTATCCTTGCTTCCAGACTCTGGTCAACATGCATGCACCCTGAGCACTCAACAAATTTGTTGAAATAATAAATGAATGAAATAATAAGTCAATGGATGTGATGTCAATTAGATATTGTATAACTTAATATAAAGTCACTGAGAAAGATCAGGTCTGTAGATACAGATTCAAATGTTATCACAACTTTGGTAGCAGCTGAAACCACATACCACAGAGAATTTATTTAAACTACATGTTCAGGTCCTCCAAAAGTACAATTCTGGTACATTATGCCTAAGGATATCTGCTCCCAACCCTGACTTGACACAGCCCACCAGAGAACTGCTTTCTCCTTCTCCAATACTCCTACAGGGCCTCCAACATCCGCAGTTAACATAGAGGAAGGAGAGACATTGCTAAAAGGAGTTTGTCTCTAAATGTATATCTATAGAAGTTGAGGATTCTATGAATGAGTTTGGCATTCCAGAAGGGACAGCCAAGTGTAGATTCTGGAAATGTGTGCCTTTTTAGGAAGAGAGAAAATTAAGATGGCCTAAGAACTAGGCTTGTGAGAGGTTGACCTTAGAAGGATTTAGTCATCATTGAATGGAATAATCAAATGTTGAGCCAAGTGCTCAGAGTAATCAGGAAATCTAAAATCAAATCTAATCTCTAAAATAAGGAAGCAAGATGCTGATATTTTAAAAGTTTATTGAATCTTGTGCTATGCTTAATTTCTATTATTTAAAAATAAAATGTTCAAAGAGATGTACCTCTGTTTTGTTTATTCTCAAACAAAACTAAAATGGAAGTTGAGGAAAGGTGTCACCTTTCCAGTCTCCCTGAAATGGTGGGTGTTCTAGTTTGCTAGCTGCCGGAATGCAACACACCAGAGACAGATTGGCTTTTAATAAAAGGGGATTTATTTTGTTGGTTCTTCAGAGGAAAGGCAGCTAACTTTCCACTGAGGCTCTTTTCTTACGTGGAAGGCACAGGATGGTCTCTGCTGGTCTTCTCTCCAAGCCCCTGGGTTCCAACAACTTTCCCCGGGGTAACTTCTCCAAAGGCCTGGGCTAAGCTGCAAGTGCTGTGATGAGGAATGCTGAGCTGCTAGACTGTGCTACATTGCTTCTCTCATTTAAGCACAAGCCAATTAAGTTAAACGTCACTCATTGCAGCAGACACGCCTCCTAGCCGACTGCGGATGTAATTAGCAACAGATGAGATTCACCTACCATTGGCTCATGTCCACAGCAACAGAACTAGGTGCTTTCACCTGGCCAAGTTGACAACTGAATCTAACTACCACAGTGGGGAAGCATGGAACCAGACCCAGATATCACAAGTTGTATAAGGGCAGGCCTCTAGGGTTACTCACATATCATATAAGTGAGCAGAGCCCTACTGTCTGCCTTGATATTTCCTCTGTATCAATTTACATCTATGTCAGTTATTTTTGTGGAGTTAAGGGAGAATAAAGAGTTCTGAAATCTTTGAGATGAAAGTATGAGAGATGAGCCTCAAAGAAGGGAGTCAGAGAGAACTGACCTTGGCTGGAATGGAGAAGCAATACACAAGCCAATTTCAAAAAATTAGAATTTGAAAAAATATTTTCTATTTGCAGAATATTTTAATTATACTAAATAGTAGAAAGAATATTTTAATGAGTTCCATATATGAAGAAACCAACTTAAATGATGATAAATTCATTGCTGATTTTTATTTATCTCTACCACCACCAGCTCTCCTTCCACCACATTACTTTGAAGCAAATACATAAGCATTTTTTGATAATATGAGTGAACATTCTTAATATATTTGTTATAAAATACACTTTAAAATTAAAAGAAAACTGTGCTCGCTTTGGCAGCACATATACTAAAATTGGAACGATACAGAGAAGATTAGCATGGCCCTGCACAAGGATGACATGCAAATTCGTGAAGCATTCCATATTTTTTTTAAAAATTAAAAGAAAACTAATACTAATATTGAAACAAAATATTAGCAATATTTTTATTATGATCAGATATCCACCTTCCCAGTTAAATTATACTATTTAAGAACATATTGTTTGAAACTAGAACTACATTGTAATTGGATTAAAGAGCTTTTAAGTCTAATAGCTCTGTTCCCTAGGGAGGGAAAGTAAAGTATTTGAGACCTTGGTGTGCAGGGAGAAAGTGAGAGTATTTGCACAAATAAAGGAGTAAAAGAGAGGGTGGCTTAGCCAGAGGGAGGCAGGCAGATACTGTAAACAATGGTTACATTTATAGAAAAATATTTTTATTGTAGAATATGTAAATCATATAGAATAGTAGGGAAAATTATATAATAAATCCCATATAAACATCTAGTAATTCATGCACCACTAATCACCTACTTCTCATTGTTCTGAAGTAAATCCTAGAATCATAGGTTTTTATATATCTATAGTATATCATGTATCTCTTGAGTATAGAGTGTCCTTTCAAAAAATAATCATACTATATTACCAGGTTTATAACAATGATCTGTTTTGTTATTATTACATATCCACTGTCTGAATTATTTTTTATTTTCAAAATGAAAAGTCCAGAATCAGAAAAATGAAGGTAACATTTTGTCCAGTACATGTTTTCTATCTCTTTAATTGTTCTAGTTTGCTAGATGCTGGAATGCAAAATACCAGAAACAGAATGGCTTTTAAAAAGGGGAATTTAATAAGTTGTTAGTTTACAGTTCTGAGACTGAGAAAATGTCCCAATTAAAACAAGTCTATAGAATAATTTCCAATCAAAGGTATCCAGGGAAAGATACCTTGGTTCAAGAAGGCTGATGAAGTTAGGGTTTCTCTCTCAAGTGAGAAGGCACATGGTAAACACAGAGTTTCTCTCTTATCTGGAAGGACACATGGTGAAGACGACTCTACTTCTTGCGGCTATGTCATTTTGCTCTGCTCTCTCTGAATTTCTCTCTCTCTCCAAAAAATTCCTCTTTTATAGGACTTCAGAAACTTATCAAGAGCCACCCAAATGGATGGAGACATGTCATCACCTAATCCAGTTTAACAACCAGTATTGACTAAATCACATCATCCAGGGAGATGATCTGATTACAGTTTCAAACATACAGTATTGAATAAGGATTATTCTACCTTTATGAAATGGGATTTTGATTAAAACATGGCTTTTCTAGGGAACATGCATCCTTTCATACCAACACACTAATATATGTTGTACTGTTTGCTATTTTTTGATTAAGAAACCTGGCAGTTGTCTCACAGAGATATTCACAACCTGGATTTTGTTAATTGTGTCTCTATATTATCAGGATTTCCATTGCTTCATAGAGCTGTGGTCCTTTCCTGACTTAGAGGACAACTGTTGCAATTGCCACCATTATTTATAGTTGGAGATATTGACATATGCAGTGGTTAACTGGGGCTTATAGAGGTGAATGGAAGGAGGAAGAAACAGGACAAAACAGCTTTAGATTCCTGAGGACCCTGGAAATTCCATAGCCTGCATACCAGGAAAGAGAGAGAACACTGAGGAGAATTCAGATCCTCACACTCTCTAGTTCCTGGAAGTACAAACCTCATTGAAGGGAGAATTCATCATAGCACAATGGTCTTTATAGCCTTCATGGATGACCTCAAAGCAGAGGCCAAGTGCCCCATCTTCTTGAAGCACCTAGGAGACCCAGTGACTATTGACTATAGGCACAACTTCTGTGTCTCCTGCATCCACCAGTGCTGGGATGATCTACCACACAGCTGCAGTAACCAAAAGAGTGTGAGAAGGGCATGAGGACAGATACATAGATGAGTTGTATAGAAATAAGAACTAATAAATAGTAGCTTTTATTCAACTGGTTTTCAACCAAAATCAAAGAAAATTTTGTGGGAAATAGTGTTTTGCACAAATTGTATAGGGATAATGGATATACACATGCCACAAAAAATGTTGGACCCATGCTTCACACTATACACAAGAATGAGCTCAAAACAGATCACAGATCAAAATAAAAGAGGTAAAACTAAAAACTATTCAAAAAATATAGGCATAACTGTTCATTATCTTGGATTAGGCAAAGATTTCTTAGATATGATACTTAAAGCATGTGATAAAAGACAATTAATTAAATGTACTTGATCAAAATGCAAAAGTTTTGTTTTTCAATAGACACCTTTAAGAAAGTGAAAAAACAAACCACAGACTGGAAGAACATGTCATACATATTTCATAAGAGACTTGTACACAGAATATACAAAGAATACTTACAAATGAATATAAAAAAGAGAAATGATGCAATTTTAAAATGTGCAGAATAAAGGAATATACATTTCTCCCAAGAAGATAAAATAATAGCCAATAAGTAGAAATTTTTGAAAATTCAAACAACTTCACGGCAAACTTTTGGCAACCACCTTCTTCATTGCATCATGTAGAGTTCTTCAGTGTTCACAACTCTGAATTTGGTGGTACCTCCTCTGACTTCTAAAGGCAATTTCCTTGTCCTCCAATCCACCAGTTATCCAACAGTTGTTTCAGCCCTGAATTCTAATCTTTTACAGCCAACATATTTAAAATGGAAATAGTATATACTAGACTGTGTCCACTCAATTTCTGAAAACTTGATTAGCTGCACAATGCCTCAGAATTCTATTCTTCTTTTATTGCATTTTCTTCTTCATCAGCACACGGTAACACCTTTTGTGCATAGTTTCCTATAATCATTTGGCTAAGGATGAAACAATTCAGTTCTGTTCACATGATAAACTGGTACTACCTAAGAGTGGATGGCTTGAGCAGTGTGGGAATACTCAGAGTGGGCAGTATCATCCCAGAGTAGGCAGAAAATTGATTAATACTTCCTACTGTCATTTTGCCCTTAAGCAAAGATGGCCACATTTATAAATCTGTATTATTTCATAGGAAGTAACTATTGATTAAGTGTCAATGTTAAGGAATTATAAGGAATGAGATTGAAAATTGATGAAAAAGGATATCTGGAAAGTTGCCTATGGATGTGTATCTTGGAAGGAACACAAAGTGTGAGCATATTTGCATCCTATAGAAATGTTTGCTAGTGGAAAACACAAACTTAGGAAAATGACAATAGATAGAAGGTAAGAGGCCATTCTGTGGATGTTAATCTCAGTCTTTGCTCAACACACACATAAATAAAAAGAATATGCTGCCAGTAATGGAGGTTATTCACATGGACTTTATAACATTGTGTCATGGCGAGGTTCATGTGTCAACTTGGCCAGGTGGTGGTGCCCATTTGTCTGGTTGGGCAAGTGCTGCCTGTCTGTTGCTATGAGGACATTTCATGGAATTAAGTCACGATCATGTTGGCTGCATCCAAAGCTGATTGCATTTGTAATCAGCCAAGGGGAGTATCTTCTGTAATGAGTAATATTTAATCTAATCACTGGGAGGCTTTTAAGGAGGATTCAGAAGTGATAGGCTATGTTCCTGCTTTGGCCAATGAGCCTCTCCTGTGGAGTGTGTCCAGATAATTCATTGGAATTGTCAGCTTCACAGCCTGCCTTATGGATTTTGGACCTTATGTTCCCATGGCTATGTGAGATGCTTTTATAAATTTTATATCTATGGATATTTCCTATTGATTCTGTTTCTCTAGAGATTCCTAGCTAATACAGCTTGGTATTGAGAATGGTTCTTAAGAAACAGAATCTTGGGCGGGCCGCGGTGGCTCAGCGGGCAAAGTGCTTGCCTGCTATGCCGGAGGACCTCGGTTCGATTCCCGGCCCCAGCCCATGTAACAAAAACGGAGAAACAGAATACAATAAAACAAGAAAATGTTTAAAGATGTTTCCCTTTCTTCCTTCCTTCCTTCCTTCCTTCCTTCTATCCTTCCTTCCTTCTCTCTGTCTTTAAAAAAAAAAAAAAAAGAAACAGAATCTTAAAAATGGGTTTTTATGATTGGGTTTCTATTCTGATGGGACTCAAAGACACTAAGGACTCTGATTCCCATAATCAGAATGATACTGCCAATCCATGGGGTGAGTTGGCAAAAGAGATAGTCAAAATATCACCATTGGATTCTTCTAATGCTTCCCTTATATGAAGCCAGGCTCTGGGGGGATAATGTTTTATATATATATATTTTAAAAAATTTTTATTAGTTAAAAAATTACAAGAAAGAAACACAAACATTACCAACACATGCTCATTCCGCTCTACACATACACTCAGGAATTCACAATATCATCACATAATTGCATATTCATCATCATAATCATTTCCCAGAACATTTGCATCAATTCAGAAAAAGAAATAAAAAGACAACAGAAAAATAAAACAAAAACAGAAAAAAAAATTTTACATACCATACTCCTTACCCCTCCGTTTCATTGATCACTAACATTTCAAATTAAATTTATTTTAACATTTGTTCCCCTTATTATTTATTTTTATTCTATATGTTCTACTCATCTGTCAACAAGGTAGATAAAAGGAGCATCAGACACAAGGTTTTCACAATCACACAGTCACATTGTGAAAGTTATATCATTATATAATCATCATCAAGAAACATGTCTACTGGAACACAGCTCTACATTTTCAGGCAGTTCTCTCCAGCCTCTCCATTACAACTTGGATAACAAGATGATATCTACTTAATGCATAAGAATAGCCTCCAGGATAACCTTCAACTCTGTTTGGAATCTCTCAGCCATTGAGACTTTGTCTCATTTCATTCTTCCCCTTTTTGGTCAAGAAGGTTTTCTCAATCCCTTGATGTTGGGTCTCAGCTCATTATAGAGTTTTTCTCAATCCCTTGATGCTGAATCTCAGCTCATTCTGGGATTTCTGTCCCACATTGCCAGGAAGATCCACACCCCTGGGAGTCATGTCCCACGTAGACAGGGGGAAGGTGGTGAGTTTGTTCACTGTGTTGGCTGGAGAGAGAGACCACATCTGAGCAACAAAAGAGGTTCTCTTGAGGGTGACTTTTAGGCTTAATTTTAAGTAGGCTTGACCTATCTCCTGTGGGGTTAAGTTTCATATGAACAAACCCCAAGACTGGGGACTCAGTCTACAGCTTTGGTTGTCCACACTGGCTGTGAGACTATCAAGAATTCAACTAGGGGAAGTTGAGTTTTCCCCCATTCTCACCATTTCCCGTAGGGTACTCTGCAAATACTTTTCCACTTACTGATCAAATCACTCTGGGATTCATCAAGGAATCACCTGGACAAACCAACAAAATCTCATGTCCTACACAAAGTTCCACGCACTTAAGGTGTTCAATCAACTATCTACATAAGTTATATTAGGAAATGCACTAGTCAAAATATAAATTTGTACCAAATAAACATTTTTTGCTTCAGTCTCACACACAAGTTGAAATTTTTAAATATTAATTACCATCTATTTTCAGCACACTGCAGTAATGACATTCCTTTGTTCTTCCTCATTCACAAACATTTTTACAATTTGTACATTTAGTCACTATTATTATACACTCTAGGCATTCCTACATTATACCATCTCAATTTTTAATGTCTATCTTTCTTTGTGATTTCATTTATGCCTCCAGCCCTCCTCCCTCTATCATTCTCACATGCAGCTTCATTCAGTGTTTTAATATAATTGTATTGCAGTTAGGTAATATTGTTCTGTCCATTTCTGAGTTTTTGTATTCAGTCCTGTTGCACAATCTGTATCCCTTCAGCTCCAGCTACCCAGTATCTTACCTTATTTCTATCTCCTGATGGTCTTTGTTACCAACGAAATATTCCAAGTTTATTCACTAATGTCAGTTCTTATCAGTGAGACCATACAGTATTTGTCCTTTTGTTCTGGCTTATCACACTCAGCATAATGTCCTTAAGGTCCATTCATGTTGTTACATATTTCATAACTTTATTCTGTCTTACAGCTGCATAAAATTCCATCCTGTGTATATGCCACAGTTTGTTTAGCCAACCGTCTGTTGATGGACATTTTGGCTGTTTCCATCTCTTGGTAATTGTAAATAATGCTGCTATAAACATTGGTGTGCAAATGTCCATTTGTGTCCTTGCCCTTATGTCCTTTGAGTAGAGACAGCATATAGATGGGTCCTGTTTTTTAATCCATTCTGCCAGACTATGTCTTTTGATTGGGGAGTTTAATCCATTAACATTCAGTGTTATTAATGCACGGGTAGTACTTTCTTCTACTATTTTGCCTTCTGGATTTTATATGTCATATCTAATTTTCCTTCTTTTACTTTTACTCATAGTCTTCCTCTCTACACTCTTCTCCACACCTCTCTCTTCTGTCTTTGTATCTGTCTCTAGTGCTCCCTTTAGTATTTCTTGCAGAGCTGGTCTCTTGGTCACAAATTCTCTCGGTGATTTTTTGTCTGAAAATGTTTTAATTTATCCCTCATTTTTGAAGGACAATTTTGCTGGATATAGAATTCTTGGTTGGCAGTTTTTCTCTTTTAATAATTTAAGTATATCATCCCACTGTCTTCTCACCTCCGTGGTTTCTGCTGAGAGAGCTACACATAATCTTATTGGGCTTCCCTTGTACATGATGTACTGCTTTTCTCTTGCTGCTTTCAAGATTCTCTCTTTCTGTTTAACCTCTGACATTCTGATTAGTAAATGTCTTGGAGTACATCTATTTGGATCTATTTTCTTTGAGGTATGCTGCACTTCTTGGATCTGTAATTTTAAGTCTTTCATAAGAGTTGGGAAATTTTCAGCGATAATTTCCTCCATTAGTTTTTCTCCTCCTTTTCCCTTCTCTTCTCCTTCTGGGACACCCACAACACGTATATTCGTGCACTTCATATTGTCCTTCAATTCCCTGAGTTCCTGCTCATATTTTTCGATTTTTCCCCTATATTTTCTTTTTCTTGCCAGATTTCAGATATTCCATCCTCCAGTTCACTAATTCTATGTTCTGTCTTTCAAAATCTACCATTGTAGGTTTCCATTATTTTTTTTCCATCTCTTTTACCTTGCCTTTCATTCTCATAGGTTCTGGAATTTGTTTTTTCATACTTTCAATTTCTTCTTTTTGTTCATTACTTGCCTTCTTTATATCCTTTCCCAATTCATTGATTTGGTTTTTGATGGGGTTTTCCATGTTTGTTTGTATATTTTGAATTAATTGTTTCAGCTCCTGTATTTCATTTGAATTGTTGGTTTGTTCCTTTGACTAGACCATATCTTCAATTTTCCTAGTGTGATTTGCTATTTTTTGCTGCTGTCTAGGCATTTAATTACCTTAATTAGATTATTCTAGAGATTGCTTTCACTTCTTTTACCTAGGGTTTTCTTCCTGGGTGAATTTGTTTTCTATCTGTTCTTTGACATTCCATTCAGCTTTATCTTGACCTCTAAATTAAGTTTTAACAGAGGAGAATTTTTCAGTTCTTGTTTTCTTGTTTCTTGCCCTGCTTGTATGGTGCCTTTTCTCCCCCACCCTTAGGAGGGTCTACTTAGGTATTACAGACCCCAACTGGATTTTCCCAGACCAAACTGGCCTCCTGTCAGGAGGAAAGAGTTACCTGCATCGGTTTTCCCTGAGGGTGAGACCCAGCAAGTTGAAAGGCTTTCCTGTGAAGTGTCTGGACTCTGTTTTTCTTATTCTGCCCACTATGTGGTGCTTGTCTGCCTGCAGGTCCTACCAGCATAAGATGATGTGGTACCTTTAACTTTGGCAGACTCTCCCTGCTGGGGGCGTGGTGGAGACAGAAGAGAGGTTGTAGGCTGGTTTTAATGGCTTCAAATTACCAAACCCTGGGGGTCTGAATTCCTTGAGGGAGGGATTCCACCTGAGTTGGGCTTCACCCCTCCTCTGGGAAGGCACAGGCTCCAGACAAGCCCACAAACGAGCTCACTTCCACCTATGCCTGGGGCAGATCCAGCCTGAGAAATCCCACCACTATATCCAAAGGCAGTCAAACCTTTGTAGAAAGACAGCCACAAAATCCTCTGTTTCCTCCTTTTTCTTTTTTTTCTTTTTCCATCAGCCCTACCCCCTTGGTCCCAGGGCAAAAATGAGCAACCTTCACTCCGAACAGGTTCACCTGAGCTGGGGGCTTATTTTTTGTAGTCAGAATTTGTTAATCAATTCCACAATTGGCATTTGGTTGGGCTCAGCCCCTGCTGCTGGTAATGTCTCTTTCCTTTCCTCTCTGTGAAGCATCATGTTGGGGAGAGGTGCTAGCTTTGGTAACTCATGGTTCTAGGGGGTCTTGCAGCTGGTCCAGCTGATCCAGACTGGGGTACACTGTGTGTCCAGTCACTGACGTGTCCCCAGGAGCTTTTCTGTACTGTTTCTGGTTATTTAGTAGTTGTTCTGGAGGATGAACTAAAATACGCACATTGTTAAGCCACCATCTTGACCCAGAAGAGGGATAATGTTTTTGACACGTTTACAGAGTTTTTTGGAAATAGAAGGTATAGAGATGTTGGCTGGTTGTTCTTAGATTAGTGGGTGAAAAGGATGGGCCTAAAGCTTCAAATGAGAGGCTTACACACCATCTGACAGATAGAAATATTTCTATGAGTATCCTGAAGGAATATCTTATTTCCTGTAGCTGTAGACTTGAGGTCTCTGAAAATCAGACTCAGAATCTTATTGTTAGAGTATTAACTATTCAACATAAACTGAAATATCAATCACATATTGTATTGATCTATAATAGTGTAAGCCATTAAAGTGAGGGCATTGATTGGAAAGGAGTGGGACCCTGAAAAATGGGATTGTGACATGTGGATTGACAATGATGTCAGTGAAAGATTGAAACCTTAGGTCATGCTGAGTATTCTCTAGATAACCCTGTAATAGTCTGCCCTGAGGGCAGAGCTGCTCCACCTCCAGCCTGCTCTGACTGAGGAGTAGGCCATCCCACCTCCACCTGAAGTAATTAGCTCTAGAATGATTAATCCTGTTTCACCAGATGAAACTGCAAATGAATGCCCTGAAGCAAGTGGCTTGGAAGATACTTCTAATTCTTTTCATGACCCACCTCCACCATCCCTTATTTCTTCCAGGTCTATAACTAAACTAAAGCCCCAACAGGTCCAAAAAAATGAGGCACAAAGTATCACCCATGAGGAGGTACTTTATGCTCTGAAAGAACTGTGTGAGTTTTCCAATTTACATAGACAGAAATCAGGGAAATATGTGTGGCAATGGATTTTAAGGGTGTGGGATAATGGTGGGAGGAATATAAGGCTGAATCAGGCTGAATTTATTGATATGGGCCCATTACTAGTTTGGATGGTTGGCTGAAATATGGATCAAAAGTTGGCTGACATTACCTGAGGTTGAAATGCTAGAATTGCCCTGGGATAATGTAGATGAGGGGATACAGAGGCTTAGAGAGATTGAAATATTAGAGTGGATTTATCATGGAGAGCCTCCTCATATACCCCAGTGATGTCCTGAGGAAGCACCTTTTATCAGAACTGTGAGAAATAAATTTGTGAGAGTAGTGCCATCATCCCTGAGGAGCTCTACATTTGTGCTCCTCTGTAGGTCACATATTACCGTGGATATTGCTGTCACTGAGTTGGAATCCTTAAACACAATGGGGATGACCAGATCCTAAGTTGGCAGAATCCAGGTGGCAGCACTAAAACTCCAAAGACTAGGTAGATATGGCTATTATAATAGACAGCAGACTCAAAGCAGGAGTGAAAATAATCTAACTCTCAGAAACTTGTGGTGTTGGCTAGAAGATCATGGAGAACCTAGAAGTACAATAGGTGGGAAGTCTGCTAAATTCTTTTTTGGTGTTGGGTAGAAGATCATGGAGAACCTAGAAGTACAATAGATAGGCAGTTTGCTAAATTCTTGTTTGAAAAGAGTTCTAGGACAAGTGAACAAAAGTCTAACTTGAATTACAAAAACACAGAGTCATGGGCACTCAATCAACTTCCAGACTTAAAAATTACAGACCCAAAGCCCCTTGAATGGGGGGAGGGCCTGTCCTTTTGGGGGAGGACTCTGTTACATTGCCACGAATTTATACTGTTAATCTTCCTCCAAGCCTTCCCCAAGGAGACCTATGGCCTTTTACCAGGGTAACAGTGCACTGGGGAAAAGGAAATCATCAAATATTTTGGGGATTATTAGACACAGGTTCACAAGTTACATTAATTCCAGGGGACCCAAAATGTCACTATGGTCCACCAATCAGAGTGATGGCTTATGGGGGTCAGGTGATGTGGTAGTTAGATTCAGTTGTCAACTTGGCCAGGTGAAGGCACCTAGTTCTGTTGCTGTGGTCATAAGCCAATGGCAGTTGAACCTCATCTGTTGCTGATTTACATCTTCAGTCAGTTAGGAGGCATGCCTGCTGCAAAGAATGATGTTTGACTTAATTGGCTGGTGCTTAAATGAGAGAGCACAACGTAGCACAGCCAAGTAGCTCGGAATTCCTCATTTCAGCACTTATAGCTCAGCCCAGGCCTTTGGAGATGCAGAAAGAAGTCACCCCAGGGAAAGTTGTTGAAACCCAGAGGCCTGGAGAGAAGGCTGGCAGAGACCATCCTGTGCCTTCCCATGTAAGAAAGAACCTCAGTGGAAAGTTAGCTGCCTTTCCTCTGAAGAGCTAACAAAATAAATCCCCTTTTATTAAAAGCCAATCCATCTCTGGTGTGTTGCATTCTGGCAGCTAGCAAACTAGAACAGATTTGGTACCAGGAGTGGGGTGCTGCTGCAGTTTGCAAATACCAGATATGTTGGAACAGTGTTTTGGATGGCTAAGGGGAAGACTTTGGAGGAACTATGAAGAGATTGATGAAGAAGTCCTGGAGTGCTTGAAGAGACTGTTGGTATAAATGGAACCACTGCCAACCTGGACAAAGGTGGACACAAAAGGGAAAAATTGGAGTTTGCAGAGTGAGGACCATGGAAGTTCGGGTCTGAAGCCAAGAAACCTCAGCCAGGAGAGTGGACTCACCCATACACATGGAGAGGATGAGTTTACCCTGAAGGGTGAGGATGAATCTCTCATCTTGTTGCAGTGGAAGAGTCATGCAGCCTCAGGCCTTGGAGAAGGTAGAGCACACTCCTTGGGGGACTGGGAGAGTCTGGCTGCCACCACATGGAGGGGTTGAGCTTGTGCCCCAGAAATGGCAGAGAGCCCAGGGGTGGCCCTGATGCCTGGGAAGAGTGGAGCTGAGAGGTAGTCTCCTCGATGTTCCCCAAGGCTGATTTGGAAAGAGGCGGGCTACTGCATAGGCCCTCAGAAAGGGTGGGACTGCCACTTTCTAAAGCCAAAGGATAAATGACTTTCAGACTTTGAAATCCAACGGTGCTTGCCTGCAGGTTTTCCTTCCAGTTTCTCCCTATGGATCCTGTGTTTATCCTCCTTTGCATATTGGCATCAGATAATTTTTTTTGAGATTCACAGGTCCACAGCCAGAAGAGAATTTTTTGCACCTGTTTAAGGTGATGTGAATAGTTGCCAAGTTGACAAGGGGTGGACATGTGGTAGTTAGATTCAGTTGTCAACTTGGCCAGGTGAAGGCACCTAGTTCTGTTGCTGTGGACATGAGCCAATGATAGGTGAACCTCATCTGTTGTTGATTTACATCTGCAGTCAGTTAGGAGGCATGCCTGCTGCAATGAATGATGTTTGACTTAATTGGCTGGTGCTTAAATGAGAGAGCACAACGTAGCACAGCCAAGAAGCTCAGCATTCCTCATCTCAGCACTCGTAGCTCAACCCAGACCTTTGGAGATGCAGAAACAAGTCACCCCGGGGAACGTTGTTGAAGCCCAGGAGCCTGGAGAGAAGGCCAGCAGAGACCATCTTGTGCCTTCCCATGTAAGAAAGAATCTCAGTGGAAAGTTAGCTGCCTTTCCTCTGAAGAGCTAACAAAATAAATCCCCTTTTATTAAAAGCCAATCCATCTCTGGTGTGTTGCGTTCCAGCAGCTGGCAAACTAGAACAGGTGAGCAATGGAAATTTAGCTCAGATCCATCTCACAGTGGGTCCAGTGGGCCCCCAGACCCATTCTGTAGTTATTTCCTTAGTTCCAGAATGCGTAATTGGAATAGACATACTGAGAAACTGGCAGAATCCACACATTGGCTTTCTAACTCTTGCAGTGAGGACTATTATCATAGGAAAGGCCAAGGGAGAGCCACTAGAACTGCTCCTACCTAGAAAAATAGTAAATCAGAAGCATTATTGGTCTCCTGGAGGAATTTCAGAGATTCCTGCCACTCTTAAGGACTTGAAGGATGCAGGGGCAGTGATTCCCACCACATCCCCATTCAACTCTCTTATTTGGCCGGTGCAGAAAACAGATGGGTTTTGGAGGATGACAGTCAATTATTATAAGCTCAACCAGGTGGTAACTCCAATTACAGCTGCTGTTCCAGATGTGATATCATTACTTGAGCAAATCAATTCATCCCATGGTATCTGGTATGCAGATATTGATCTGGCAAATGCTTTTTTTCTCAATAGCTGTTAGTAAGGACCACCAGAAACAGTTTCATTCAGCTGGTAAGGTCAGCAATATACTTTCACTGTTCTACCTCAGGGGTTCATCAACTCTCCAGCTCTGTCATAATCTTGTCTGCAGGGACCTTGATCATTTAACCCTCTCCCAAGACATCACACTGGTCCATTATATTGATAATATCATGTGGATTGGCCCTAGTGAGCAAGAACTAACAACTACTCTAGACTTATTGGTAAGGCATTTGCATGTCAGAAGATGGGAGATAATCCAACAAAAATACAGGGGCCTTCCACCTCAATGAAATTTCTAGGTGTCCAGTGGTATGGAGGTTGTTGAGATATCCTTTCTTAGATGAAGGTTAAGTTGCTGCATCTGACCAACCCCCATGACCAAAAAAAAAAATAATGCACAATGCCTTGTTGGTCTCTTTGATTTTGGCAACAACATATTCCTCATTTGGGTGTGCTACTCCGGCCCATATATCAAGTAACCAGAAAAACTGCTAATTTTCAGTGGGGACCTGAACAAGAGGAGGCTCTGTGACAGGTCCAGGTTACTGTACAAGCTGCTCTAACACTTGGACCACATGATCCAGCAGACCCAATGGTGGTGGAAATGTCAGTGGCAATAGAGATGCTGTCTGGAACCTTTGGCAGACCTCTATAGGAGAATCACAACACAGACGCTTAGGATTTTGGAGCAAAGGCTTATTTCTGCTGAAGACAACTATTCCCCTTTTGAGGAACAGCTTTTGGCCTGCTACTGGGCTTTAGTAGAGACTGAACTCTTAACCATATGCCACCAAGTTACCATGAGACTTGAGTTGCTGTCATGAACTGGGTGTTGTCTGACCACCAAGCCAAAAAGTTGGGAATGCACAGGAGCACTCCATCATAAAATAGAAATGGTGTATATGAGATAGAGTCAGAGCAGGTCCTGAAGGCACAAATAAGTTACATAAAGGAGTGGCCCAAATACGCATGGTGCACACTGCTGTCACATTACCTTCTCTTTTCCAAACCAGGGCTATGACCTCTTGGGGAGTTCCTTACAGTGAGTTGACCAAGAAACAGAAAACTCAGTCCTGATTGACAGAAGGGTCTGCACAATAAGCAGGTACCACTTGAAAGTGGGCAGCTGCAGCACTACAACTCCTTTTTGGGATGTCCCTGAAGGACAATGGTGAGGGAAAATCCACCCAATGGGCAGAGCTTCAAGCAGTCCACCTGGTTGTTCATTTTTCCTGGAAAGAGAACTGGCCAGAGGTGCATTTGTATACTGACTCATGGACTGTTGCTAATGGTTTGGTTGGATGGTCAGGGATTTGGAAAGACTTTAATTGGAAAATTGGTGACAAAGTGGTCTGGGGAAGAGGTATGTGGATAGGCTTTTTTGAGTGGGCTAAAAACATGAAGATATTTGTGACCCATGTAAATGTGCACCAGAGGGTGAATTCAGCAGAGGAAGGTTTTAATAACCAAGTGGATAGGATGACCCATTCTGTGAATACTGCTCAGCCTCTTTCCCCAGCAACTTCTGTCATTGTCCAATGGGCTCATGAACAAAGTGGTCATGATGGTAGGGATGGAGGTTATCCATGGGGTAGCAACATGGACTTTCCTTCACCAAGGCTGACCTGGCTACAACTACTGCCTAGTGTCCAATCTGCCAGCAGCAGAGAAACATACTCAGCCCCCAATATAACACCATTCCTTGAGGTAACCAGCCAGTTACATGGTGGCAGGTTGATTACATTGGACCACTCCCTTCATGGAAGGGGCAGTAATTTGTTCTATCTGGAATAGACACATACTCTAGATATGGTTTGCTTTTCCTGTACACAGTGCTTCTGCCAAAACTACCATCCATGGGCTTACAGAGTGCCTTATCCATCATCATGGTATTCCACACAGTATGGATTCTGATCAAGAAACCCACTTCACAGCAGTTGAAGTTTGGGAATGGGCACATGATCATGGAATTATCTGGTCTTACCGTGTTCTCCATCATCCAGAACCAGCAGGACTGATAGAAAGGTAGAATGGCCTTTTGAAAACTCAATTACAGTGCCAACCAGGTGGCAATACCTTGCAGGGCAAGGGCAATGTTCTCCAGGAAGCTATGTATTCTCTGATTCAGCATCCACTGAATGGTGCAGTTTCTCCCATAGCTAGAATCCATGGGTCCAGGAACCAAAGGGTGGAAATGGGAGTGACACCACTCACTATTACCCCTAGTGATGTACTAAGAAAATGTTTGCTTCTTGTCTCTGTGACCTTAAGCTCTGCTGGTCTTACAGGATTTGGTTCCAGAAGGAGGCATGTTTCCACCAGGAGAAACAACAATGATTCCATTGAACTGAAATCTAAGGCTGCCACCTGGTCACTTTGGGCTACTCATGCCCTTTGATCAACAAGCCAAAAAAGGGATTACTTTACTGGCTGGAGTGATTGACCCTGACTATCAAGGAGAAATAGAAAGCAACTACACAATGGAGGTAAAGAAGAGTTTTCTGCCCACCATTCCCAGCCACTAGGATGCAAGTATACCAGTATTTATTATGGAGGAAAAACAAAGTGAGTAGAGAGGATGTGGTTAGTGGGAGATTCTCTGCAGTGTTTCTTAGTACTTGTGAATCCTATGGTAAATGTAATGATAAAGTACAGCAACCCCAATGTAGGCAATACCTCTAATTGTACAAAACCTTCAGAAATGAAGATTTAGTATGTCCCCAGTGGACAAGGAATTATAATGAGTTGAGATGTTTGCTAAGGGAAAAGAGAATATAGAACAAATAATGGAAAAATCACATTGTCTGCACCAGCTAAAGTCATGGGAAAAGTTGCAGAAGTAATCTGTATCTTTCCTTTGTTCTATATGCATAAGCTGTATATATTAAGCCATTCTTGTTTGTCCCTTTTTCTCCCATTCACACCCTGTATAATATAGAGTGTACTGATAGTATATAATCATTAAGTTACAAGTTATCAAAGGGTTATTTTGATTCTGATACAGCAGTAATGGACATCACCCAGGAAAGGATAAGGTGACATATGAGACTTTGTGACTCCTCTGTGGGGAAGAGCGTTTGCATAAATTCAGTTGTAAAAGAGACAGCCTCATCATATTAGTCAGAAGCAAAATATGTTAGTGTTCTTCATCACAATTTACATATAATGAAATGGTTGTTATGGATGCCATATTGGCAAAGGTGTGTATTTTGTTGGTTAGTCTGTTGTCAATTTGGCACTCACTTCTAAAGTTGACAATATGCTTTCTAATGTCCCCTTTCTTCAAGACATTTTCAGTAAGTGCCAATTATACAAAAATTTCCAAGGTTTAGACAACAAAAGTGAAGCTGAAGCCATTCAACTCTCAGGCAATTCCTATTGGCATACAGTCATATGAGAAATTTTCTTTGAATTTCAAGCTTTTGGAAAATAATCTTCTATGGCAGACTGGGAAAGATGGTAGGAAGCAATTCTAATGGGCTCAGGAATTTCAACAACCTCCAGAAAAGATTTTGATACCTTCTGTCTTCAATATTTTAGGTTAGGGTCAACTTCATTTACCTCCACTTCCCCAGGTCTTTCAAAACAATTTAAGTATTTATATTACTTATTTTTATCATCTCTTAGTTATTTAAATAAATACTTAGAGTATTTTTATTTGTACTAACTACTCCAGAAAAATAGAAACATTGCATTGATGCTGGCATTACAGGAAAATTAAGAAAAACATTCTTAATTGCTGAGAAATGTATTTCCTATAAGTATGCCTGAAACATCTTTTTTGTTTTTTCCTTATAGACTTTGTATTCTGTCCCTTCCAAGATTATATATTATTTTTCTTTAGCAATTTATTCTTTCAACTGAATATTTTAAAATTGTGTGCCTGGGATCTTGAGTGGTTACATGATTTGGCTCAATGATTTTCTTACCTACAATCAATGAGATAAAGTTTTAAATACAAAAAACTTCAGGACAATCATAGTATCACTTGCTCAGTGTCCTTTGACAATACTAAGAAATATGCTTGCATTCTTATGTTGAGCTAATATTAAACTTACAATATGAACATGCCATCAGCAATGTGCAGATGGTTAATTCTATGATTATGTTTCAATCAATGCTAATATTTTTATTCTAATAAACCAACTTTAAATTCAACATTGCATTAGTACACTTAAAATATATTCATTTACTCAGCTAGTATATACTGAATGCTACTATTTTCAGGAAATATTTTATTACTTCCTCTACAATGATGGCTGAGATGCTGCATGCCTGACTTCTTAGTTGTAGTGACCAGTGATTTGAAGTAGGGATAAATACACTGTCAAGACAGTAATAAGGAAGAGGAAGTGGACTATTTAGAAATGTTTCTTCATAGGTACACAAGGATGAAGCTCTGCAGGACATTGCACACCTATTGAAGACAATGATGTTTGTTTGAAAAGTAAAAGGAAGTCTTTAAGCATTTAAAGCAATTAAGTTACTTGATCAAATGTTATAAAAATATCTCTAAGTTCATTGAGGAAGAATGTGGACTGTATAGAAATTGGGAAACCAATTTCAGAAGAATATGGACAGAATACAAAGTCTATAAGGAAAAAACAAGCAAGATGTTTCAGACATACCTATAGTAATTAGGATCTTTTGAAGTTATTGAAGTAAGGAATAATGGCTTTCTAAATTAAGGTAGTGAAAGTAGAATTAAGACTTGAACAAAATGTAGACATAAATAAGAAATAAACTTGACTGGAATCAATGAATGATTGAATTGAAGGGGAAGTGAAATGAAGGACAATATGATACCACCTTAATTTCTGACTTAAATACCTTGGTAGATTTTTGTGCTATTGAATGAGACTTGAGGGTGACCTATATTGAGATAGGAAAACATAATGGGAAATTGGTGGTGATTGAAACCATGGGAAGAGATTACATTTCCTGTGTAATGTGTACGAAATGAAAAGAAAAAGTTATATAGGTAAGAACCATGAAAACTATGACAGTTTAATGGACAAGTAGAGGGTGAGAAATATAAATAGAAGGCTCAAATGTTCTGACCAGATTGATACAAAACAAACAAACAACAAAACAAAAAGCAGTAAATATACAAAGGAAAAGACTTAGCAGTCAGCTGTGCCAAATGCAGCTGAGATCATTCAGAGACTGAGAACTGAATTAAACAACAAGATGAAAAGAATTCTGGCAGAAGGATTGGGGCTGGATTCATTTTCCTCACCTGTAGCATGAATGGAGTAGGATTCAGTGGACATAGAAAGAAAGTGAGCATGCCAGGGCCTATGGTCCAGCAACAGGCTTGACACTGCTAACACTGCAACAGCCAGCTCTCCAAGAGGACTAGGGGAACATCCACCTGAGAAGATGGAGCCTTTCCAGCAGCCCCCAACACAAGCAGGGCTGTTGGTATTGAAGGTGGGGAATGTGTGAGGTCCAGCTCCATAGAAGAGGCCCAAGACATGATGGGTTGTACCTCTAAATGATCCTCCTGTAAATGATGAGCATGTCACTGTCCTCCTTGGAAAGCAAACACCATTCATGTGCTTGAAGCAGAAGAAGAGACTCAAAAGAGCCAGCAGAATCCAAAGGGAATGTGAAGATGAACATGTCCTGGCTTTTAATTCACTTGTGACTTTACCTGGACCAAGAAAACTGCTGGTACGCCTTGATTATTCAATGGATGGTAGTTTTGAGTGACTGCATGCTGTGGACAATGTCAACTGTATTAGAAGATGAAAAACAAACGCACATTAATGAAGTACCAGACTACCATGAGGACATTCACACGTGCCTTGAGCTTAAATGTAAGCCTAAAATGGGTTTCAGGAAGAAACAGTCAGATATCACAAACAGTATGGGGACTATCCTCCTACTAACAAGTTGCAGTAGGAGAAGAAAATAAACTACAGAATGAGACCCTATACTTGGCTATGATCTATACTGATAGGTTCCTTTCATCAGTGTTTGTGTTGAGGGGAAAACTTCAGCTTGTGGGCACTGCTACTATGCTATTAGCTTCAAAATTTGAGAAATAAACACCCCCACACCACCCCCGACTAGCAGCAGAATTTGTATACCTTAGAGATGATACTTATACTAAGAAACAAGTTCTGAGTATGGAGAATCTAGTTTTGAAAATCCTTACTTTTGGCTTACCAGCACCAACAATAAATCAACTTCTTTCCCAATACTTTCTGCATCATCAATCTGCAAATTGCAAAGTTGAAAGTTCAGCAGTATTTTTGGGAGAAGGATAGATGCTGATCCATACCTAAAATATTTGTCATTAGTTACTGCTGGAACAGCCTTTCACAAAGGACTCTTTACAGTTATGAAGCAAAGCTGGCCAGATTCATTAGTACAAAATACTGGATATACCCTGGAAAGTTGGGAACCTTGTCACAAGACCCACCTCAGAACACCACAGCATGCACACCAGTCAATAAGAGAAAAATACAAACATTCAAAGGATCATGGTGTTTCTCTCCTCAACTCACCAGACACTAAATGTGCAACAATGAAGAAATTGCCTCTGTTTTCTGAAATGTGAATCATTTAATTTGTATGTTGAACAGATTTTACCTTAGGTTTTATTTTGCAATCATTTCTGAATACAAAATGTATGGTCAATTGCAAATTGTGGTATCTATTACTTTTTAAAATGGCTTTAATTTGCATGTCTTTTGCAAGTTTTGTAATTTATATGTATATTAGATATTTGGCTAATTTTAAGTGGTTGTGCTGAATGAAGTATTAATAGTGCCAGCTGTTAGGATAATAAGAATTAACAAATTGATTTGGAAGAAAAGATAAAGAAAGAAAGTGGACATAAAAACACGTAAGCTGTAGGGAAGACAAGAATGAATCATACATAAAAGGTGATACCTGGGATAATTTGTAGTTGCTTTTTCCCTCCCAAAGAAATTTAAATTAGTTTAGAAGAAAGTAACAGAGAAGGTTAAATTCCAGGTAGAAGAGCACAGAAAAAAAGCTACTTTAAGAAGGCTTACAAAGAAGGAAATATATACTCTCCAAAGCATGACTCTTGTACCACATTTAAATGCAACAAAGGGATAAAACAAAGGATTTTTGCTGAGGTGTATAACTTTGCACATCTTTTGACAAGGATATAAAATTGTTACTTGTTTGTCAAATAAAGACATAGCCATCTGTGAAAGTAAAAGGTCAATATATATGGGTATATGTGAAGAAGTTTCATGAAGAAATGGTAGGATACAGAATAATAATAGGCAATTTTAAGCAGTTATATAACCTATAAGATAATAACTGTGATTATTCATACCTTTTCTAATGAGAATATTGAAACACAGGACAGATAAGTAACTTCTCCATGGACATAAAGCCAGTAAGAGACACCAAAATCTGTGTTCTTTATGTTTATTCCTTGGAAGCAAATCTATATGTTTTCTAATTTGGGGTTTATAGGAAGATGGTGGTATTAGCTCAGAGAAAAGTGGATGATGAATTAGATAACTAGTGTTCTAGTGATGACACTTTATTAATCAGCTACATGATCTTACGAGACCAAATCTCTCAATCATGTTAACTTATTTGTATATTATAAAATTAGGCATTTAGATTAAATAGTCTCTAAGCCTATTTGCAATTTTATTATTCTGTGAGCCTATGATTTTTAGGATCAACTGATACTTTTTCATTTCCAAGTGTTTGCTCCCGGTAAAATAGAATCAGGTACAACGAAGACTATCAGTTAAAACATTTACCCACACACAGTTTCTCCTGAGAATTCCTTTAATAGTTAACAAGTTCTCACAGTAATAAAATACCTCTATTTCTTAAGTTTTGTTCAAAGTTATAATAACTTAATTGAATTAACCAACTTTGGAAAGGTCAATTTTAAATGGTAGATTTTAAAAAGTTAATAAAATGATTCAGACTCATTTACTACAACTTACAAGGGATATTTTGTCTGACATCTATTTGTACATAATTTTAGTAAAACTTTAAAATTGTGCAAAATGTTTTGTCTTTTTTTTCCAACCAGCTATCTAATGGCTGCATTTTCACTTATCTGAAAACAACGTCTCTTCTCACATACATGCAACTGTTAAGACTAGAATAGTTGCAGCTGCTATTGGATGATTTCTGCCTAGAAATGTTTGAAAGGTAAAGAGCATAAACTCTAGAGCAGCTTGCACATCAGGAGGGAGAGTCTAGCTTAGAGTTGGGAGTGGAAAACTGAAAATAGAAGCCAATCATCCTAGCTAGAATGTAGCACATCTGTAGCACTGAGATCCATATCAGGACTGATGCACAGATGCAAAATTCATAATGCAATTTAAGGAACACAGAAGATGATGCTAACACCTTCTCTCTGTGGCCACCACTTGGGTATTTCGCATCGGGGGATTGGTTGGCAGCATGAACAACATCAATGAAATGGTTTCCATTAAAACTGCACACATTTTAGAACTTTTTTTGAGAGGAATCTTCAGTTTTAATTCTTGCTATATTCAGGAAAGAAAGAAATATTGTGGGATGCTAGCTTGAAAGAAAGTGGATTTATTTGTGATTTGAATTTTTCTTTGTAAGCCCCCAAATATGCATGGGTCCATGTCCATGGGTGATTCACTTGTAGAATGCTCACCTTCCATGCAGGAGACCTGGGTTCGATTCCTGGGCTATGCACCCCCCTAAAAATGTGCATAGAAGTTCTGTTTTAGAGTCCTCAGGTCAACCAAGACATCAATTTGCTCATTGTTTGACAATCCTCGATTTTTTTATTAGTTATATGGAGAGAAAGAGGGAGAGAGAAAATACCTTAGTTCTTTTATATACAGTTATATAGGTCCAGGGAGAAATAAAGCTGACAGAGAGGACAATGGGGATGATTTCAGGGCTACCAAATGAAATTATAAAAATTATTTTAAGCCCAAGAGTACACCCACAAAAATGAGAAACCCTTCAATCAAATAATTATGTAATATGTTGTCTAAACTGTGCAGTACAATACATTAGCCACAAGTCACATGTGGCTATTTAAATCTAAAATAATGAAAATTACATAAAATTCAGAATGCATTTTTTCAGTTTTACTGTCGCCTTTCAAGTATTCAGCAGTCACATCTTGCTGGAGGTTATCATTGGACAACACAAATAGAGACCTAAGTTCATCTGATTTTAACAATGGTCACATGTATCAGAATTGGGTATTTTGTTTTTTATTTACTTAACTCTGTATTTTCTAAATTGCTTGAGTGTTCTTCAGTGTTCTTATATAATTTTATAAAAAAATTATATACCAGGTGATTTTTTTTAACAATATCTATGGGAGAAGGAAAAACAAAAGATAAGAGGCCATTCTATCTTCCAAGCCCTCTTGGCTTCTTTATAAATCTTCAGACAACAGAAAAGTAGTTGAATGGGAATCATTATGCTGATATTTATTTTAGCCTCCAGTACCTTAGAGCAGTTAAAATTAGAACCCTAAAATTTTGAATTTGAAACCCATACTAAACTCTTTGGCAAGTTATGGTAGGTAGCAACGTCTAACTGAAGCATGTGTAAGAGTGACCTCCAGTGTAGTCTCTCAAATCTATTTGAACTCTCTCAGCCACTAATACTTTATTTGTTGTACTTCTTCCCCCACTTTTGATTAATCCCTGGGAGTTATCTCCCATGGCACTAGGGAGACTTTCGTCCCTGGATGTTAATGACTCATTTTTGCTTATTCACAGAATTTCAGTGACTAAATAATTGAACAATGTTTCTTTGAGTTTATCTATCACCTGATATGCCTACTGCTAATTTTCTTGCTTTATTTTGTTAATATCAGGAACAATTTAGTAAATCTAGTTGTAAATAAGTGAAGAAAAACTTTTGTGCCTGATTATGAATTTTTTTCCTTTTGTTTTTCCAAGAATTCTTCCATGAACTTCTGCTTAGCTCTTTGGTATTATCTCCATGTAAACTCAAACCGTGGGACTTAAAAACTCATCCACTTGTAACTTCCCAAGTGTACTGTGATCCCTCTCATGCCAAAGTTTATCCAAGATGGTTACGTATTCTTTAACATTTTCTCAACTCTCTCCATATTTTACCTTTAAAATGTTTTTAAATAATATAAATATAAAAAATTAAAATAATCCTTCATATCTCTGTCATCTAGAATTAATGTTATTAATATATATTATTTTTGCACCCTATTTTTAATAAGAAAAGACAATATGGGATTTAACAAAAAAATGGAATAAGTATACTCTGTTTAAAATGGGAGACTGTGCCATTTGTACTGAAAAGATAATTAATCAGTAATTACATTTAAGCATTTAGCATTCCTCCTACTTCTATTAAAAAGACTTCAATTTTTAGTGCTTTTTGGGAGAAACTAAAATAATGTAAAATGACAGAAAGGGTCAAAATACTCCATAGAACACTATCTTTCTAAGTGTACCTCTGAAATGTTAAATGGGTTGGGCCACACTTAAGGTTTTTAAGAAACAACTGGTGATGGAGAAAAAGCTCTATTTAAATTTATTATTCTTGCTCAGCACTTAATCCCATTACATGTAACTGCAAATAAGAAATAATTTGGCTTTGTTCAGCTGCTTGAATATATTTTTTCAAATTGCTTTATTGTTTTATATTTTTTAAAATGTCACAGGAGAAGTAGCAAACATATAGCTAAAATGATATGTACCTCTGTTATTTACTGAACTTAGAAGATAACAACTGAAATAATATAATAAATCATTGTTTGAGGACACTTTTCTTTATAAATAATCATTTGTAAGGCTTTTTGCTTCTTTGGTTCTGAAGAGGACTCTGGTGTCTCCATATCTTCCTTCTCTTACTCCTCTCCTGGTTCTCATGAACTCCAGCTTCCCTGAATCCTGGTTCTCATGGACTCCAGCTTCCCTGAATCCTCAGGTATATTCCATTCAACTTAAGCACTCCTCCTACTAAGAGAGTCCCTCCCCCAAAGTATGATCAGCCTGGATTTACTTGATTACAGTGTGCACTGCCCCAGAGTGAAATGGGCAAAAGGAGAACTAGGCATTTGCTATGACCTGTCTCCCAGATTTCCCTTCAATGCACACACTCTAACAGGCCTAGGATGGGACCCTACTTGGTTATTGTTCTTGTTTTCCCAATAATGATCCATTTATGCCATGGCTGCTAAAATGGAATGGTGTTGCAACATTGATGGGATGTAACCATCATGAGCAAGGTCTAACCAGAGACCATTATTGAATGAGCAATGATCAGACTGTTGCTGGACAAGCATACATGGCAGAAGTCAATGAATAATAAAGGGAAAAGGGAGATGCTGTCAAATTTTGAAAGAAGGAAGGCTTATAGAGAGATTGGAAAATAGGTATTTAGCTCTCAGTGAGGCCCTGAGTCACTTCAGAAAGTTAATAGGTTTTTCAACAGCTAGTGACTTTACCAAAACAAATGTATTTCAGTCTTTCAGCTTGCATCAATTTGTGTGGAACTGAAGATGGTAAGTGCTTCTCCAAGGTCATAAAAGAACAAACTGAAGAAACAGCCAAATTTCCTAATACCCCATCTTTTCCAATGTTCTGTCCTGTATCACAACCTCATAGCTGAAGTGAGAGGTGTGAAAAGCTCACTGTATTTTCAGCTATATGAGCACTAAATTGGCATTTTGAGCTATTGCAATATTTGCTCCAAAACTGATTACATATTCCACTAGTAGATAGGTATCAAATAAGTTACATAGACAAAAACAAAACATTAACATTGATCTCATTGAATTTCATATCAAGTTACTAGATATATTCCTCTTTGGTAGGAGAGTAAGTGAATTTCATGAAAATGGTCATGCTACCGAAAGTTAAGTATTTCCTACTTCCCACTGTAATGAAGAAATTCATTGCTAATTTGTTCGTATATGGTCTTCAGAAGATAACCACCCAAATCATTATCTTTTCACATCAAATTTTCTGGCATATATTCGGTTTTTTCTTTTTAAATTTTATTTTACTTTCTTTTTAGTTGTTACTGGAAAATGAGCATTATTAATACATTAATTGGGTAGTTCCACTAGATCTCTAAATTTGTGATTTGTTTATAGAATCTGTTTTATTTAATTTGAAAAATGTTTCATGTGTTAAAAATCTTATTTCCAAGAAGGTGAGCTAGTGGGAGCCCCTCACCAACACATACTGGGGCTACAGGGGGCAGGAAGGCAGGCAGAGGGAATTGGAAAGAGCCCAGGAAGCCAGCAGTCCACATGTCTGTGAACAGAAGGGCTGTGGCTGGGGGACCGAGGCACAGCAGAGCGGAGCTCCAGCCCTCAGTCAGGGACTTTTCACATCAGGAGTGCTGGGTCAGCATACCCGAGGGCTGACCCGCTCCACTCCTGTGCGGCCCCCAAAGCAGGGAAAGGAAAGGAGGCACCAACTGTTCGCCAGGCCCTGGATCCTGTTTTGCTCCCATTTACTTTTTTTTTTTTTTGCATGGACAGGCAAAGGGAATCGCCTGGGTCTCCGGCAGGACAGGTGAGACCTCTGCCTGATGAGCCACTGTGGCCCGCCCTTACTTTTATTCTTTTTTGTTTCTTTGTTGCCCTGTCTGGGGCTTCAGGGTGGGCCCCATGCCCCAAGACTAGGAGGCTTGGAGCTGTGAGGACATCTGCAACACCATTGGCTGTTTCTCAGCCAGTTCTAACAGACCTGCCTCCACCACCATATGCAAATACATGTAAACATCTACATATAAGGATATTTGTATCCAAAGGCTGTAAAACCTGTAAGCAGGTGGATTTGGCTATTGTTGGATGATTAGATCAAATGTGAATATGTATGAAAGTGCTTTTCATAAATGTGCATTATTATGGAAAAGACATGAAAATTGCTGTGGTTTCCCATTTCTACCATATTTCAGTTGCAACATATTTTTAATAAACTTTTTTTATGTATTCAGGTGTAAGAAAACAGAGAATGTGCTGTTATGTTTAAAACAGTTTGTTTAAATAATCAAAAATTAAGAAAAATGAGTAATGTGGCAGTGTTTTAAAAATGATTGTGTTAACAGCTCAAGACATCATGGGGGTTCTTATATTTTTCTTCTTTTACTTTTTAAAATATTGCTAAGTGAAATTTTCATGGAGATATTTTTTTCCATTGATCTATACATTAACTTTTTTATTTTATAGATATACACTAACTTTTTTTAAATACCAAAAAACACCAAATGCAAACATTTGTAACTTTTGATCATTCTGTTCTACATATATAATCAATAATTCACAATATCATCACATAGTTACATATTCATCATCATGATCATTTCTTGGAACATTTGCATCTATTCAAAAAAAGAAGTAAAAAGAAAACAGAAAAAAATTCATACATACCATATCCCCCACCCCTCCACCTCACCAATCATTGGCATTTCACTTTAGAGGAGAAGTTTAATTGTATTTTATGGTATGATTCTGAGAAGCAAAGCTGAGCTCAGGGAATGTTTTAATCTAATAAAATGGATTGTCTTGTTTAAAGCTTTCCTTCCAGTATGTTCAGTTACTTAAGGTTGTGCATTGTCTTTTAAGAAAGTTTTGAGATGGCACCCTTAGAGGCAAATGACTTTATAAAGCCCAAACAATGCTTTCACTAAGGATACAGAAAATTCTTAGTCTCCAGCTTTTAAAATGTTTCTGCTTTTTTAGGAATGATGTGATTGCAAAGTAGCTGAAATGAAGGGCTCACAGTGCTGGGGGCACTGGGGGCCTAGGATTCTAGTTCTAGGAGTGTTGGCGATGTTTGAACCAGCTGCTCCCTCCCCTCCAGGATGGGGGTCAGAAGCAGGTTCTGCTTGATGTTTGAACACCCAGGCCCACCAAAAACACCACCAAGAAAGTTCTATTTATTATTTAAACTCCTCCTTCCAAAGGTTTTGAATTTTTATCAAACTTTGAAAACTTAGGACCATTTTGTTCATGTATTTCTAATAATTTTAATGATGAGGACAGTGCTACATGCTTATTCTAGAATATTCAGAAAATATAAGAAAGGGTAAATGTTAGGCCTGGAGGACAGGACCCTTTCCCCTCAGGATGTAGCCTAACCTTGGCAAATATTTCAGAAAGCCTCTCTCATATTAACCCATGCCAGCCCAGCATCTCCTTCACCCTCCATCAGCTGTCCTCTTCCAAGGACCTCCCATTAGTCAGCCTCCACTCTCCAGCAGATGCATTTTTGCCTTAACTCCCCTTATATAATCAACCCTCTGGCATTTACAACCATGCATACCTAAGGCAGCATTTACATTTTAAATTTTACCAAAGGAAAGCTGTCAAGTCACTACTTAGCCCCCTATTTCTGAAAGCTAACCCACAGAGACCTGCCTCAACTGTGCCCCCAATGCTGTAACCCTTAGTCTTAAAAATTCTATCCCCTACCACTTTGGGGCAGCCATTTCTCTCCCACTTGAAATACTGCCCAGGCAGCTCTGTTTCTCCCTGAAATAAAGCCTTTGCTAAATTCTTTTGTCCCCACCATGTTCCCAGTGAGTTGCTGATTTTGTCTTTCATCTGGTACTGAAACCCAGGACTCAGTGAGGCAACCCCAGGCCTCCAGCCTTGCAACCTGGGGAGCAATGGGCAGCAGCAATTCATCCTGGGTTTACTCCCCATCCTGGAGGGTCAGTCAGAACTAAAGTCCCAAAGTTACCCTCTGGGCACAGCCTACAAGCTTCACCTCTGATAACGGCTGTGCCACCTGTAAATGAACTGGAACTTCACCCACCCCAGCCTGCTGGACCCAAAACTGTAAGTCCACCCCACCTGTCCTTGTCACTATCTATTTCCTATCCTACTCATCAGATTTTATCAGTTTCTGAAAACTCCAACACCAAGCTCTGAGGCAGCTCTGGCAATTCCTCTGGATGAGGGTGTGCCTGATCTCCAGATTGAACCCAGGACACTGGCTTCTCTCTGAGGAAACACTCTGATCTGTCCAGTACCTTTTAAGTTTGGGGATGTCCAGCTCTTGAGGAAACATCTGTCTGGTTCCTTTTAAGTTGGGAAATGCCCAACTCTAAGGAAACCTTCTCTTGTGCTGGTGACATGGGTGTGGGGCCCTCCCTTCCTTCAACAGCCACCCCCAAGGTGCTTACTTAAGCAACACAGAACCTCAGGTTACTGAGATCAAATTCAATCCAAGCATCTCATATTCTATTGTAATACTGCCTGGCCATGATATAAATTAGACAGAGAATGCAACCTTTAATTAAAAAATACTGCAAAACGTTTTCAATTTCATACTAGGTATTAGAAAAATGGGGTGAAGTTCAATTTATTCAAGCCTTATTTTCCTTTCACCTTTTGTCTCTCTCTCTCTCTCAATGCATTTCCTGCTCAACCTACCATATCCTTGTGCTCTGCACCCCCTACAGTTCCACCCTGCTGCTGCCGACCACCCATCCAACACCTGCTGCTTCCCACTAGCCATCCAACACCTGTAGCTGGCCACCACCCATCCAACAAAAGAAACAAATCGCAGTGGAGTGAGTTAAGAATTGTTCCTCTGGAGGATCTTTCTCTTTCTCTCTCTCAGTCTACTTTTTCCATTGTCCAGGTCCTCACCATCCCTGAGGACCATGGTATGCAGGATACCCACATCCTTGTGGGAAAAAGCCATCCTCACCATCCCCAAGGGCCACAGCAGGCAGGACACCTGTATTCTCATGGGAAAACCCCTGGCTCTGGAGATATCCAGTTCCAAGCATGGTCCACCTTGAAGTTCCTTATCTCACTCACACCACCTAAAATGGGGAATTCATTTTGCACCCCTCCAAAAAAACCTCGCACCTTTAAGGTGTCCACTCCCTAACCTTAAAACTCTGTACCCAGAGGGAAACACCAGACCCAAATGCTCATTTTTTTATTCAACCACTGTGTGGCCATGATACAAACTATATAATGAAAGTTAAGGGCCAAAAAATGGCACTTTTCAACTTTCTAATGCTCCACAACATAGAGAATTCATCCAGCATAGCAGCAGGTGGTCTGAAATTTCTTACATTCAAGATTTCTTTAACCTGTGTAACTGTCCCTCTCTTTGTCATTTCTGTTCCTCCTAAATTCTTCACTTACATCAAAACCTTCCTCTTCCTCTCTACCCTCCCCAAAATTCCCTGAAAATTTCAACTTCGATCCATCAAATTGTGGTTCTCCTGTACCTCCTACCTACATACCTCCACTGTAATGTCTGGACTCTCCCCCACTCCCACTTCCTTTTCCCCATCCTCAACTCTGATTCCCACCCCACCTTTCCCCCCTCCTCATGCCCACTCATGAGGACTATACCCTCCCCCTTTCTCATCACCACCCCCATGTGTCAACTCAAAGGCAGATCCTAATCCCCCGCTTCTTAGCTAGGCATGGATGCTGGCTCTGCTTTTACCCCACAGGAAGTAGCAGGAGCTTAAGGAATAGTTAAAATATATGTTCATTTATCATTCTGAATTAAGTAAAATAGAAAACCAACTAGGGTCGTACTCTGAAAACCCTGCCATATACATTAAAGAATTCCAACACCTCATCTGCTCCTACTACCTCACCTATCAGGCCAACATTCCTCCACCTTCCAATTAACAGCCTTACTTCCCTGACCTTACCCACATAGCCCACTTTTTAAAAAAAATTTATTTATAAAGCCAATCAATATACAAATTAACATTCTTTTTTATCACATAGTTGTATATTCATCATCATGATCATTTCTTAGAATGTCTGCATCAATTCAGAAACAGAAATAAAAAGAAAGCAGAAAAAATTCATATATACCAGACCCCTTACCCCTCCCTTTCATTGTTCACCAGCATTTAAATCTACTAAATTTATTTTAACATTGGATCCCCCTATTATTTATTTATTTTTAATCCATATGTTTTACTCATCTCTCGATAAGATAGATAAAAGAAGCATCAGACACAAGGTTTTCACAATCACACAGTCACACTGTGAAAGCTGTATCATTATACAATCATCTTCAAAAAACATAGCATAACCCACTTTTTAACCTTTATTATAGAATTTCACTCTTCCCCTTTTTGGTCACAAAGATTTTCTCAATCCCTTGATGCTGAGTCCCAGCTCATCCTAGGATTTCTGTCCCATATTGCCAGGAAGGTCCACACTCCTGGAAGTCATGTTCCATGTAGAGAGGGGAAGGGCAGTGAGTTTGCTTGGCATGTTGGCTGAGAGAGAGAGGCCACATCTGAGCAACAAAAGAGAGAACAATTAATTTTAAGTATTCTTCTCTCATTACAACTATCCAGGAATGCAACCACATGAGCTATTAATAATCAACAAGCAATAAACAGCCTAGCTTCAGTTATACAAAACAGGATAGCATAAGATATTCTCACCATTGTCACAAGAGGCACCTGTACAATCATAAATGACACCTTCTGTTTTTACAATAACAAAACTGGACAACTAGAGGAAAACCTAAAATTTTGAAAGAAGACATAGAAATTACTTTAAAATGCTGTGATGCTAGTTATGGTAGCCAACCATGGCTATCTTTATTTTCCTCCTATTTCACTTCACTGCTAAAATCATTTCTTGTGTCCCTTATAACACCATTACTGTAGTTATTATTGGTTCTTCTCTTTGGCCCATGTCTCTTACAGCTCCCCTCCTAGTTCATATACTAAGTCATCTAGTAAATAACTCAAGAATACATGAATGATGATTCCCAACATGAGAAGGAGCAGAAACAACTTTTTCTCTTGTCCCGCAATATCTCTGGACACCCCCAAATTTTTCCCCTTAGGACAACTATACCCCATTTCATTTGGAATCAGTTGCAGAACTCATTTACCAAAAAGTCCAGAATGTGTCCCCATCCCCCCAGGGTGTAACCTACCCTTGGAAAATATTTCAGAGTCTCTCATACTCAAACCCATGTGTGCCAGTTTGAAAGGATGTATGCACCTTAGAAAAGCCATGTTTTAATCCTAATCTCATTTTGTAAAGGCAGCCATTTCTTCTAATCCTTATTCAAAATGTTTGTTTGAAGCTTTAATTAGATTATTTCCCTGGAGATGTGACTCACTCAAGAGTGCTTGTTAAGATAGATGAAGTGGAGACATGTTCCCACCCATTCTAGGTGGGTCTTTATTACTTTACTGGATTATAAAAAAAGGAAAAATTTTGGAGAAAGCAGGAGATTCTGAGAGAGCAAAATGATGTAGCAATGAGAAGCAGAGTCCACCAGCCAGCAACTTTTGGAGATGAAGAAAGAAAATGCCTCTCAGGGAGCTTCATGGGACAGGAAGCTAGGAGGGAAAGCTAGCAGATGATTCTGTGTTTGCCACATGCCTTTCCAGATGAGAGAGAAACCCTGGCCATGTTCATCATGTGCCTTCTCACTTGAAGAGAAACCCTGAACTTCATCAGCCTTCTTGAACTGAGGTACCTTTAACTGGATGCCTTAGATTGGACATTTCTATAGATGTGTTTTAATTGGGACATTTTCTCAGCCTTAGAGCTATAAACTAGCACCTTATTAAAATCCCCTTTAAAAAGCCTTTTCATTTCTGGTATATTGCATTCTGGCAGCTAGCAAACTAGAACACCATGCCAGCTCAGTGTCTCCTTCATACTCCATCAGCTGGCCTCTTGCAATAACCTCCCATTACTCATCCTCCACCATCCAACAGATACAGTTCTTCTGGTAAACTCCCTTACTCGCTATCTTCTCTCTGGTATTTACAACCATGCATGCTTAAGGCAGTTCTTAAATTTTAAACTTTACCAATGGAAAGCTGCCAACTCTTAATTTAGCTCTCTCTTTCTGAAAACTAGCCAATAGAGACCTGTCTAACCCTTGTCCCCCAACTCCCTAACCTTAAGCCATAAAACCCCTATTCCTTGCCACCTCAGGGCAACTATTTCTCTCTCTCTTTTGAAATACTTCCCAGTTGGCTGTGTTTCTTCCTGAAATAAAGACTTGGCTTGAATTATTTTGTTCCAACCTCATTTCTGGTGGGTTTGCTGAGTTTGCCTTTCAATTTATATAGTCCTTTAGTGAGTTTCTGATTACAAACACTGTTAGCATGATGTGTTGACTAGACTTATTGAAGGAGTTCTGGTTGTAAGATTAGTTGTAAGTATACAGGGCAGCAGTCTGCATCTTAATGTTGATACATATATTGATAAATTAGAGAAAATTCCCATTGAGAAAACTACGCATGGAATGTGTGGCTCAGTGATTACTAGTGGGTAAGAATCCCAATGTTATTAAAAGTAATTTAGGATTGATAGCCAGACAATTGGAGGGATGCTCAATGTCATGGTCAGGGACATGTGTCAACTTGACCAAATTGGGGTACCTGTTTGGTTGGGCAAGTGCTGGCCTGTCTGTTGCAATGAGGACATTTCATAGAATTAGATCATGATCACATCAGCTGCATCCACAGCTGATTCCACTTGTAATCAACCAAGGGGAGTGTCTTCTGCAATGAGTGATGCTTAACCTAATCATGGGAAGTCTTTTAAGGAGGATTCAGAAGAGACAGGCTCCATTCCTGCTTCAGCTGGTGAGCCTCTCCTGTGGTGTTTGTCCAGACCCTCTATCAGAGTCATTGGCTTCACAGCCTGCCCTGCGGATTTTGGACTCTGCATCCCTGCAGTCATGTGAGACACTTTTATAAATTTTATATTTGCAAGTGTTCCCTGTTCATTCTATTTCTCTAGAGAACCCTAACTAATACAGCCATTTTGGATCTGACATATCGCATTTGGTAGCCAGCAAACCAACACAGATTTTGGTTCCAGGAGTGGGGTGCTGCTGCTGCAGTTTGCAAATACCAAACATGTTAGGACTGCTTTTTAAATGGATAAGGGGAAGATTCTGGAAGAGTTGTGAGGAGCTTGATAGAGAAGGCCTAGAATGCTTTGAAGAGACTGTTGGTAGAAATGTGGAGTCTAAAGACACTTCTGATAAAGTCTTAGACAGAAATGAAATGTGTCATTACAGATTGGAAGGAAGGTGATCCTTGTTTTAAAATGACAGATAATCTGGTAAAGTTGACTAGTGGCTTTGGCTGGAAGGCATATTTTAAAAGCCATGAACTTGGATATTTAAAAGAGGAGATCTCCAAATTAAATGTCAAAAGTTCAGCCTGGTTTCTCCTTGCACCTTATAGTGAAATGCGACAGGAAAGAGATAAGCTGAAAACTGAACTCTTGGGTACAAAGGAACCAGAAATTGATGTCCTGGAAAATTCTGGGCTTCCATGAAGGGAGACCCCAAAGAATAGTGCCCTGTGTGAGGATTTAATCAAATGTGAAACCAGTCAGCCATTTCAGAGAAAGTCAGGATCGGACATGTAGTTATCCAGGAAGGATTTGTGGAAACTCCTTATGTCTGATGGGAATGATCCAAGGCTACTGCATAGAAAGCCAACAAGAGTGCTGTGGGACCTGTATAAACAGAGCTACTGCCAGTCTGGACTGTGGCAGAGAAGGGACACATTGGGAAAAAAACAACTTCAGAGGCAAAACCATGGAGGCTGAGGTCTGAAGTCAAGAAGCCTCAGTTCAGGAGAGTGCACCCATCTAAGACTTTGGAGAGGGTAAGTTTTCCCCAAAGGCAGAGGATGGGCCTTCCACCTCATTGCAGTGGAAGAGTAACGCTGACTCAGGCCTTGGAGATGGTGAAGCACATTCCTTGGGGTTTGGGGAGAGCCTGTCTGCCACCACATGGAGGGGTTGAGTGTGTGCCCCAGAGATGGCAGAGAGTCTGGGTGCAGCCCTGATGCTTGGAGAAGGTGGAGCCTAGAAAAAGGTGGTCTCCCACAAATCTCCCAAGGTTGCATTTGGAGAGAAGCAGGCTTCTGTGTAGGCCCTTGGAAAGGGTAGGATTGCCATTTTCTAAAGCCCTGAGGATAAATGATTCTCAGACTTTGAAATCTAATGGACTTTGCCCTGTGGGTTTTCAAAACTGCTTGGGTCCGGTGACCCCGTGTTCTTTCCTCCCTATGGAAATGCATATATGTATCCCATGACTGTTCCTCCTTTGTATGTTGGTAGCAAATAACTTGTTATAAGTTTTCAAAGGTCCAGAGCAAATGTGGATAATTTTGCCTTAGAACAGACCATGCCTGTAATTAACTTTGATAGGAGTTTGTACTGTTTCTTACTTTGTATTACTGAAATGTTTTAAGGATTGCTGATATTGTTATGGAAGGAATGTATTTTGTATACGGGAAAACATGTCTTTTTAGGGGCCAGAGGATAGAATGTGCTTGTTTGAAAGGAAGTATGCCCCCTAGAAAATCCATGTTTTAACCAAAATCCCATTTCATAATCCCTGTTCAAAACTGTATGTTTGAAACTGATTGGATCATCTCCCTGGATGATGTGACTTAGTCAAGAGTGGTTGTTAAACTGGATTAGGTGATGATATGCCTCCACCCATTTTGTGGGTCTTGATTGGTTTATTGGAGTCCTATAAAAAAGGAAACATTTTGGAGAATGAGATTCAGAGTGTGCAGAGAATGCTGCAGCACCACATAGCAGAGAGTCCACCAGCCAGTGACCTTTAGAGATGAAGAAGGAAAACGCCTCCCCAGGAGCTTCATGAAACAGGAAGCTAGGAGAGAAAGTTAGCAGATGATGCTGTGTTTGCCCTCTGCCCTTCCATCTGAGAGAAGAACCCTGACTGTGTTCATCATGTGCCTTCTCACTTGAGAGAGAAACCCTTAACTTCATTGGCCTGCTTGAACCAAGATATCTTTCCCTGGATGCCTTAGATTGGACATTTCTATAGACTTGTTTTAATTGAGACATTTTCTCAGCCTTAGAACTGTAAACTAGGAATTTATTAAATTCTCTTTTTAAAAAGCCATTCCATTTCTGGTATATTGCATTCCAGCAGTTAGCAAACTAGAACACTCAATATAATGCTTTAGCTGGAAAATGCTTGATATAGCCTTTGGTAGCTAGAAAATGTTTATTAAAACCTCTTCAAACAGCTTTGATTTAAAGCTCTTTCTATAATGGCTTGCTGTTAATCTAATAACAAAAGTTTTCTCCCTTCCTAGTGACATTAATCAGACTTCCTCAGTGTTACTTGAAGGAAGGAGGAAATATCCTAAATCAGGGTGGAACAGCACCAGAAACACCATATGGACTAATAAATCAGCACCTTCCTGACTTGAAGGGCAAAAGAGCTAAGATGCCATATTCAGCAAGACAGAACGACCCATAAGGTAACAGTATATGTTGACAAAACATGAATGAAGTAGGTGACTTTTACTCAGTTTTAGTGAATTCTGTGATTATTTTCTTTTTTTTCCCTTATTTTCTGTTTTCCTCTGGACCATTGCCATTTATTTGTCTCCTTAAGCCCTAAAGCCCAAGCTCCCTTTCTTCCCTTTGAACTGGTCTTGGAAAAAATTTCCTCCAGATCCTTACATACGCACCTGTAATAAAACTCACCTGCTCATTGAAGAGACTCACTTCTCTGTTCAACACTAAATACAGCAGTCACAACAATTGAAAGTCATGATTTTATGGTATCAGGATAAACAGCAGATAAAACTAGGTTATTCTTATTATGCAGCTTTAAGACATAATAAAGTTATGAAATATGTAACAACATGGATGGACATTATGCTGAGTGGGATTAGCCAAAAACAAAAAGACAAATACTGTATGGTCTCACTGATATGAACTGACATTAGTGAATAAACTTGGAATATTTCATTGGTAACAGAGACCACCAGGAGACAGAAATAGGGTAAGATATTGGGTAATTGGAGCTGAAGAGATACAGATTGTGCAACAGGACTGAATATAAAAACTCAGAAATGGACAGCTCAATACTACCTAACTATAATACAATTATGTCAAAACACTGAATGAAGCTGCATGTGAGAATGATAGAGGGAGGAGGGCTGGGGACATAAATGAAATCAGAAAGAAAGATAGATGTTAATTATTGTGATGGTATAATCTAGGAATGCCTAGAGTGTATGATAATAGTAACTAAATGTACAAATTTTAAAAATGTTTTATGCATGAGGAAGAACAAAGGAATGTCATTACTGCAGGGTGCTGAAAATAGATGGTCATTAATATTTTTAAATCTCACCTTATGTGTGAGACTAAAGCAAAAAATGTTTATTTGGTACAAAATTTATATTTTGACTAGTGCATTTTCTAATATAACTTATGTAGATGGCTTGATTGAACACCATAAGTATTTGGAATCTCAGGTAGGACATAAGATTTTGTTGGTTTGTCCAGAGTGATGCCCCAATGAATCCCAGAGTGATTCAATCAGTGAGTGGAAGAGTATTTGCAAAGTCCCCTTTAGGGAATGGTGAGAATGGGAAGAAATACAACTTCCCCAAGTTGAATTCTTGATATTCTCACAAGCAGTGTGGACAACCAAAGCTATAGACTGAGCCCCCAGTCTTGGGGTTCATTCATTTGAAATTTAACCCTGCAAAGGACAGGTCAAGTCTTCGTAAAATTTAGGCTTAAGAGTCACCCCCAAGAGAGCCTCTTTTTTTGCTCAGATGTGGTCTCTCTCTCCAGCCAACACAGCAAGCAATCTCACCATCCTCCCCCTGTCTATGTGGGACATGACTCCCAGGGGTGTGGACCTTCCTGGCAACATGGGACAGAAATCCTAGAATGAACTGAGACTCAGCATCAAGGGATTGAGAAAACCTTCTTGACCAAAAGGGGGAAGAGTGAAATGAGACTAAGTGTCAATGGCTGAGAGATTCCAAACAGAGTTGAGAGGTTATCCTGGAGGTTATTCTTATGCATTAAGTAGATATCACCTTGTTATCCAAGATGTAATGGAGAGGCTGGAGGGAACTGCCTGAAAATGTAGAGCTGTGTTCCAGTAGCCATGTTTCTTGATGATGATTGAATAATGATATAGCTTTCACAATGTGACTGTGCGATTGTGAAAACCTTGTGGCTGATGCTCCTTTTATCTACCTTGTCAATAGATGAGTAGAACATATGGAATAAAATCAAATAATAGGGGGAACAAATGTTAAAATAAATTTAGTTTGAAATGCTAATGAAAGTGAGGGGTAAGGGGTATGGTATGTATAATCTTTTTTTTATATTATTGTTTTATTTCTTTTTCTGTTGTGTTTTCATTTCTTTTTCTGGGTTGATGCAAATGTTCTAAAAAATGATGAATATGCAACTAAGTGATGATATTGTGATTTACTGATTATATATGTTAATGTTTTAGTTTGTTAATTTTTTTAATTAATAAAATTTTTAAAAGCTAGGTTATTCTTTAGTTATAAAAATTCTCTGTATGTTCATATTGAAACAGGTTCTCACTAAAAATATGTCAGCAGCTTTCTTTTGGGTATGAATTGGAAAATAAACAATTTATGTGGAGAGTAACTTTTTAAGTTCTGGTAAGATGAAGCTATTTGCCTAAGATATAACAAAGCAACTCTCAATTTGGAAGAATCTCCTTTAGTCACTAAGTTTATATTCTCCTAATCTATAAACCTAATGTATAAACTCTTTTTGTGTATATATTTATTTTCACAAAATGCTTCCAACTTTGTATATGATTTTTTTAATTACATAAATTGTGTTAAATTATTTTCCCTCATTCTAAGTAGAATCTGTTTTATATAGGCTGTGTGTGTATCAGATTTCTTCAAGTAAGAAGATTCTTTTTTTAAAAAATGAAAAGTGGAGGACTCTAATACAATTCTGAATGCAATAGCAAAAAATGGGAATCATCATTGCAGCACTTACCAACTTCAAAGAGTGTCAAGGTTCCAAGATGAAGCTGGCCTGCTTTCTAAAGGAAAGCAACTACACTGCAATACAAAAAGATGCATAATTTTCCTAGTGTACAAACCTTCAAGGGACTGCAGCAGCTGTACCTCTTTTATACATATTTACCTGTGTATGAATTTACATTTAACACAGTGGTTATGTAATAGTTCTAAATTCATTAAAAATTTTTAAAGTCTTTCAATAAAACAGTGCATCACTGTGCATTTTTATTTTAAAAATGTAATTCTTATGTTTTGTATTAACATATATGTACTATGCTCAATAGAATGATGTTTGATTTAAATATAATATGCATTAAAATGTTTGAGAATAAATGTCTTGTGATGGGAGAACAAAATCAATATTTGTAAGCATTTCCAGTCAATTTCAAGCAGATAGGCAGGAGCAGTTTAAAACCACGTTCCTTTAATTGATTCTATAAGTACAAACTTGCAGTGAACACAGTTCTAATTTTGGTGATACTTTCTGCAAATTTATTCTCCAGATTTGTGTTTCCAATGGTTTCTTCTGCTTGACACATCTGCCAAAATAATTATTCCAGGTTCCTCATACAATGAATTATGCTGTCTTCAAAGATATCTGTCATTTTGAAGATATAAGCAAATGTAGTTCCAGTTGTCCAAGTACATACTTCCTCCCTTAAGTGAGGTTTGAATAAGCATAGTTAAGTTTCCTTGTCAATTTCCAGTTTGGCTTCTGCTGAAACTTTTGCAATCCTTTAGCACATTCTGCATTGAGAAAGTGGTCCTTCTAATTACTTTGTTAATTTGGACATCTTCCCTAGAATTCATTTGAAACACAAAGCAGTTTAGTAATGTTATTGCCTATTCTGAAGATAGTAATGGAGGAAGCCATCAAATATTATGACTTTAGAAGCTGCCCATCAATACTGCATATCTCACAAGATATTCATCCTTTCATATATGTGACATCAGATGTAAGAAATCCAAACTATCTTAAAACATGTTTGCAGCATTTGAACTCATCCATTTGTAGGACAGTTCTTGCTCTCTTCAATTCTAACTTTGCAGCTTTAATATCTTGAGCAATTGCAACTGACAACTTGCAGCAACTGGAGAATGAAGAGGGGCCTAAGTAGAAGAACAATCTACCTTCTTCTTTACTTTTTTCTACATTCTTTTGACATATGTAGTTTGTAATGTAACCGTTAGGAAAACGAGTGTGCACTGAGATGTGGAGACTGATCATTGGAGGTGGGAAGTTTATTGAGAAGTGTCTCAGCAGAGGGGCTGTGAAGAATAGACTTCATCCCACTCCTGGGAAGGTTGTAGAGCATTATATATATTGTGTAATGTGGGGCAAGGAAGAGTTAGTATGGCTGATAGGTTATAATATGATTGGCATAAGATTAGGGTAGGGAGAAGTGACATTTTTGGATAGGTACTGGGGCTTAGTTATGGGCATTTATGGGCCAATAGGGAACCGTATGTTTTTTTGCCCATCCTTGGGAAGAATTGGTGGGTTGCATTCTGGCACATAGGCTATGGTTTGCCTGATCAGTCATAATCAGTCATGGATTATATATAATCCATATATATAATGGATTAGGGTTGATTTATGAGAAAATAAACCACAGCTGGTTAGTCATTGCCAACCTTATGAGGGAAGACCTCTATAAGTAACCATCATTGCAGTTTATTTTTTAACAATATGGGTCACAAACATCCAAGAAGTGAGGCTACAGTCTGCCTATAAAATATTTAGCAGTATCAGTCAGGGACTACCTATCAGCTGCGCCAAATAAAAATGTTTCAGTGTTTGTAAATAGTGGCTATACAATTATTACTGATAAAATAATTTGAATACAGGAAGTGAAAGTAAGCAGGATTTCTCCAAGAATAATCCCGCATTATGGAGAGAACAGCCAGTGCCATAAATGGGAGCTGTGTCTTGTCAAAGATGGATTTATTAAGGTTGAAACAAAAGGACAGTAGACAATAGATGAAAACCAAATGAAGAAATAAGGTTCTGGGTAGGCCAAGGTGGCTCAGTAGGCAAGAATGCTTGCCTGCCATGCCAGAGGACCCAGGTTCGATTCCCGGTGCCTACCCATTTAAAAAAAAAAAAGAAAGAAAGAAGGCTCTGTGATTATGCTAATGACCAGGGTAAATATAAATGCCAGTACTATTGCTTCAACTTGACAACTAAAAGATAAATAATACAATTAAACATGGGAAAAATACTTGAACAGATATCTCTCCAAAGAAGATATACAAATGGTCAGAAAGTATATGAAGGTCAACATTAGTAGCCATCAGGGAAGTACAAATCAAAAACAAATTATATAACACTTTTATCCATTAGAATGGCTACTATTTCATATATATATATATATATATATATATATATATATATATATATATATATATATATTTTTTTTTTTTTTTTTTTTTGCATGGGCAAGCACTGGGAATTGAACATGGCTCTCCAACACAGCAGGTGAGAACTCTACCTGTTGAGCCACTGTGGCCTGTAGAATGGCTTCTATTAAAAAAAGAGAAAATAAAAAAGAGTTAGAAAGGATACAGATAAATAGGAACAGTCATTCCTTGCTGATGGCAATGTAAAATGATGTAGCCATAGTGGAAGATAGATTGGCAGTTCCTCAGAAAGCTAAACATAGAACTGCCATTTGACCAAGCAATCCAGCTAGTAATGGTATATGCCCCAAAGAATTGAAAGCATTGGGTTGGAACAGATGTTTCCACACTAATGGCTGAAAACTACCCAAATATAATGAAAAGCATGAAGTTACACTTCTAAGATGCTCAACAGAATCCAAACAGTATAAACCCAAATAGACTTATGTTGCAGCAGTTGACATAATTTCTTCCTCAGACTGAACTATTTCAATTTTCTTATCTTCAAGTTCACTGATTCATGCTTCTGCCAGCTTTAACCTTCTGTTGAACTCCTAAAATTAATTTTTAACTCTGTTGCTGTGGCCTTGAACACTAGTTCTTTATCATAACTTACACCTCTACACTGACATTCTCTTTGTGTTTATTCTTTTCCTGAATTCCTTTAGCTCTTTGAGCATAGTTAGGATATTTTAACTGATATGGGTAAAAATATATGTCAATACTAATATATATTTCTTGTTTTGTAACTCCACTTTTTACTTCCTACAAGATCTAAAAGGCAAGTGCGTAAAATGTATTGCTAAAGCAGGCTATATTGATTCAAAGTATAAACACATAATTTGTGATAAGAGCTATGTAAAGGTGGGGACAAAGAAGGTTATAGGAAAATAGTTTGTATATATCACTTAAGTTGGTATCAAAGCAATCAAGGTTCTTACAGATTTAAGATGTAAAAGTTAAGCCCCATTGTAACTAAAAAGAAAATATCAGAGAATATGTAAGCTCATAGGAACAGAAATTAAAGTACAGGATACCAGGGGCAGGGACTAAAGGGAATGGTAAGTTACTGAATAATGGGTGTAAGGATTCAAGTGAAGAGATAGGAAAGTTTTAGTAGTGGAAGGTGGTGAGGGTACCACAACAAAGCAAGTGGAGTAATCCATCGAAAGGTATTCTTTTTAGTGATTGAGATGGTAAAATTTATATTGTATATGTGCTCCACAATTAAAAAAACACAAATAAGAAATCATTGACAATAAAATGCAATACATTATCCTTGATGGGATCTAGTAAGGGAAGAGAAAAGGCTAAAGGGACATTTTTGGGACATGAGATAAAACTTAATTTAGACTATTAGAAATATAACAATTTAAATTTCTTGAACTTGATAGCTGCTATTAAGGTGGTTATATAAGTAAATATCCTTGTTCTTAGGAAATGCACATAGCAGTATTATGTGTTCAAGGAGTATAATGTATGTGGTCTAGATTCAAGTGTTCAGAAAATGAATAGATGGATGGATAGATAGATGGATATGCTGCAGGAAATTGTGAAAAGTTAGAACTGGTTAATCTGGATATCTGGGAGATAGGGTAATTGTCATGTTCTCTGTATCAGGATTTATTATTTTTGTAAGTATCCTGTAAGTTTATGCACAGTTCAAAATAAAAAGTAAAAGAGCAAAACAAAACAAAAAATGTATAGGGCTCATATTTGGGATGAAGGAAATATTTTGGTAATGGGCACTGGTTACACTGGCACATATTGTGAATATAATTTACAGCACTCAAAAATATTTTTGGCTCAGTCAGCAAGCTTCTGTGGGATGGAGTGGGGCTGTGAGCCTGCGGAACTATTCGCCTTTCAGGAAATTTTGTTTTCTGTTTGATTTATAATCAACTTCCTTTTTTTCTGCAGTTAAATTTAGAAATTTGTAGTTTTTCTGCTAAAAAAATACAAAATGCTCTTATAAACTACAATCTCTGGTTTTCCTGTCAGCCTGCTTTGAGGAAATCCATGTGTTTAATAAGCTTGCTTGCATTTTAACCCATTCCAAATGATTATTTAATCCAAATATCTGATCATCGGACAAAACATAACTACATACACACATGGACATTCTTTATATTTGAACATTCTATTTTTGGTATATAATCAATAACTCACAATATCATCCCATACTTGTATATTCATCACCATGATCATTTCTTAGAACATTTGCATCACTCCAGAAAAAGAAATAAAAAGAAAAAAGAGAAAACAAATGCATACCATACCTCTTAACCCTTCCTCTCATTGACCACTGGTATTTCCATCTACCCAATATATTTTAACCTTTGTTCCCCCTATTTTTTCTATACCACTTACCACTTTCTTTCACTGATCACTAGTTTTTCAATCTACTCAATTTATTTTAACATTTGTTCCCCTTATTATTTATTTATAAAAATAATTTTGAAGGTAATTAAAAAGGGCAATGTCAGTTTGTAAATATGGTAACAAAATAAAATTTTTAAAAAGTCCATGGAACTATACAAATAATGAACCCTAAGATCATGATGTGCTATAGCTGATAATATAATTATAATGATGTACCATCATCAATTTTAATAGATGATGTACATCTATTAAATGTAGATGTTGTAAATGAGAATCTTGTATTTAATGCATAATTGTTCTTTAAACCAACAATTTCTCTAATGAAGAAGAGGAAATAACTTTTGGTTGAGGAAATTGGGTGCTGGTGTTATATCGGAAAACTTGTGGTGATGGATGAGGGCACTGGTTACTATTGGGACACCTGATGAGTAATGGGGGCACCTACATACAATAATATGTGGGAATTTTTTATATGAATTTTAAAATCTCCAGGTTATGAATGAAGGCATTAATATAACATTGTAAATATCTGATGTGCTATCAAGGCATTTGTATAATGTTCAGAAACCTCTGATGAAATATGTTAAGGTCCTAACCTCAGTCATGTGAATTTGAGCTTATTTGGAAATAAAATCTTCAAAGATGTGATAAGCTAAAATGAAGCCAAACTGCATTAAGGAGGGCTCTGATCCACCATGACAGGTAGAGAGGAGACACAGCAAACACAGAGGAGAATGTGTTGTGAAGATTGAGGCAGACTGATGTGTGGCAAGTCAAGGAGCACCAAAGATTGGAAAGCAAGAAAGGAGTCTCCTCCATACAGAGCTCAGAGGAATCCTCACAAAGCTGGAAACTTGATTTCTGGCTTCTACTTTCCAGGACAATGAGACAATAAATTCCTGTTGCTTTAAACCATTTACTTTGTGGTATATTGTTGAAACATTCCTAAGAAACTAAGACAAATGATCATTATTTAAGAAAGAACTTCATTGAAATGACTTTGAGCTGCGGGCCTCATATTTTAGTGTATGCAGTTTTGTTGTTCTTTGATGAACTATTTGTAGAAATTTCCTGATTTAAAATTGTGCTAGAATCACTTAATGCAAGTTGAATTTGCCAACCATAATGGAATTGGTCATATATTTTATTTTTACTCTGTCCTGACCATTGTGAGTATGGAGGACATATGAGGTCCTGACTTTAAATGATGTAAAATTTTTCTCAGAGTTAAAAATGTCTATTTGCATTATCTAATTTAACTTGTATTTGAACACCATAATTACATGGAATCTTGAATAGGGCATGAGATCTTTTTGGTTTGTATAGATTAGTTTGATGTCCTGAAATATTCCAGAGTAATTTGGGCAGAGAATAAAATGTATGTGCAAATTCCCCTCAGGGACTAGGGAGAAAGGGGAAATATTCAACTTCCTCATCTGGGGAATTCTTGGTATTCTCACAAGCAGTGGAAAAACTAACTTCAATAGGCTGAGCCCTCAATCTTGGTGTTTGCCCCTATGAAATTTATTCCTGCAAACGAGAACCTGTCTACTTATAATAATGTCTAAGGATCACCCTAGAGAATTTCTTTTATTGCTCAGATATTTCCTCTCTCTCTCTCTAAGCCAACTTGGCAGGTGAGATCACTGCCCACCCCATATGTGGGACATGACTCCCAGGGGTGTAATTCTCCCTGGTAATGTGGGACAGGACTCCCAGGATGAGCTGGGACACAGAATCATGGGACTGAGAAAGTCTTCTTGACCAAATGGGGGAAGAGAGAAATGAGATAAAAAAAAGCCTCGGTCACTGAGAAATTTTTACATGTTTTTATTGTAAACAGCAAGCAAACATACAAACATTCTTGACATGGTTATAATCAGTGGCTCACAATATTATCACGTGGTTGTGTATTCATTACCATGATCACTTTTTTGAACACTTTTTCTATATATAGGTTGTTAGGTTATGTGCTAGAGAAAATTTCAGTTCTAGACCAAATAAGCCTTTCTTCCTTTGGTCTCAAAGAATATGTGTAGTTCTAAAATATAAACAATGCCTTCCTTACCCCTGTGTTCTGAATTACTTTAACCTCAATTAAATTGGTTTTATTCTTATCTCTAAATATCAGGTTATGTATATATATATATATATAAAATAGCCTCTCAAAATCCAGAAATTATAGTTATGACTCTGGACTAAATGTGCCTGTTATAGAAGCTCATAATCTAGGCCCTTGTTTTCTTATAAGCATTTTCTAAAGCAGACCATACCATTGTTGGTCTTTTGTTTCTGGCTTATCTTGCCCCACCAAATGTCCCACACATTCATACACATCGTTGCATGCCTCAAGACTTTGTTATTTTTTGTAGCAGCACAACATTCATTCACAAGTATACACCATCATTTGCCAATCTACTTCTCAGTCAGTGCATCCTTCAGCCACCTGCATTCATCAGGCACCATGTATAGTGCCCAAAGTCCACAATCCATCAATGCTCTCTTTCAATTTTAGATAATTTCATTGTTCCCAAGAAACCCAAAACCAATAAACATACCCTCACCAAATAGGAATATTTGCATCTCAGTTACTGAGAAATTTCAGATAGAGTGAAGAAATTACCTTGAAGGTTATTCTTATGCATCATATAGATATCCCTTTTTAGTTCATAGTGTATTGTAGTAGCCAGAGGGAAGTACCTGAAGCTGTTGGACTGTGTTACAATAACCTTGATTCTTGAAGATGATTGTGTAACTATACAGCTTTTATGATGTGACCATGTGATTTTGAAAAGCTTGGGCCTGCTGTTCCTTTTATCCATGGTATGAAGAGATGAGTAAAAAAATAAGGATGAAAATAAATAAATAATAGGGGTGGATAAGGGGTAAAAAAATGTATAGATTATAACAGCACTAGTGGTCAATGAGAGGGAGGTTAAAGAGGTATAAGATGTATGAGTTTTCCTTTTTATCTCTGTGCTGGTTTGAAAGGATGTATGCCCCCTAAGAAAAGCCATGTTTTAATATAAATCCCATTTCATAAAGTTAGAATAATCTCTATTCAATACTGTATGTTTGAGACTGTAGTGAGATCATCTCCCTGGATGATGTGATTTAGTCAAGAGTGGTTGTTAAATTGGATTAGGTGATGACATGTCTCCACCCATTTGGGTGGGTCTTTATTGGTTTATTGGAGTCCTATAAAAGAGAAAATATTTTGGAGAATGAGAGATTCAGAGAGAGCAGAACGATGTAGCCATTAGATGTAGAGAGTCCACGAGCCAGCAACCTTTGGAGATAAAGAAGGAAAACGCTTCCCGGGGAGCTTCATGAAACCAGAAGCCAGGAAAGAAAACTAGCAGATGATGATGCCATGTTCACCATGTGCCCTTCCAGCTGAGAGAGAAGCCCTGAACTTCATCGACCTTCTTGAATCAAGGTATCTTTCCCTGGATGCCTGTGACTGGACATTTCTATAGACTTGTTGTAATTGGGACATTTTTTTAGCCTTAGAACTGTAAACTAGCAACTCATTAAATTCCCCTTTTTAAAAGCCATTCTGTTTCTGGTATATTACATTCCAGCAGCTAGCAAACTAGAACAATCTCTTTTTCTGGAGTGATGCAAATGTTCAAAAATAATCATGGTGACGAATACACAACTATGTGATGACATTGTGAGCCATTGATTATATATTTTGGATGGACTGTATGTGTTTGAAGATTTCTCAATAAAAATATAAAACAATAATGCCTATGAAATAACCACTACAAAGAAGTCCCTCACCAATGATCAGTTCTGTGATTCTGAAATTTACAGCAACATAAATTAGATAAGGAATAATTTTGTGTGGATTGGAGATGTTATAGAAATTAACAATTAATTAGGATTGCAGTAAGCCATATCTAGAAGAAAATGACATTCTAGGAAACCTGTGCATAAATTTTCTTCTATTTGAAAACTTAAAAGTAATGTGGGGAATTTTTCATAATGTACACTTTCTTTACATGACTTCTGAAAATTATCGTGGTCTTTGTGTGATGTGAAGAAGAAATGATTAAGCAAATGCTCTTCTACTTTGAGTCCATAGACAGTATAAATATCAAAATCCTGTCAAATTTGATACCACGTACAGTCCTCAAGTTCTCATCCTGGCCGCAGGACACAATTATTAGTTTCTATATGTTATTTCTAAATCTATCATATTATATACTATTTAATATCTCTATAAAACTTAAACTCAAAATTCACCATGGATGACACCTTGATGCAATACTATAATTCAGCTTTCTGATCTAATATTTATTTTGAATTCTCTTCCAGAAAGATATTTAAGATTATCAAATATTGTTTTTCTATAAAATTGCCAGAATTATAACACATGTAACTTTTCATTTTCGTATTTCTTTTGGTCAAGTTTTCATTCATTCACTAATACACTTACTTATTTATCAAATATTTTAAGCACATTCCAAGTGTTACTCTTCTAAAGGATGGTATTTCAAAAGTGGATAAGATAATTTCTTGACCCTCTACAGCATTGATAATTGTAAAAGAAAGAGACATTATGCAGGTAGTAAGCCATCCATGTGCAAACTGCTAAAAATTTGTGTGTATGTTTGCATGTGCTTGTATACAATAGTATAGGCATCTAAAATAGGTAACCAAAATTTTAACTAAATAAAATAGACATTTAGTAAACAAATTTGTGGTCATAAGAATTGTAAAAATGCTTTAAAAAAGTGTTGGATTTTTTCATTGCATTCAATGTGTAGAGGGAATGTTGAGTAAAGAAGAAAATGCATAAGTACAACAAGGAAATATTTTATATAGTCCATCAAAAGTAGTTGTTGGTGCAACAGCAATATAATTCATAATTGGCTATGGTTTCAAATAAAGTTTTGAAGAGTGTCAAAAATAGATTTATAAACATATTAGGCAGGGTAATGGTGCATAAGAAGCTTCAGTGGAAATTAGAGAAAATCTTCATTCTGTGCATGCAAACTTGGGAAAGAAACATAACTGAGTAAGTACTTTCACAAAATCCTCCCCAATGTCTTAGTTCAGAGATTGTCACTGTTCTGTGGAGTGGAAAGTAGATTTCAGCCCTTCCTAAATTCCTCTCCAATGCTCTATGTGCAGGACACAGATGCTCAACCTTAGTTGGAGCTCTAATAATAGACTTTGGGATTTCACATTCATAGATTTCTTTTTGTAAAATAATCCTGCATATTCATTAGAGTCACTAAAAATAAGCAGTGCTTGAATTCCACTCATGCCAATATTGGAGGATAGTTAGCTACAGTTATGAGGTACAGCATGATTATAGATTGTATGTAAACACACTGTCATGGTTAGGGACAGGTGTCAACTTGGCCAAGTTGTGGTACCTGTTCATCTGATTGGGCAAGCGCTGGCCTGTCTGTTGCAATGAGGACATTTCATAGGATTAGGTCATGAGCACGTCAGCTACATCCACAGCTGATTCCATTTGTAATCAGCCAAAGGGGAGTGTCTTCTGCAATTAGTCATGCTAAATGCAATCATGGGAAGCCTTTTAAGGAGGACTCAGAGGAGACAGGTTCCATTCCTGCTTTGGCTGGTGAGCCTCTCCTGTGGAGTTCATCCAGGCCATCCATTGGAGTCATCGGCTTCGCAGCCTGCCCTGTGGATTTTGGACTCTGCATTCCTACGGTCACGTGAGACACTTTCATAAATTTTATATTTGCAAGTGTCCCCTGTTGATTCTGTTTCTCTAGAGAACCCTAACTAATACATCTTGGTACCAGGAGTGGTTCTTAAGGAACAGAATCTTAAAAATGGGTTTTTATGAATGGTTTTCTACTCTGACTGGTTTCAGAGACACTAAGGACTCTGATTCCCGTAATCAGAATGACACTCCCAATCCATGGACTGAGTTGGCAAAGGAGATAGTCAAAATATCATCATTCGATTCTCCTAATGCTTCGCTTGTACGAAGCCAGACTCTGGGGGATAATGTTTTTGACACCTTTACAGAGTTTTGTAGAAATAAGAGTTATAGAGATGTTGGTTGGTTGTTGTTAGATACACTGTCTACATTAAAGGATGAAAGGGATGGGCTTAAGGCTTCAAACAAGAAGCTTAAGTGCCGTCTGAAAGATGTAGAGGTTTCTATGAGTATCCTGAAGGAAAATTTTATTTCCTGTAGCCGTAGACTTGAGATCTCTGAAAATCAGACTCAGAATCTTATTGTTAGAGTAGCAACTTTACAACATAAACTGAAATCTCAGTTTTGCATGGTGTCTGCCGTTAAAGTGAGGGCATTGATTGGAAAGGAGTGGGACCCTGAAAAATGGGATGGTGACATATGGATTGATAATGATGTTGGGGGTGAGGTTGAAACCCTAGACCATGCTGAGTCTTCTTTAGATAACCCTGTAATAGTCTTCCCTGAGGACATAGCCACCCCACCTCCAGCCTGCCTTGAGGAATTGGCTACCCAACCTCCTCCTGAAGGGATTAGCCCTAGAGTTATTAATCCTGTTTCACCAGATGAAACTGCAAATGAAAGCCCTGAAGCAAATGTCTTGGAAGATATTTCTAATTCTTTTCATGACCCACCCCCACCACCCCTCATTTCTTCTAGACCTATAACTAGACTGAAGTCCCAACAGGCCCCTAAACGTGAGGTACAAAGTATCACACATGAGGAGGTACATTATACTCCAAAAGAACTGTGTGAGTTTTCCAATTTATATAGACAGAAATCAGAGGAATATGTGTGGCAATGGATTTTAAGAGTGTGGGATAATGGTGGGAGGAATATAAGGTTGGATCAGGCTGAATTTATGATATGGGCCCACTAAGCAGAGATTCTGCATTCAATGTTATAGCTAGAGCAGTTAGAAAAGGTGTTAACAGCTTGTTTGGGTGGTTGGTTGAAACATGGATCAAAAGGTGGCCAACATTACCTGAGGTTGAAATGCCAGAACTGCCCTGGTATAATGTAGATGAGGGGATCCAGAGGCTTAGAGAGATTGGGATGTTAGAGTGGATTTATCATGCAAAGCCTGCTCTTACACCCCAGGAATGTCCAGAGGATGCACCTTTTACCAGAACAGTGAGAAATAAATTTGTGAGACTAGCACCATCATCCCTCAAGAGCTCTGTGGTTGCACTTCTCTGTAGGTCAGATATTACTGTAGGAACTACTGTCACTGAGCTGGAATCCTTAAACACAATGGGGATGACAGGATCACGAGTTGGCAGAAGCCAGGTGGCAGCACTTAATCACCAAAGACAGGGTAGACGTGGGTATTATAATAGACAACAAACTCAAAGGAGGCATCAAAATTATATGACACGCAGAGAATTGTGGCATTGGCTAGTAAATCATGGGGTGCCTAGAAATACAATAGAAGGGCAGTCTACTAAATTCTTGTTGGAGCTGTATAAACAAAAGAGTTCTAGGTCAAGGGAGCAGAAGTCTAACCTGAATTACAAAAACACAGAGTCACGGCCCCTTAACCAATTTCCAGACTTGAAACAGTTTACAGACCCTGAACCCCTTGAATGAAGGGGAGGCCAGGTCCCTATGGGGGAGAAACCTGTTACACTGCCACAAATTTATACTGTTAACCTTCCTCTAAGTCTTCCCCAAGGAGACTGACGGCCTTTTACCAGGGTAACTGTGCATTGGGGAAAAGGAAATGATCAGATATTTCGGGGATTATTAGACACTGGTTCAGAAGTGACATTAATTCCAGGGGACCCAAAACGTCACTCTGGACCACCAGTCAGAGTGGGGGCTTATGAAGGCCAGGGGATCAATGGAGTTTTAGCTCAGGTCCGTCTCACAGTGGGTCCAGTGGGCCCCCGGACCCATCCTGTAGTTATTTCCCCAGTTCCGGAATGTATAATTGGCATAGACATACTGAGCAACTGGCAGAATCCCCACGTTGGTTCTCTAACTCGTGCAGTGAGGGCTATTATGGTGGGAAAGGCCAAGTGGAAGCCACTAGAACTGCCCCTACCAAGCAAAATAGTAAATCAAAAGCAATACCGTATTCCTGGAGGGATTGCAGAGATTACTGCCACTCTTAAGGACTTGAAAGATGCAGGGGTGGTGATTCCTACCACATCCCCGTTCAACTCTCCTATTTGGCCTGTGCAGAAAACAGATGGGTCTTGGAGAATGACAGTGGATTATCGTAAACTCAACCAGGTGGTAACTCCAATTGCAGCTGCTGTTCCAGATGTAGTATCATTGCTTGAGCAAATCAATACATCCCCTGGTACCTGGTATGCAGCTATTGATCTGGCAAATGCTTTTTCCTCAATAGCTATTAGTAAGGACCACCAGAAACAGTTTGCTTTCAGTTGGCAAGGTCAGCAATATACTTTCACTGTCCTACCTCAGGGGTATATCAACTCTCCAGCCCTATGTCATAATCTTGTTCGCAGAGACCTTGATCGTTTCTCCCTCCCACAAGACATCACACTGGTCCATTATATTGATGATATCATGTTGATTGGACCTAGTGAGCAAGAAGTAGCAACTACTCTAGATTTACTGGTAAGGCATTTGCGTGTCAGAGGATGGGAGATAAATCCAACAAAAATACAGGGGCCTTCCACCTCAGTAAAATTTCTAGGTGTCCAGTGGTGTGGGGCATGTCGAGATATCCCTTCTAAGGTGAAGGATAAATTGCTGCATCTGGCCCCTCCCACATCCAAAAAAGAGGCACAACGCCTAGTAGGTCTTTTTGGATTTTGGTGACAACATATTCCTCATTTGGGTGTGCTACTCTGGACCATTTATCGAGTGACCAGAAAAGCTGCTAATTTTGAGTGAGGACCTGAACAAGAGGAGGCTCTGCAACAGGTCCAGGCTGCTGTGCAAGCTGCTCTGCCACTTGGGCGATATGATCCAGCAGATCCAATGGTGCTGGAAGTGTCAGTGGCAAATAGAGATGCTGTCTGGAGCCTTTGGCAGGCCCCTATAGGAGAATCACAATGCAGACCCTTAGGATTTTGGAGCAAAGTCTTACAATCTGCTGCAGATAACTACTCTCCTTTTGAGAAACAGCTTTTGGCCTGCTACTGGGCCTTAGTAGAGACTGAACGCTTAACCATGGGCCACCAAGTTACCATGAGACCTGAGTTGCCTATCATGAGTTGGGTGTTGTCTGACCCACCAAGCCATAAAGTTGGGCGTGCACAGCAGCACTCTATTGTAAAGTGGAAATGGTATATATGAGATAGAGCCAGAGCCGGTCCTGAAGGCACAAGTAAGTTACATGAAGAGGTGGCACAAATGCCCATGGTTTCCACTCCTGCTGCCACATTACCTTCTCTTTCCCAGACCAGAGCTATGGCCTCTTGGGGAGTTCCTTACAGTGAATTGACTGAGGAAGAGAAAACTCGGGCCTGGTTTACAGATGGTTCAGCATGATATGCAGGTACCACCTGAAAGTGGACAGCTGCAGCATTACAACCCCTTTCTGGGGTGTCCTTGAAGGACAGTGGTGAGGGGAAATCCTCCCAGTGGGCAGAACTTCGAGCAGTGCACCTGTTTGTTCATTTTGCTTGGAAGGAAAACTGGCCAGAGGTGCGTTTGTATACTGACTCATGGGCTGTTGCTAATGGTTTGGCTGGATGGTCAGGGACTTGGAAAGACCATAATTGGAAAATTGGTGACAAAGAGGTCTGGGAAAGAAGTATGTGGATAGATCTTTCTGAGTGGGCTAAAAACATGAAGATATTTGTGTCCCATGTGAATGCACACCAGAGGGTGACTTCAGCAGAGCAAGATTTTAATAATCAAGTGGATAAGATGACCCGTTCTATGGATACCAGTCAGCCTCTTTCCCCAGCAACTCCTGTTATTGCCCAATGGGCTCATGAACAAAGTGGTCATGGTGGTAGGGATGGAGGTTATGCATGGGCTCAGCAACACGGACTTCCACTCACCAAGGCTGACCTGGCTACAGCCACTGCTGAGTGCCCAATCTGCCAGCAGCAGAGACCCACACTCAGCCCCCCATATGGCACCATTCCCCGAGGTGACCAGCCAGCTACATGGTGGCAGGTTGATTACATTGGACCACTCCCTTCATGGAAGGGGCAGCAATTTGTTCTAACTGGAATAGACACATACTCTGGATATGGGTTTGCTTTCCCTGCACGCAATGCTTCTGCCAAAACTACTATCCGTGGGCTTACAGAATGCCTTATCCATCGTCATGGTATTCCACATAGCATTGCTTCGGATCAAGGAACACACTTCACAGCAAATGAAGTGTGGGAATGGGCACATGCTCATGGAATTCTCTGGTCTTACCATGTTCCCCATCATCCAGAAGCAGCTGGATTGATAGAACTGTGGAATGGCCTTTTGAAAACTCAATTACGGTGCCAACTAGGTGGCAAAAACTTGAAAGGCTGGGGTAATGTTCTCCAGGAAGCTGTGTATGCTCTGAATCAGCGTCCGCTGTATGGTGCTGTTTCTCCCATAGCCGGGATCCATGGGTCCAGGAACCAAGGGGTGGAAATGGGTGTGGTGCCACTCACTATTACTCCTAGTGATCCACTAGGAAAATTTTTGCTTCCTGTCCCTGCTACCGTGAGTTCTGCTGGTCTACAGGTTTTAGTTCCAAAATGGGGTGTGCTTTCTCCAGGAGAAACAACAGTGATACCACTGAACTGGAAGTTAAGATTGCCACCTGGCCACTTTGGGCTACTTATGCCTCTGGATCAACACACCAAGAAGGGGATTACATTATTGTCTGGGGTAATTGACCCTGACTATCAGAAGGAAGTAGGACTGCAACTACATAATGGAGGTAAAGAAGAGTTTTCTTGGAATATAGGAGATCCCCTGGGGCGTCTGTTAGTACTACCATGCCCTGTGATTAAAATCAATGGAAAACTGCAACAACACAATCCAGGCAGGACCATTAATGGCTCTGAGACTTCAGGAATGAAGGTTTGGGTCACCCCACCAGACAAAGAACCACGGCCAGCTGAAGTGCTTGCTGAGGGGAAAGGGAACATGGAATGGGTAGTGGAAGAAGGTAGTGATAAATATGAACTTCGACCACATGATCAGTTACAGAAACGAGGACTGTAATGCTGTTTTGTTTGTGTTATACTATTTAAGTTGTAAGATATCAAGTTTAAGAATGAATGTTGCCCAAGGATTTGCACGCTATTCTGGAGAGATTTAATGTGTTTCCAGTTATATGCAGGACAGTTGAGTATTGTCAGGTAAAAGAAAAAATGTGTGCTTATTTGTTTTCATTTGGAAATTAAGTATGGTCTAAGGTGATATATATATATATATGTGCCAAGTTGACAAGGGGTGGACTGTCATGGTTAGGGACAGGTGTCAACTTGGCCAAGTTGTGGTACCTGTTCATCTGATTGGGCAAGCGCTTGCCTGTCTGTTGCAATGAGGACATTTCATAGGATTAGGTCATGATCACATCAGCTACATCCACAGCTGATTCCATTTGTAATCAGCCAAGGGGAGTGTCTTCTGCAATTAGTGTTGCTAAATGCAATCATGGGAAGCCTTTTAAGGAGGACTCAGAGGAGACAGGTTGCATTCCTGCTTTGGCTGGTGAGCCTCTCCTGTGGAGTTCATCCAGGCCATCCATTGGAGTCATCGGCTTCGCAGCCTGCCCTGTGGATTTTGGACTCTGCATTCCTACAGTCACGTGAGACACTTTCATAAATTTTATATTTGCAAGTGTTCCCTGTTGATTCTGTTTCTCTAGAGAACCCTAACTAATACACACACATATATACATCCATGCATACATTCATATGCACATGCATATATATATATAAATATGGATACATTCTCCATTTCTCAAGATACAGTTCAAAAAATTGCTATTCACAATAATTGAAACTCCTTGGCACTTTGCTTTTAAAAAGTCATTCAGGAAAATAAAATTTTTGACATCAATTTGAGTTTCTGTGGAAAAGATTCATTAAGGAGTTTACAATGCAAAATTTATAGAGAGAAGAAACTATGTTGTTTTTTTCTAAATGCAAAGGTTCACCCTGAGGGACCCTGGGCTTATTTTAAAGCCATGTTATTCTCAGCACAACCTCCTTCCAGGTGTGTGCTGAGGAAAGCCATCAGAATTGATTTGGTCTCAGCAGTTCCCATGGAAACCCCCTCCTGTTGGCTCTGAAGACCAATTTCCAAAGAAACAAAAATGGAAGAAAAGTCCAACTCCTCTTGTTTTTTCCTTAACTAAGAAGTTTCTGCCATGCCTGGAGATACTTTATAGAGCAAATTTAAAGACTGTTAAGGAGAAAAGTTGGATGTCTTACAAAAGGAATAGAAACCTACTGAGAATATTTCCTAAGTTTATAAAAAGATCTTAGTCTTGAAGAGAAGATAGCCTCGACCCATAGTAGAAGTCTAATAATTCTTTGAGGTTAAGATGTTAGGGAATATTGCTTAGTCTTGAAAGTTCTGATTAGTTTAAATAATATTTATTTAAATAATCAGCAAGGAAATTATATTAGTGATTTAACAGCACTAGAATCTCACCATTTATTTTCTGGCTTTCTGGCATTAATCCATTGCTTGCTGTCTCTATTAGTCACTCTTTCTCATCAATTTCCTCAAATCCTCCTCAAATGTTTAGAGACTTAATAGTTTATTCCTTGTATCCTTCCTTAATCAATCAGTCTTTCTCTCCATCTGCCCCTCTCCATCTCTTTTTCTCCTCTTTCTCTTGCATTCTTCCTCATTACCCCCTTTACCACTCCCTGCTGATTAACCAGAAGGACCTTGATGTATTCAGTAATGTACAGTAATATAATGATTTTGAGAATTTGGACTTCCTTCTGTTTTAAATTTCCTTACACTACCTCCATGGTCAGAGTCTGAACCCAGGTTCTTAAGGGAGCTGGTGTATAACAGGATATGCTATACTGCAACCTCATTTACATGAGTTGAAATTTTTCTTCTTTGCATTTATAAGACAAATAAAATGAAACAATATTAATAATGTCTATTTAAGTTTTGGATATTTGTCCTGCATTGCTAGTTTGATTGTATGTAACTGTAGCTGGCAGATACTAAAATTGTATTATTTGACAAAATTGCACTTAATCGATTTTGTCTATTTTTTTGCTCTCTGATTAAATTAGGTAAGTTTAATCCATTTATGTGTTTTGATACACTTGACATGTTGATTTTGCATTGGGCATGTCATTATTTTTTTTAATTTCTTTGTTTTTTCCTTTAATTTTTACCTTATTTTCTTTTCAGAAATTTGTGTATTGCTCTTCCCAAGTTATGTTTGGCTTGAGAATCTTCTTTGAGATTTTCTATCCTATCAAAATGGCATGTTACTGGTGTTTTTTATTTAAGATGAAAATTTTTTAAATTTCATCTTGAAATTTGGAATTTGCTCAGTTCACTGATACTACCAATTTACTTAAATTATGTTGCTTGAGATATACCATTCTGTGGAAAGAAGTGTTTCCTCAAATATTTCTGGCTAATACCTAATGATGCCACACACATTTATGTAAGCATTCCACAGTCATAATATAAAAGCAATTCATTTGTTCCAAAATATCTCAAAATTTTAGATATTAATTGTCTAGCAATGTTCCTTTTAAGATTTTATTCATTTAAAATTTTAAAGTTCTCCATTGTTTGATAAATTACATTGATTTCTATAATGCTTACATAACATATTAGTAAAATTTGAAATTCTCTAGATGCATCCATTTTCAGTATCTGAAGTGTGATTAACAGTTTCATTTTGATTTCTCTATCAGTCAGTTTTGGTTGACAAATTTAACTACTCACAGTAGTGAAACATGAAGGCATAGATGTAGCAGCCAGTTTATAAGAGCATTCTAATTACTGACTTTTTATCATTTTGGTTAACAACACGGCTGTATGGGGTTAGGAAAAAACTGTTAGGAAATGCAAGTTTTATATATCCTAAATATTAGGAACATTTATTTTCATATATTATTTTCTGGAAGTTATAAAAACATTAAATATAGGGCAGGCCATGTGGCTCAGCAAGCAGAGTTCTCACCTGTCATGCAAGAGACCTGGGTTCGATTCCAGGTTACTGCCCATGCAAGAAACAAACAAACCAACAAACAAAAAACATTAAATACAACTGTGTTTTTCAGTCCTATAGCTATTTTTAAATAGAAATGGAAGAATACATAGAACTCCTTCTATCTTAGAGGATTTTGATTTATTCAGTGATGTATTTTACTGTTTTTCTCTCCCTTGGCTTTCTTAAGAGAAGAGATTCTCCATCCATCATGGAGTCAATTGGACCATGGTGACAGATGATTCTCATTAAGGTTCATACCACCAGAGCCACTGGGGACCTCCAGTTCTACATTTTTTATTGCTTATTTGGAGGCAATCTTTAGAAATACCTTCATTATTACACTGACTCTCATGGATAATAAATTCCATTCACCCATGTATTTCTTCCTTAACAATCTTCCTTTCAGTGAAATAATAACCACCACATCTTTTGTTCCCAATATGTTGGCATATTTCCTGTTAGAGAAGAAAGACATCCTCTTTAATGAATGCTTTGCCCAGCTTTATATTTACTTTCTCTCTGGATGCACTAAGTTCATATTTTTTTACTATAATGTCCTATGACCCTTATGTAGCCAGCTGCAGCTCCCTTCAGTACCCTATAATTATGACCAACTCACTCTGTGTCCATCTTGTAATACTCTCCTGAGTAAGCAGCTTCCTTCTTAGTCTTCCAGTTACCATTGTTAAGGCAGGACTGCCATACTGTGGCCCCAGTGAGATTGATCATTTTCTCTGTGATGGTGACCCTCCTCTCCCCATGGCCTGGGCTCATACCATTGACCTATTAGGTTTCCTCAGCTCCCTTGTCTTGCTCACTGGCTCCCTCTAAGTCATAATGGTCTCCTATGCTTAAATCATCTCCACCTTCTGAAGATAGTCTCAGGCCAAGGACAATGCAAAGCCTTTGTCACATGCGCTCTTCAATGCACTGTGATCCCCAGACTACAGAATCTCTATCTTTGTCTATATTTATCCCTCATAAAAGAGCAGCCTTCACCTCAACAAAATCTTCTTTATCCTCTCCAACATCATCACACCTCTCCTGAGTCCCTTCATCTTCAGCCTATGGAGTGAAAGCATGAAAGATGCACTGAAGGACATCTTAGCTAAGGGCCAGGATTTCATCAAGGGATGAAGTCCAAGTGAGGGAATCTTTGAAAATCATTCCAGACCTGGGAATTCTCAGTCATTTAGAGAAAGAGTCCATCATGCGTCAATGATGGTATGTCTACTAAATCTTCATATTACATCTTATCATAACAATATAGTCAAATTGGTTTCATGTACATCTTATTTTTAAGATAATGAATACATTTTAGAAAGAGTAATTTAGGTGTTTTGATAGTGACACTGTAGTACAAATACTGTAGTAAATTGATATGATGGGGCTGTTGGTTAAGTAAGGTCAAAGTAATGATACAGTAGGAAAGAAGACCTATATGTGTGTGTGTAATTGGATGAGTTGATATGTACCAAATTCATAATGAAGAAACTGTTTTACTCTGTTTTCCAATAGGAAGCAGAAAAACATGAAGACACACACACAGAAACTTGCACATACTCAAAAATACATAATGGAATGCAATCAATGAATAAATTTGGAAGTATTTGACACAGCTCTAACTTAGGGTCAATTAATATTAAAACTATCACTCTTTTTTGATTAACTTAAGTTACATTTATCAATAACATTTTACATTTATAATTCACATTTCCTTTTATGTCAATTCAAGCATCTTCCATTACATGAACTCCTCATTCTCTTCTAGTTAGAAAGGAAGATCTTGATCCATATCTAAACAAGTCAGTTGACCACTTTAGAGATTTAAGGGACAGCCAATCTGAATAACCTACATCAAACCACATATCATTGTCCCTTTAAGTTTTTTACTTTAAAATTTTTATGTTCAGCTTTATCTTTCCCAATAAAATATAATTTTCATGTAAAAATGCATAAATTCTTATAAGAACGTTAACCCCATTACTAGGTAAAAGCCCAAGAATAAACAACTGGTGCTTGAATGTTTTGCCATCTTTGTATAGACTTTCTCTGGTGTGAAACCTTCTTCACACATAACAAACTGTGTTTGGTCACATGTAGTAGCAAACCCTTAGCCTCAGCTTCTATGACTGGGTCTTAGACTTTTCCTGGCCTGCGTATGTTGGTAAAAATTGGTGGACATAGTGATTCAGTGCAGATAACAATATATTCTCCTAGTATATTGTTCATAGAGTTGGTTTCAGAGAGTTCATATGTGGTTTATGATGAAGCTATTTTGACTTTGTCATACATGGAATGTATAATATGAAGTTAGGTGGGTTTTCCCATATTTTAATTTAACAACTGCCAGGATGTTAAGATGCAGACTCACTGTACATTTCCAAAGGTATATTGATTGGGTTGCTAACAATCTATGAGTATAAAGGCCTTTCCTTATTGTATTAGTCAGGGTTCTCTAAAGAAACTAAACCAGCAGGAGGTATCTGGAAAGATGAGGTTTCTAAAAGTGCCTCACACAACTGTGGGGATGCAAAATTCCAAAATCTGTAGGGCAGCTCATGAACTGGTAGCTCAATGAACTGGTCTTCAACAAACTTCCTAGAAGAGTCTGGATGGCTGAAACCAAAAGAGAGATTCTCTCTTCTGAATTCTCCTTAAAAGCCTTTGGATGATCAGATTAAGCATAACTCATTGCAGAAGTCACTCCCCTTAGCCAATTGTAGATGGCCGGAGCACATTTTGAGATGGCTCTCAAAAACACTATGTTGAAAGGGAGTGAATAAAATGAAAATGTAGTTTCTGCATTAATTTCCAAATTGTTGAAACATTCTTCCAACATGCCATTTGAACTTGCAGAAACAGTAAAATACCATAGGTAATAGTGTCATTGTCTGAGAAACAGTCCATGTTCTGTGAAAGTCCTTGTAGTGTATGGCACACATTATTTTGGGATATATGAGTACACATAAATGATCATTGTGATCTATCTAATCATCTTAATTATAGAGTACTGTATTTGTCAATGCACTTAACTATCAATATGCCATATAATTGATGACAGAAGAATTATCTACACTTAATAAATGTGTAATAACTTAAGTCATAGGAAACACATCCACTGCTTCATGAGTAGCAATATCCATAGAAGCCATAACCAATCTATTATTTTGATGAGAAAAACTATGAATGTCATCATTTGATGTGGTGAACTATGTTCTCATGTTATTCTAAGGATGGAAATGTGTGCACAATTCACACTGAAAGGCATTCAACCAGTGTGAATGTTCTTTGTCAAAATAGTGCTAATTTAAATACACAGAAATGAATTTTTAGAAAACTTGCTCTATTATCAGAAAGAAGATCACCTCTTCTACTTGACTAAAGTGTAAAAAGACACGAATAAAAAATAAATTAAAAAATTCACTCAAGCAATTTGCATTTATTAAAAACATATTTTGCCACTAATGTACTATTTGAGAACTTCCAATTTGAGATATTTATCCCATAGGAGCAATGGAGTTAAAAGATGTCACCATAAATATGAAATTATACATTGTATTAATAGTTGGTTGCCATTAGAAGGCATGGAACATAAATTCTTTTTGTCTTTCTTTTTCACATGAGTTTAGCTACCTCTCCTTAGGATTCAACTCAAAATGTTCTCTCTCTCATTAGAGTCCATCCAGTTCACTGATGTCCCTTCTTTGGATTTATATCTCTTGGCAAAGAAAACATTTATTTATTTATGTTAGTCTTCATTTCAAATCTACCTGTGATATAAAGTTGGGATAATTAAGGAAAAGAATAAGGAGATAATGGATAATTTGCAAACTATAGTTAATAATGTATAATCAAGGGAACAGTGTAGGAGTTAAAAGGTTGATGGGTAACCTAAAGCTTGCAGACACAAGTATATGAGGAAATGCAGACTTGGGCTTTCAGGATCTGGAACTGCAATAGAAGCTGAGATATGCAGATAAAACACAATGAGGTGTGGAAGAGACTTGCTTAAGGGAAATTAACATCCTAGCCTTAAAAATATTTACTTCCTGGAACTTGTTTTTGCATTGTATGCTCCTTAGCTTTTGCATGCAAACCTTTATCAACTTTCTTGCTAGTATAGAATTTTGTGCTTGGCTGAAAATAAACTTGTCTGAAGACTGATGTCTCAGATCCCCTGATCCCTTTCTCTCTCTTGTTTTACTTTAACATTCGGTCAGGGTCATAGCTGAGGCCAAGAGAACAGCATTCCCATAATGTTGGTCGTAGTTGTCTCCTTCTTCTTATATAATTTTTGTGGGATTCAGGAGCACATTTACAAGAAAATATTTAAGTATGATGAGTTCTAGTGATTGAAAAATGTGCTTGACTCTCATTCTATCTACTTTCTACCTGGAGATTTGACAGTTTGACCCTTTGTAGGAAAATTTATTTATCAATAGCTTGTTCAGATAAGAATACAGATAAAGATCTTTCTTAATACCAACAGACTGGGAAAGTATGTGAACTTTAATATTTCTAACTCCCTTCCTTCCTCAAACACAGAATTGGCCTTCTGAGCTAGTCTCTCTCTCTCTCTTCCCCCCCCTTACACTCTCAACCATGTTATCTTGTCATTTAATAATCTAGTGTTTTGGTCATGAAAACAGGAAAGCAAGCAGTATGTGGAGTTAGTGGTTCATAGGTTTGTGCAGCAGGATGTAGAAAAATCCTTTCCACATGTATCAGTGAGGAGAGTACAGAAAAGAGGCAGTTTGTATTAGGACTTAAGAAGAAGGAATGGAAAAGGAAAAATAAGAAATATTAGGAAATAGGATCTTAATTGAGTCTATGCAGATGTACATCTCCTAGAATTTTTATTTTTCTAGGTTTTTTCTGATTATATAATCACATAAACATTCATTTGTTTAATTTTGATTCTGTTTAGTGTACTGTGATTATGATTATAGAGTTGGCTTTAGCATGTATGTAGTGTGTAACTTATTCAAAAATTTCTATAACCAGTCTTTTTCAACCCAACTGAAAACAGGCTGAGTAATTTAATTCAGGGATTTTTTTAAAGAATGTGTAAAGCAGATCATTATAGATGTTGTCCATATGTAAGACATGAGACTATAAACACAATTTCTTAATATATTCAAAATGTTCAAAATGAGTAGTTTTGAAAAAAATTGATATTCTAAGAAAGCATTACCAGAGTTTTCAAATTTTGATTGTTTGGTATGTTACTTATAACCTTCTAATTAATATTTTTGTCATGAAAGTAGTCAAACTAACTGAATTTTGTAAAACCATTATTTTTGTTGTACGCTGTATGGCAGGGTTGCATTTCATTCTTTTTCCATTTAAATATTCCATTACTGCAGTACCATTTGTTGAATTTTTGTCTGGTTGCTTTTTGTTTGTTGAGGAAGTGTTTGGGCTGGGAATCAAACACAGGTCTCCTGTATGATGACAGGCAAGAATTCTACCACTGAACTACCCTCACACCCCACCATTACTTTTTTGTTTGTTTGTTTGCTTTTGTACCCCACCATCACGTGTGTGTGTGTGTGTGGTCTAGGAATTGAACCTGGATCTCCCACATGGAAGGTGAGCATTCTACCATTGAACCACCCATGCATATGATCTTTTTGGTCCTTTGGGACCAGGGATGTAAATAAAATAATCTTCTGTCTTGCATAAATATTATCTATAATTTTTGTTTTTTGTATATAGTAGAAAGGAAAATAAATTATTTCCCACCACCATTTTCTCTTCTTATATTGTTGAGCAACTCAGCTTATTTTTCAGAACTAATAATGATATATAATTAACCAAATATCAGGGTATATTGTATAATAATTTTCAATAATGGGTAGAGGTGGGTATAAACCTTGTTGGTATAATTTTTCAAAAGTAAGTAAATGTATAGTTTGATTTGGTGAAGTATTATGTACTTTTGCATATTATTCTTTTGAATAAAATATTTGTTCAATGAAATTTAACAAATAATGATTATAATGCAATATACATTAGTGATTATTGGAAATGGAATTCATTTAAACTCTTAATTTTCATTTAACCTCTTAATTTTCATTTAAAACTCTATTTGTTTTCTCTTTCCCCTAACTTATTTAGGTAAATTTCAATGGCCAAACTGGAACATGAGCATTCCAGCACTATTACCTACATGGTGTGTAGATTTTCCAATCTGCATCATACTGAAATCCCTCTCCTCTTCCTCTTCTCCCTGGTCTATACAGAGAATCTCCTGGGAAACACAGCTGCCCTCTGTTTATTGGTTCTTGATTTTTCTCTCTCTGGATGCCTGTAAATCACTTCCCTTGTCATCTGATATTTCTCAACCTGTTTTTAGCACTGTACTAGCTAGTGTTCTGTAGAGATACAGAATAATCAGGAGATATTTGTAAATATGAAATTCATAAAAGTGTCTCACACAACATAGGGCAGGCCATGAGTTGGCACCTCCAATAAAGCTCAATGAACTCTTAGGAGAGGTTGACTGAAGCAGGAAGAGTGATTGTGTCTTCTGAATCCTCCCTAAAATCCTTCCAGTTATTAGTTGTTACTCATTGCAGAAGATACTCCCCTTAGCTGACTGCAAATGCAAATAGCTGTGGGTGCAGGCAACGTGGTCATCATTTAAGTCCATGAAATGTCTTTACAACAACAGACAGGCCAGCACTTGCCTGGCCAGGCAACTGGGCACCATCACCTGGCCAAGTTGACACCTGAACCTGACCATCACAAGCTCCCTTTTTGTCCCCAAGATGATCTTTAACTTCCATCCAACCAGAAAACTTATAATCTTACGACCTCAGACTTGCCCAAAATTACACCACTTTATTCTCAAGTCACCTGAGTCTTTTATGCTTGCAGTGATGACTGTGGATTACTAGGTGGCCATTTGGTACCCATTAAGATACCTGCTTATCATAAACTCTTCTGTGTTCTGCAGTCCTGGACAATCAGCTTCTTTGACTCATGGTGCCTTTTTACTTCATAATCTTTCCACTCTATGGTCCTTATGCTATTCAGTACCTTTTCTGTAAGTTGCCATCATTCTTTACATGTTCTGTGCTGAAATTTCTTGCAGAAGACTATGATGATATTAGAGGTGATTGAAAAAGTGTTACTCCACTTCATTCTCATAACAATCTTCTCCTACTTTGCATCTTAGTGGCAGTAAATGGAATAGACTAAACAGAGGGCAGGATGAAAGATTTTTTCACCTGTACTCCACACCTGATTGTTGAGACCATATGCTATGGGAGAGGTCTGATCACGTATATGAGACCCAAGTCTCTCTACTCAGCAGAGGGAGATCAATTTATCTCCTTATTCTATGCATCTACATCCCAATGCTGAATCCTCTAATTTACAGCCTGAAGAACAAAAAAGTGAAGGGTGCCATGTAAAGAGTCATAGGAAGATAACAAAAATCAAAACAAAACAAAACAAAACCAGCCATAGAGTAGAACCTTTAGAGATTAAAGACAATGTTTCTTACTTCAAATTATGTGGGCTTAAGATCTAAGACTTGAATTTTGGATTCAGTAGACTTGCAAAGGTATATACCAACATATTTTTTAAATTTTTCCAAAGTGTTTTTCATGCAACTTTCTTTTCTCTATGAATGAATATGTATGGATATCAGTTTAGTAAGTGTTAAATTATTGCCATGTCAGCTCAATAAAATACTGTGATAACTCAACCATGCTAATATGATTGTCATATCTTACAATCACTACCTTTACAATAATATGTAAAAGTATTACATACTCTTTTTGTAAGTTTTGATAAGTTGCCCATCCCTAGTCTACCAATCTGCTGTGACTCATAGGGGATGTCAATTGGACGATGTTGATCTCAGCTTTTTCCCAGAGTAAAGGACAGAAAGACAATGGAAATTCTGAAATACACACATCTTAAAGAAATGAAATTTGAGTTATCAATGAGAATTTTTCAAGATGTAGAACCCGGCCTTCATTTTTCTCATTTATATTATTTTATTTATTTTTTCCCTTGTAGTGAATCATTTATGTAAGGGGTATGATTTTCTTTGATTTAAAGAAGCTCATTGGAATTATTTAAACTTCTTTTATGTCATGATAGAAAAGAGACTACCTGAATGAATATTAACAATTATTTCATTAATTAACTGTATTTATTTACTACAATGTACACACAGCTGTGGTTTATCAAGGGGCTCATGCACTAATGTGTTTAATATTGTTGGATTTGAAGGCAAGCTACAGAGTTAAAACCAGGTTAAACCACTTAGTAGGTTCATTTCTTTGGGCAAATAACTTCACCTTTTCAATTATTCTGTTTTTCAATTATTTCATCTGTGCTGATTTGAAAGGATGTATGCCCCCTAGAAAAGCTATGTTTTAATCAAAATCCCATTTCATAAAAGTAGAATAATCCCTGTTCAATACTGTATGTTTGAAACTGATTGGATCATCTCCCTGGATGATGTGATTTTGTCAAGAGTGGTTGTCAAACTGGATTATGTGACTACATGTCTCCACCCATTTGGATGGGTCATGATTGGTTTACTGGAGTTGAATAAAAGAGGAAACATTTCATAGAGAGCAGAGAATGCTGCAGTACCATGAAGCTGGGAGTCCACCAGCCAGCAACCTTTGGAGATGAAGAAGGAAAACACCTCCTGGGGAGCTTCATGAAACTGGAAGCCAGGAGAGAAAGCTAGCAGATGACAACGTGTTCACCATAAGCCTTTCCAGATGAGAGAGAAACTCTCACTGTGTTTACCATATGCTCTCCCACTTGAGAGAGAAACTGTGAACTTCATCAGCTTTCTTGAACCAAGGTATCTTTCCCTGATGACTTTGATTGGGCATTTCTATAGACTTGTTTTAATTGGGACATTTTCTCAGCCTTAGAACTGTAAACTAACAATTTATTAAATTTCCCTTTTAAAAGCCATTCCATTTCTGGTATATTGCATTCCAGCAGCTAGCAGACTAGAACACCATCTGAAAAAAATCATAAATTTTAATACATAGATTTTTGAAAGTATGAAACATATGTAATACACCTGGAACATAGCAAAGACTTAATAAACACTACATGTCATTAGTTCCCAGATACTATTTAAGGAAGAATAAATAATTTTTGAAAGGTTTTATAATATCATAGAAAGAAAAAAATATGTGGCAATTCCACTAAATAGAAAACTTGTCAGAACTGTGTTATTTCTGTTGATAGCAATTTGCCCATTGAAGCAGAAATTCCTTTTTCCAAGGTCACATGGGAAACTTTTACAAGAATTTAGAGAACTACCTTTATATTTGTATTAAGACTTCCAAGAAATATACTATCTCCAGACAACCCACTGCCTACCTGTGCCTCAAGGGATAAATGCAGCTCATTTACGTGTGAGAGACCTGTGCTATCATTAAAAAAATTTAATGCACACATATCAAAGAATCTTAATTTGTTCTTGTCTTATAATTTTTAAATATTCTGACATGTGGTTACATATTAGAAAAAAGAATATAACACTCACTTACTATGGAGTAATGCAGTAATTTATTCATAATCCTGTAAGACCTAAGTCTTCATTGCCACCCTTCAAAAATATGCATGTCAGTGGCTTTCTAAACCCTACCTTGGCTCTGACTTTTCTTAGAGCTAAGATATCATTATAATCCAGAGTTGCCCTCTAACAAACACAATTTTATAAGTGGTACCACATTCTGCTTTCTAAGTCTCTGCTCCAGAAATATAAAGCACCTGAAATAATGGCCTCTAGAGGAGATTGCCTTCTGGGTGAAATCAGAAGTATGTAACATATTGGAACTCAACCCCAAATTTGTCAATATTTAAGACTCATTTTGTTTGCTATAAAATTGAAAAATCATGTTCCTTAGTAACTGAAAATTAATCTTAACCTAATGTATATTTTTCTTATGACTAACAGTGAAAAAACAGTGCATGAATATTGTGTGAGATGATAGTAGCAATCGGGTGGATCTAGAAGCAATACAAACGCAGTAAAACTGGTGTGCATTTTTTTTCAGTTATTGTTTTTATTAATGGCATAGCAAGACAAATAATTTTTATGTAGTGTCAGGTAAACTACGATCAGTGAGTGTGATTAATGTAAATTAATATTAACCTCGAATAAAATTATTTTTTTCCAAGAAATTTTCCAAGCTTCCACCTTCCTCCATTTTTACCCTATGGTCAATTTTTAGTTTCAACTACTGAAAACTCCCCTACAGCAAAAACTGTCTATTTTCCAGCAATCCCCAATGTCTGTTATGTTTCCAATATCATAGAGGAAACTCAAAACATATTTTGTTTAAAATTTTGAATTATAGTATCTGGTTAAAACCTTTGAGAAACCAAAATGATTTTGATTAAAACTTTTAACTTAATTGGGAAATTACGTGATTAATTTAAACTCAATTTGGATTTAACAAATTTTTTGCACCTCATCAAAAATAAATGTTGACAGGATTTTGACAGCACATGGATGTAGATTACTTAAATAGTTTTGCAAACAAGTCTATTACCAGAAACCTTGAGAAGAAATTCGAATGACAATGTAATTACAATTAGGTGAAGACCAAGCAGATTCAAATTCTCTAATGATTGATTATGAGAAAACCTTTGTTCATGTAATGGCATATTCCTCCTAGCAGTCTAGTAAGAACATGGTAGTAATGAAGTTTCTTCATTTTGGATTAAAACACTTTCACATGCACCAAATGAAGATATTTTTTCAAAGGCGTAAACTTGAGACTAGGTCCTTAAACATAGTTTAACTCTTTGAGATGATTTAATTGGTTAAATAAATGAAATGATAGGCCCAGGAAACTGTTCCTTTCTAACTTAGAAAAGGGGAAGGCTTGTGTGACTCTGTATCCATGAGTGTGTATGTGTTCATGTGTATTTTTTGTGTGCTTGATTATGTGTGGGAACGTATATGTGCATGAGACAGATGAACCAAATTATTAACTCTTTTTATATAACTATAATAACTTACACATTTAATAATACTGAATACTTGAAAGCTGTCATGGTCAGGTTCATACTGCATCCACAGCTGATTCTATTTGTAATCAGCCAAGGGATGTGCCTTCTGCAATGAGTGATGTTTAATCTAATCACTGAAAGTCTTTTAAGGAGTACTCAGAAGAGACAGTCTCCCTTCTTGCTTTGGCCTGTGAGCCTCTCCTGTGGAGTTCGTCCAGACCCTCCATCGGAATCATTGGCTTCACAATCTGCCCTGTGGATTTTGGACTCTGCATTCCCACAGTTACCTGAGACACTTTTATAAATTTCATATTTGTGAGTATTTCCTGTTGAGTCTGTTTCTCTAGAGAACACTAATACAAAAGCAATATGAACTTTGTTTTTTTTCAGCATTGCGTTCTCAATTAGAAATAATTTCTGAGACTAAAAAATTAGAAATGATGATCACTACTACAGCATGTGGTTGATATTTCTTCCTTTCTTTCAGTACTCACTCTAAATTTCATTCTGTTTTATTTGAAAATATCATTGCTAGCACTATACCTTTCGGATGGGTTGACTTTCCTCTTGAATGTTATTCTACTATCGAATTCATCTCTCCTATTAAATTGTATAAAATAAAAATAAAATCTAAATGAGAAGGAATGGCATTGGCATGTCCTAAGAAAGACATGGGTCCATGTTTCTAGTTAATCAAGATGATGACATAAGACACTCTAGGGTGTGCCCATACACAGAATTTTTGAACAAATTTGAAAAATTGGCAAAGCCCTTTTCCTTAGAATTCAAAATAAAGAGCAATTAAAGGCACTGTGGTAACTGGGCCATTGACAAGTTGGGCAAATACAGGTTTTTAAATGCTAAGAGAAGCTCAAAGTACCTAGCTTTCTCCTTTCCCAACCCATCATAGCATGTGTGGAACCATTCTTTGAGCCCATTGTGGGTTGCTGGCCTTGTTCCTGCCATAGAAGAGTAATCCCTATGCATGGAGAATCTTTATGTTGATGCCAATCTACAAGGTGACAGCTAGAAATATTGAATTAAGAAATTATTCTCTGGTTGGTCCAAACTCAACTTGCTTTATGGAAAACAGTTAATTAAAAAGGATGACCTGCTTTAAGTCATGCAATATATTAGAGCACCTAAGAGAGGGAGAAAATCTATTTCATTGGTATTAGAGGGAGAATTCAAATTCCTGTAAATGGGAGAATTCCTATGGTCATAGGAAATCACAAGCCCAGGAAAGACAAAGGTTCAGGGAACAGGAAGTGGGACCTGCACTACATATAATTCTCTGCTGATATTCAAAGTAGGGCCAAATACTGAAGAAGAGCATCGGCTAAAGCAGAACCAATTTGCAAAGATTATGAAAGGTGTTTTTTGCATTTGTTGTATTTATTTTAGTTAGGACCTTGAATTTAAGGACATCTCTTTCATATTAGCTGGATACTAATGTAAGGAATAGACATACCAAGGACAAAATCTCAGAGATAAGATCTTCAAATATTGAGCTGTAAATTATGCAAGTAAGGATTACAATACAAAGAAACAGGAAGTGATGATTGATAAAAATCCAGAAAGCATCAAAGATGAATAGTCTTTGGATAAACCAGGAAAAGACTTTAAATAAATGATGCTGAACATGCTTAAGAAGATAAAGGAAGAAATGGAGAAAGAACTAAAGGATATCATGAAAGTAATGAATGAACAATATAAGGATTCATAAAGAAATAGAAATTTTCCAAGGGAAGCAAACAGAAATAATGGAGCTTGCGGTAGTTAGATTCAGTTGTCAACTTGGCCAGGTGAGAGCACCTAGTTTTGTTGCTGCAGACATGAGTCAATGGTACATGAACCTCATCTGTTGCTGATTTACATCTGCAGTCAGCTAGGAAGCATGCCTGCTGCAATGAAGGACGTTTGACTTAATTGGCTGGTGCTTAAATGAGAGACAGCAATGTAGCACAGCCTAAGCAGCTCGGCATTCCTCATCTCAGCACTCGCAGCTCAGTCCAGGCCTTTGGAGATGCAGAAAGATGTCACCCTGGTGACAGTTGTTGGAACCCAAAGGCCTGGAGAGAAGGCCAGCAGAGACCATCCTGTGCCTTCCATGTAAGAAAGAACCTCAGTGGAAAATTAGCTGCCTTTCCTCTGAAGAACTAACAAAATAAATCCCATTGTATTAAAAGCCAATCCGTCTCTGGTGTGTTGCATTCTGGCAGCTAGCAAACTAGAACAGAGCTGAAAACCAAAATAACTTAAATTTCAAATTCCATAGAGAGTTTCAACAGCAGTTTGTATCTGGCAGAAGAAATAAGAGCAAACTTAAATAGAAGATAGGTGAAATGATACAGGTTGAGGAATAGACAGAAAAATTTTGAAAAAAGTGAACAGAACCTAAGGGACCTGACTGTTACCACACCCTGGGAGAAGAAGATAGAGAAAAAATGTAAGCAGGAATATTCAAAGAAATAACAGCAAAAGGTCTGATATTTAGTGAAAAGCAATAACATTCAAGGAGGACAGCAAACCACAAAATAAACTTAATGAGAAATGTCCTAGGAACATAACCAAAACAGTTGGATATGAATAATAGGAGAATGTTGTGATAGCTTCAAGAGAAAAGCAAGGGGGTTCTGGATAATTTACTACTGTATTATTGGTAGAAATATGGACACTAAATTACTTCTATTTCTCATGAGAAATCATGGAGGTAAGAAGGCAATGGAAAGTATATTCAAAGTGATTTTAAAAAATCAATTGTCAACCAAACATTTTAAAACCTATGAGGCTATCTTTCAAAACGGAGGGAGGTATTAAGACGTCCACAGATGAAATTTGAGGTTATTTGTCATTGTTGAACATGCTGTAGTGGTTTAGAGCTATGTAACCCCAAGAAATATGTTCTTACATATAATCCATTCTGTGGGTGTGAAACCATGGAATATGGTAACTTTTAATGAGGTTATTTCCATTAAGGTGTGGACCAACTCCATCAGGATGGGTCTTAGTCTTACTACTGGGGCCCTTTATAAGAAGAACGAAATTAATACAGATACAGGAAAAGTCACGTATGGAGCCATCAAAAGCTGAAAGAAAATGGAGCTTGGGAGACAAAGCAAAGGTCAGATGGGGCTGCCATGAGCATTGTCACCTGAATAAGGAGGTTAAGGACCAAGTTTATTAGTAGTCAGCTACAGAATTCCAACCTTTTGGAGGAAAGCATCATCTTAGAAAGGCCTTCATTTGCAAACCATGAGCCAATAAATTCCTATTTTTAAGCCAACTCATTGCATTGTATTTGCTTGAGCAACTGAGGAAGTTGAAACATATTTTGACACTGGAAAATGGAGTGTTGATATATCAAATACAAAAAAAATGTCTGTGGAGGGCTGTACAGGTGTAGAATACCCATCTTTCATGAAGGAGACTTAGGTTAAATTCGTGAATCATGCACCCACCCCTACAAAAAAAATTTTGTGGAAATGGCTTTGGAAATGCATCATTGGAAGAGGCCAGAAGAATTGTGAGGTTCTTGTTAGAAAAAGTCTAAATTCCAATGAAGAGATTATTGGTAGAAGTATGGAAACTAAGGAACTTTCAAAGAGGCCTTAGAAGGAAATGATTAATATGTTATCAGACACCAGAGGAAAGGCAATTCTTATTTTATAGTGGCAGAGAACTTGGCAAAATAAATTTCTGATGCTTGGAAGGCAAAACTTGAAATTGATGAACTTGGATATTTAGCTGAGGAGATCTGTAAACTAATTGTGGAAAGTGAAGCCCAGTTATTCCAGATAGTTTACAGTAAAATATGAGAAGAAAGGGATGAGCTGAGAAATGAGCTCTTGCACTTTCTTAAGTGCAAGAAAACACAGAAATTGATGGTTTAAAAAATTCTGAGGGTATATGCATTAGATATTCTGAGATAAGAAACAGAAGAATCTCTATCAGGGACCTCACTGAGCTTCCATAAAGTGACTCCCCAGAGAATAGGTCTAAACTGAAAACAGACCTAGTTAGCCATTTCAGCAGAAGTCTGGATTGGAAATGCAGGTATGCAGGACTATCTGTGGATGTTTCTATTCTCTGATAGTTTGGCTCCCTGTGAAATACATGCAAATTTGAAAAGTTTTGTGAAATCTTTATGATCTGTTCCACTGCTAGCCTGGATGGAAAAGGACAGGGAAGGGACAAATTGAAGTAAGAATAGCTGCAAGGGCAGAATATTGGACATGGAGGTCTGGAACGAAGAGATCTCCTTGGGTGAAGGGAATGAGCCCATTTATGTGGTGTAAAAGTTGGGTCCACCTTGCTCTTAGAGGTAGCAGTCATTGCAATACATTGTTTTCTAAGAAGAGTGCTGCATCCATAATGCTAAGAGATGGTGGGGTGTTTCCTGGTGTTTTCAGAGAGCTTGTCTACCACCTCAGTGCATGGATATGCAGTGACCCTTGCTCCAGGATTTGCTCAGAGCCTAGCTGCCACCCTGCTATATGGAGACAGTACAGCACATGCCCCCAGTGTTCAGAGAGTATGGCTACTGTGAAAGTGCCTGTAAGAGGTGGTGCTGCTGCTCCATCAGGCCCAGAGATAAAAAGAGAAATCCATAGATGAATCTCAGATCTTGGATTCAGATGAGTATTCCCAACTGTGTCTCAGAATTGTTTGGGACCAGTGATCCTTAATTTCCTCCCAATTTCTTGCTATTGGAATGGGAATGTTTATCATATGCTTGTTCCTCCTTTGCACATTAGAAACAGATAATTGCTTTTTATATAACACAGGTCCACAGAGAGAGTAGAATTATGTGCCAAGGGAGACCACACCCATAGGCAAAATTTTGTGAGACTTTGTACTTAGAATTATTTCTGAAATGACTTAAAGCTTTGGGGATGTTGTGATGGAATGAATGTATTTTGCATATAGAAAGAACCTGTCTTTTGGGAATCTGGAGAGAGTAGTATGTACTCAAGAAAAACTTGATCCATCTGTGTAATTGTGTGAACCCATTGCAAGTAGGACAATTTGATGAAGTCAATTCAGTTAATGTGTGATACAACTCAGTTGGTGTGGGTCTTAATACTTTTACTGGTGGACTTTATGAACAAAATACAATTCAGACAGAAAGAAAGCCACAGATAAGTTTCAGAAGTTGAAGATCAGCAGAATCTGGGTGAGAAAGGAGAGTCCACTATGTGCTCTTCTATGTGACAGAGTAACTGAGGACAAAGGATCATGGGAAGATATTCCTAGAACACCAATATTTGGTAAAACAGCCACACCTTCATTAGACCTTGATTTGGATGTGATTTGAACTTCTCTTGGCCTCAAAGTCATGAGCCAATAAATCTGAAATGTTTAAGTCAGCCCACTGTATTGTAATTTTTTAAGCAAATGAGGTAACTAAAACATCCAGTCATATAGGATTAAGGCCCAACCATATTTAAATTGGGTTATAATAATTAGATCTTTTAAGACCTTATTTACAAATGACTTCCCATCTACAGGATCAGGAGTTAAAACTTGAACATGTCTTTGGTAGGGGATGTGATCCATTCATACCTATATCAGATAAAATTATTATTCAAAAGCATTCCAGGGGAAGATGGCAGAACAGGATAGGTTGAGTTCACCCCTATTCCAAAGAACAGCTACAGAAGGAGCATAAAAAAGACTGGGAGAGTGATTCCAGGCTGTTAGTGACATGGGAGGCTTTTCTATAGCACACGGGGAGGTCCTGGTTGAAAAAGCACAAGAACAGAGACATCTAGAGAGCTAGTGCAAACAGCCTAGTGTGTCCACTTTCAGATGGAGGCCCAGAGCCATCAAGAGTGCACTGACAGGGCAGGCCACGGTGGCTCAGCAAGCAAGAATGCTCACCTGCCATGCCAGAGGACCCAGGTTCAATTCCCAGTGTCTGCCCATGTTAAAAAAAAAAAGAGTGCATGGACAGAGAGACAGGGACAAGGAAGTTAGTGAGGCTGTGTTCCTTGAACATGCTAACCTCATGCATGCCATCCCCCTGCCATGACTGATGACTCCCCCAACACCCCACACACCTGAACACTGCCAGCCAACACCCCCATTTCAAGCATTCCTGCTTCAACCCCATCCCTACATGTCCTTGCCCCACACCCCAAGCTGCACATGTCCACAAGCTTATTCCAGACCAACCTCTCCCACACAAGTGCACAGTGACACACCCTGCTACTAAGACATGTTTACCAGTGGCCAGCCCCTTGACCCCCAGCTCTCCCTCCCTTTCCCCTGCAGGCAGTCACCTGTGCATCCCAGCTGCAGGGACCCACCTTCATACACAGGCCACACCTGCACCCAGACCGTACAGTTGCTCAACATTGCCCACTTCCCCCTGAGCAATGCACACATACACATCAGCATCTGGTTTCCCAGATGCATGCACACACACACACAACCACTCATGCAACATCCCCTCAGCTTGGGGCAAAGGCTGATCTGTGTATCCAGGCTACACACAATCCCAGCCTATGCAGGCACAATCCCAACCCACTGTCCCTGAGCTCTGCACATGTGCACACCAGGGCTGTGTCCCCCAGACCACACACAAGGGCCCTGCCCCTAGATCCACATACCAGCACAACCACATCCTCCCTACCAGGCACCCATGTATCTGGGCATGGACTTATTGACCCATGTCTCCCACCATCTTGCTCCACACATGTGCACACTTTGCCCCACCCCACAGCACAAGTTCCTTTCTCCCACACCTATCAGGTGGTTTCAGTTAAATCTGTGCCACACAGCCTCTGCTCTGTACAAACAGACACCCCTACCCCACCTCACTCCTGCACTTCTGAACCTGTGCCAGGGCCCCAAGCACCCATCATCACCCACCCCTGACACATATTCCACAGCCTCTGTGACATGAGCCCTGCCACTACACACTCACGCATCCACATTCTTGTTCCTCTGAACACCTCCACATGCTCAAGGACAAAACTGTGCCCCAATCTCCCTGTGCCTCAAATTCTGTGCCTTGTACTCCAAAACCTGACCCCCATGACCCACATGCATTATGCTCATATACCAGTGTTAGTGCAGCTACTCAGCTGACCCATCTGCAACCTGCTGTTCCCTAACTCTGTGTTCTCTATGTAGCACAATGCTTCTGTGCTCCAAGTCCTGCCTAAACTGAACCTTGACCCCTGACCCCATACTGCATGTCCACAACCCCATGACCCACACTTCACATTCACAGACAGCAGCATAGAATCTACTACCCATGGATATAACTGCACCACAAAACGTAACTGCACTTATATGTTCCTCCCCAAATCTGGCATCCTACTCCATACCTGTCCTGCAAATAAAAAGCTTTAGACTATTGATAGAAATCAATGTCCAAAGTAACCCTGTCAAGATATGCACATGCCATGAAGATAACAGAAGTTCACTAACCATTTGAAGATGCAGACAGATACAGCCCAGTTTAATGACCAAATAAAACACCAGAGGAGACAGACTTTGGAACACCTTATCAAAGATGTTCATATAACTTTACTAAATAAAATCAGTGGGATGGTGAAAAAAATTCAGTGGGGTGGCTAATGACATAAAGGAGATTAAGAAGACACTAGATGAGCATAAAGAAAAATTTGAAAGAATAAACAGAAAAATAGCAGATATCATAGAGATTAAAGATGCTATAGACCAAATAAAAATATATACTAGAGACCAACAGCAGATTGATTAGGCGGAAGAAAGAATAAGTGAACTAAAGGACAGGACAACTGATTTGGAACACATAAAAGAGTAAATGACAAAAAAGATGGAAAAATTTGAAGTGGATTTCGGGGAACTGATGGACAAAACAAAGCACACAAATATAATAATCATCAGTGTCCTAGAAGGAGAAGAGAAGAATAAAGGCCTAGGAAGACCAGCTGAGGATATGAGGGAAAATTTCACAACGTTTATAAAAGGCATAAACATGCAAGTCAAAGAAACCCAATGAACTCCAAAAAGAATAAATCCAAATAGGCCCTCCCAAGACACATACTGATCAGTCTGTCAAATGGTGAAGAGAAGCAGAAAATGCTGAAAATGGCAAGAGAAAAGCATCTACGACATCCTGGAGAAACCACATAAGACTGAATTTGGACTACTCAACTGGCACTATGGAGGCAAGAAGTCATTGGTATGATATATTTAAGATCCTGAAAGAAAGACTTCAGTCAAGAATTCTGTACCCTGCCAAATTGTCCATCAAAACTGAGGGAGAGATTAAAATTTTCACAGAGAGAATGGGTCAACAAGAGGCCAATTGCACAAGAATTACTAAAGGGAGTTCTGCCCGCTGGGAAAAAAAACAACAGCCACAGGAGAGGGAGGTCTGGAGGAGGACACCAAATTGAAGAGTACCAGTAAGGGTAATCTAAATGATGAAAAGAGAAAGAAGAAAAAGAACAAATAGATCTGGCAAATAAAATCCAAAGGATAATATGATGGATTCAAGAAACACTTCTACAGTAATAACTTTGAATGTTAATAGAATGTTAATGTTAATTGAATGTTAATAGAAGACTCATCTCAGACACAAGGATGCAAATAGATTGAAAGTGAAAGAATGGAACTGACCAAAAAGAGAAAAAGGAGTGCAAACTAAAAAAGTATCGGTGGCAGAGAGAGTTTAAATAGAGTTGAGAGGCTCTTTGGAGTTTGCTGTTATGCAAGCTTCAGTTAGACATTGCTACCTATCATAACGTGCCAACCCCCCAACCAGGAACATTCTAGCCAATCCTAAAGAACACCTAGGACAATATATAAGATTCCACAAGGGTTCCATACCCTAGTGTAACTTTTCAGAGACCTACAACCTCCAGATGGGTCCCTGAACCAGATAAGACCTGAAACGTAGAGGGCCCAGGCTCTCTAGAACATCATATAGTTCCATCTCCCTACCCCGTACTAGTGTCAGACCCTTCCAACATGAAAAAGTTAGAATGGCCATAGCCCAAATATCCCTAAAGAGAGGTGTTCTAGTTTGCCAGCTGTCAGAATGCAACACACCAGAGATGGACTGGCTTTCAATAAAAGGGGATCTATTTAATTAATGTATACTTCTTCAGAGGAAAGGCAGCTAAGTTTTGACTGAGGTTCTTTCTTATGTAGGAAGACACAGGGCGATCTTTGCTGGCCTTCTCTCCAGGCCTCTGGGCTCCAACAACTTTCCCTGGGGTGATTCCTTTCTGTATCTCCAAAGGCCTGGGCTGAACTGCAAGTGCTGAGATGAGGTATGCTAAACTGCTTGGGCTGTGCTGTGTTGATCTCTCTCAATTAAGCACCAGACAATTAAATCAAACATCATTCGTTACAGCAGGTACACCTCTTAGATGACTGCAGATGTAATGAGAAACAGATGAGGTTCACATGACATTTGCTCATTTCCTCAGAAACAGAACCAGGTACCTTCACCTGACCAAGCTGACAACTGAATCTAACTACCACAAGAGGGATAGAAAGATGAAAGGTGATGGTGGAGTTAAAAGAGAAGACAGGGTTTAACAAATTAATATGATTGTTGAATCAAAACATTGATATATCTTTTAATCTCTGGTATCTTAGAGTAGCTAGATGTATAAACCTAAAATTGTGGGATTGTAACCCATGTCAAACTCTGAGATATGTTCTACAACTAATTGTGGTCTTGTGCTTTGAAATTAATTGCTTTTTGGTATACATGTTATTTTTCACAAAAAAAGAGAGAAAAAGTTGATTGTGGTGATAAAAAAATAATTAAGCCTTCTATTCTCCTATATTCTGGAGCAGGTAGAAGGAAAAATTTGAGAAGTTCATCTTGTAGCCCGAGACAAACTTTGGGATCTGTCCTGTAACTGCTTATTGAACAGTGCTTTGAAAACTGTTGCTTTTTATTTCTTTGCTTTGTATATATTTTATGCTATACAACAAAAAGTTAAAAAAAAAAAGAAAGTGAAAGGATGGAAAAAGATGTTCCATGCAAGCTGTAACCAAAGGAAAATAGGAGTAGCTATAGGAATACCAGACAAAACAGACTTTAAATGTAAAAACATCACAAGAGACAAAGAAGGTCACTATGTACTAATAAAAGGGACAATTCACGAAGAAGGAATAACAATCATAAATGGCTATGTTCCCAATCAAGGATCTCCAAAGTACATGCAACATATATTGACAAAGTGAAGGGAGCAATAGACATTTCAAAAATAGTAGGAGACTTCAAGACAGCATTCTCCTCTACAGACAGAACAACAAGACAGAGGATCAGATATCAATAGAGAGCTTAAATAATTTGATAAATGGGTTAGACCTAACAGACATATACAGATCATTATATCCCCAAATACCAGGACATACATACTTCTCTAGTGCTCATAGAACATTATCCAGGATAGATCATATGCTGTGGCACAAAATCTTTATAAATCAGAACCACTGATATTATTCAAAGCACTTTCTCTGATCAAAATGGAGTGAAGCTGGAAATTAATAATGAATGAAGGACTTCCAGGAAGATGGCTGAATAGAGAAGCCTGAGATTAGCCCTGCTCCATGGAACCATTAGAGAAGGGACAGGAGGGTGACTGAGTGGCAATTCAGGAGTACAGATGACCTGGGAGAGCCTTCTGCATCACATGGGGCAACCCTGGTTGCAGAGGCTGAGACAGAAAGCTGGAGCCTGATGCAGAGGCATGGAGCCCATGGGAGTGCACAGATGGGAGCTGGGGACTAGGAAGTAAGCCAGACCATTTTCCTTGGACATGCTACCCTCACCAACACACCCCCATGACTGGTGACACACTCCACACCCCAAGCACCTGAACTCCATCAACCACTCCCATTCCTTGTGCTCCAGGTGCCCCCACCCCACAAGCCCCCAGTGCACCTACCTACCCCAAGCCCCCACCCCAAGTGCAGCTAAATCCACCTATCCTGCACCCCCTCCAAGCACTGCCTTCCCCTCCCTATTCCCTGCAGGCTGTTGCCAGTGCATAAAAAGGTTGCAGGCACTAACCTCCATACCTAGGCTACACTACCACCCTGCCCATAGTGTTGCATAGCCTCATCCTGCCCCCCCCGAGCTTTGCATATCAGCTTATACCACTCCTATGCCCACGCATGTGCACAGGCCCCAAATCACATCATTTAGTTTTGGGAAGCACAGTTTACAGCGGTCCTAGAATCGCACATGCACACGCACCTCAGCCACATTTCCAAGCTCTGAGAAAGTGCTGAACTGTACAGCCGGGTCACATTTGCCCCCAGCCCATGAACGCAAAATGCTGACCTACTGCCACAGCTCTACACATGTGCATAAAGGGCCCCATTCCTTAGTCGAGTGGACACCAGATTTAGGTCCCCCAGACTGGTGCACCCACACAGCTTTGTACTCCCTGACTGCTGGGTGCTCACATTCTCAAGCATCAGCATAACCTCCCTAACCCATGCTTATACTTCCCTGTAACAACCACGGCACCGAGTGCCCAACACCTTACCCTGCTCCCTGCTGTACAACTATCCTGCAAATACAAGGCCTTAGACTACTAAAAGAAATCAATTCCCAAAGTAAATAAATCAAAATATTTGCATTCCATGAATACAGCAGATGATCAATAAGCGTATCACAATGCAGACAGATACAGTCCTGTTTAATGACCAAATTAAAACACCAGAGGAGACAGATGTTGGAAAAACTAATAAAAGATGTTCCTACAACTCTACTTAATAAAATAAGTGGGATAGCAAATGACATGAAAGAGATCAACAGGACAGTGAAAGAGCATAAAGAGGAATTTGAAAGAATAAGTAGAAAAATAATAGAAATCACAGACATTAAAGACTCTGTTGAGCAAATAAAAAATATACTTGTGCTGGTTTGAAAGGTTGTATGTCCCCTAGAAAAGCCATGTTTTAATCAAAATCCCATTCTGTAAAGGCAAAATAATCCCTATTCAATATTGTATGTTTGAAACTGTAATCAGATCAGCCTCCTGGAGATGTCATTTAATCAAGAGTGGTTGTTAAGATGGATTAGGTGATAACATGTCTCCACCCATTTGAGTGGGTGTTGATAAGTTTCTGGAGTCCTATAAAAGAGGAAACATTTTGGAGAATGAAGGAGATTCAGAGAGAGCAGAGAATGCTGCAGCACCACGAAGCAGAGAGTCCACCAGCCAGCAAACTTTGGAGGTGAAAAAGGAAAATGCCTCCCAGGGAGCTCAATGAAATCATAAGCTAGGAGAGAAAGGTAGCAGTTGACACCATGTTCACCATGTGCCCTTCCACCTGAAAGAGAAGCTGTGTTCACCATGTGCCTTCTCAGATGAAAGGGAAACCCTGAACTTCATCGGCCTTCTTGAACCAAGGTATCTTTTCCTGGATGCCATTGATTGGACAGTTCTATAGACTTGTTGTGATTGGGAACATTTTCTCAGCCTTAGAACTGTAAACTAGCAACTTATTAAACTTCCTTTTTTAAAAGTCAATACATTTCTGGTATTGCATTCCAGCAGCTAGCAAACTAGAACAATACGAAAAGCACACAACACCAGATTTGAAGAGACAGAAGAAAGAATAAGTGATATAGAGGAACATGATAATTGACTTCGAAGACTCAAAAGAACAAATGGCAAAAAAGATGGAAAAAATTGAATTGGATTTCAGGGAAATGATAGACAAAACAAAGTGCACAAATATAAGAATCATTCATACTGCAGAAAGAGAAGAGAGAAGTAGAGGGCTAGGAAGTGTAGTTGAGGATATAATGGAGGAAAACTACCTAACCATCATAAATATCATAAATATAAAAGTCAAAGAAGCCCAAAAACACCAAACAGAATAAATCCAAATAGGCCTTCCCCAAGGCACATACTAATCAGTCTGTCAAATGTTGAAGAGAAGCAGAAAATCATAAAAGCAGCAAGAGAAGAGCAATCTATTACATACAAGGGAAACCAGATAAGACTGAGTTCAGACTTCTCAACTAGCATCCTGGAGGTAAGAAGGCAGTGGAGGATATATCCAAGATCCTTAAAGAGAAAGACTTCCAGCCAAGGATTCTGTACCCAGCCAAATTATCCTTCAAAATTGAGGGAGAAGTTAAAGTTTTCACAGACAAAGAAGTACAGAAAGAATTTGTCAACAAGAGACTTTCCTTACAAGAAATACTAAAAGGAATTCTGCTGGCTGAAAAAGAAGAGACAGGAGAGGGGGGTCTGAAGGAGGGCTCAGAATTGAAGAGTACCATTAAAGGTAATTTGGAATTAAATTAAAGGTAATTGGAAATTACCATTAAAGGTAATTGGAAATCCTTCTGCTTTTGTAGTGGTTACCTAGTGTTCTAGTTTGCTAGCTGCCAGGATGCAATATACCAGAAATGGAATGGCTTTTAAAAGGGGGAATTTAATGAGTTGCTAGTTTACAGTTCTAAGGCCAAGAAAATGTCCCAATTACAACAAGTCTATAGAAATGTCCAATCAAAGGCATCCAGGGAAAGATGCCTTGGTTCAAGAAGGCCGATGAAGTTCAGGATTTCTCTCTCAAGTGAGAAGTCACATGGCGAACACAGTCAGGGCTTCTCTCTTGGCTGGAAGGGCACATGGCAAAAATGGTGTCATCTGCTAGCTTTGTCACCTGGCTTCCTGTTTCATGAACAGGCGGCATTTTCCTTCTTCATCTCAAAGGTCACTGGCTGGTGGACTCTGCTTCTTCTCATGGCATTGTCGTTCTGCTCTCTCTGAATCTCTCATTCTCCAAAATATTTCCTGTTTTATAGGACTCCAATAAACCAATCAAGACCCACCCAAATGGGTGGAGAAATGTCATCCCTTAATCCAGTTTAACAACTACTCTTGACTAAATCAAATCATCCAGGGAGATGATCTGATTACAGTTTCAAACATACAGTATTGAATAGAGATTATTCTACCTTTATGAAATGGGATTTCTATCAAAACATGGCTTTTCTTAGGGGGCATGCTTTCTTTCAAACCAGCACACCTAGCAACTGGAGCTTTGCTGAGTTGATGCCAGGAGTGTTTGATTGGAGTTGCTCAATAGCATTAAAATTCATTGCACTTTTTGAGTAGCTGAAAAGCTGCTAGATACTGGTCCCTGAGGGTCTCTGGCAGTGCAGAGGTGGGCATGATGGTGGGGTGACCCCAAGGGGTGTGGGTTTGCCTGGGTCAGGGAGGCGTGTTCCTGTGTGGTGGTGTTTCTTCTGCTGTATGGAGAAGAATGACATGATTCACACTGAAGAATGGAGAGCGTTTATTTGCAAACATCCTTGGCACTTGCTTCAGTAGTGCTTACCCTGAAATAGGAACGATACAGAAAAGTAGAACATAGCTTGTCTGTGAGTAAGCCCCTCACATTTGTGTGCATTCCACAATTTCAGAATTAGAAACCATATATGTCTGGGACACTGGCTTATAGCTGACTCAGATCAGCCCATTTCCACTGGCCCAATTTGCACTGGCCCAATTATTTTTATGTTTTAAAATAAATCCAATATATATCTCTGAGCACAGGTTGCATGCAAGACTCTGGTTTGAGTGCTGTGGAAGTGAAAATAATGTCGTTTTGCCTCTATCATTCATTCATTCAGCCAAGGAATATTTATTGACAACACCATTTGTCAGGTGCTCTACTAGGCATCGGAACACAGATGTAAATAAAATTGACCTATTTCTTGTCCTGCTGGTATTCCATTCCAGTGGAGCTCGTGACCTAATAGGGAAGAGATGTGTAGCCCTTTGGGGGAGGAGAGAAGAGAAGAGAAAGAACTCCAGTGGGAGGTGAACAGGGATTTTTAACAACAACCCAGGGAAGCCCAGAGTTGCCAAAATATGCATTTCTGGATGCTTGGCTGTGAATCCCACCCATCTTATGTAGCAGACTTGATTCCAAGTCTCCCCAGCCCCAGGTACCCAGCTGGGCTACAGTAAGTTAAGCCAAAACTCTTACTCACCCACATGGATCATGTCATTAAAGCCTCACCTCTTTCCAAGTCTCTCCCTCTCCTTCAAGGAGGCTCTGAAGTTTCTCACGTGGTCTCCAGAATTGCCATTCCCTGGGGTGCCTAAGCAGTCAGTGCGGGGCTCTTTGAAGGCCTGTGACAGTGGAAGGAAATGACCGAAGGTGTCTTTAATTGGTTGACAGCAAATTGAGTGAAGAGAAGTGGAGTGCTTGGCAGCTGTCATTTTGCTTTATTTATTTTTTGGCCGATTAGTGGCTTTTTCCAATTTTGGGGTAACAGTTCCTCCATTTTACTTTGAGGAACCTCCCTACCCATTCTCAGTCTTTGTGACTTGGGTGGGACTGACTTAACCCCCACCTCAGGTGGTGGTTCTGTGGGTTAGGTCTGGCCAATGAGAATGCATATAGCACATTGTTCTACCGTTGTAGAACTTTTGCTGGAAGCATGGGGGAGGTACCTTCTTACTGGAGGGATTGTCAGTGGGTAAGGTGTAAGCCCAGAGCTATGTTTGCCATCACATGAGGAAAGTGTGATTGAGAGTGAGGTCAACTCAGAGACAAGAGAGCAGAGAGATGGAGAGCATTATTTGGTATCAGTGAAGCTCTGGATCCAGTCTTGCACAAAGCCTGCTTTCCTGTTACATTGTCAACAAATTAATACTATTAATTAATAATAATAATTGTTATTAATTATTATTAAAGGTAGTTAAGTTGGAATTTCTGCTGCTTTCAGAGAAAAAAGCCCTGGCTAAGACAGTGCGATCTTAATTGCACAGGTAAGAAATATCAAAGCTTTTACCCAGACAGTACTAAAGTAATAGAAGTTAGGGATATTTTTGAGAAGAACTAAAAAGAATGTGGTGGGTGAAGGAAGAGGGATGAGTCAGTAAGATTTAGAGGCTTGAGCCTGATGGCAGAGTCCTTAACTGAAATAAGAAAATCAGGAAATGATCTGGGATGAGGTCCACGGGAGAGAGTGGAACTCTTTGTAGAGTGACCATGGGCTTTGGGCCACATGGTTGGACATTTGGGACTGATGCGAGGGAGAGAGACAATTTCCAAAATGGGATGCAATAATTAAAAAAAAATTGTGCATGAAATCACTAAAGGAAAGCTTAGGGGTTGTGGTGTGTGTGGGTTTGATGCTCTTATGTACTCCAGAAAATTGTATTTTTTTTCTTAACCAATTTTGTGGGGGCACACCTGTTGTTGGATGGGATCTTTTTGATTATGCTGTTTCCATGGAGATGTGGCTCACCCAAGTATGGGTGGGACCTTTTTTTCATTCTTAAACAGATTTAATTATTTGAATTGCATAAAAGGGGATAGTACATTTAAATCTCTGCTATATCACAAACTTCTATTTTTATTTTAGTCGTTGTTGTTTATCTTATTAAAGATGCACTAGTTCTCCCATCTTCAGGTTTATGGCTGGAGAATGTGGGGAAAACAGACATTCAGAACAGAATAGAAAAAAGAAGCAAGAGTCTGTTCTGTTCACCAGAAAGCCTTCTCAGCTGGGACCTTTTGATTAGGTGGTTTCCATGGAGATGTATCTCTACCCATTCAAGGTGAGTCTTAATCTGTTTCTTGGAGTTCTTTAAGAAGGAACCATTCTGGAAAAGTCTGAGCTGACCCAGACAGAGACATCTGGGGATGCAGAAAGCAAAAGCCCCTGGGAAAGCTGTTTGAGACCAGAAGACAGAGAAGTAGAAGGTGCCAGCCCCATGCCTCCCAGCTGACAGACGTGTTCCAGACAGCGCTAGCCTTTCTTGTGTCAAGGTATCTTTCTCTGGATGCTTAGTTTGGACATTTTTTAACTGGCTTAGGATTGTAAACTTGTAACTTAATAAACACCATTTTATAAAAAGCCAACCCATTTCTGGTATATTGCATTCTGAGCCTTAGCAAACTAAAACAGAGTTTGAAAAAAAAACAGGTAAGAAAAATGGGTAGAATCAAGGAAAGGATCTCAGCTTAGGACACAGAAGGAGGAGGCAAAGCCGAGGACAGTGATTTCCTGTCCTGGTGGCCCTGATCCCTGGGGATCCACTGCTCTTTTGCTGCTTAAAGACAGTCCAGCCTCACCCCTTCTGACCGTTTTCCCTAGTCACACACCAAGGCTGCCCTTTCCCGTGCCCACATTGTTTCCCACTCACCACATTTTATTGCCATTATTTCCATGAGTCTGCTTCTGCAACAGAGGGGGCATGGAGTCAAAAGCCAATCATTCTGACTCGAGAGTCCTCACTTTAACTGATGGGCTTTGCCATGATGATTTCTAGCCTGACTGTGGGTAGGGCAATTGAGACCATCAAGTGAGGCAATTTGTATGAAATGGCTTTGAAAACCGTAAAATAATATGTGAATCTAAGCTGATGTTATTATTCAAAGTCTGTTACTGTCCTTGCATGTTTGTGTGCATCTAAGGTAGCACTGCTGCAAATGTATATAGTGTTTGTACATATGTGTAGTAAAGCATATGTATGCATAAATAGAGACTAGCACTACTCTTTTATTATGTGGAAATATAAGTTTATTCATACATGTCTACATATGGGTGTGGATGTGTATTTATTTCAGTTCTCAGGAAACATTTGTCTTTCACAAGAATTTAGGCACAAAAGAAGCCTCTGTGATGTGTTCTGGAATGGAACTTTGCAAATATCCACAGTGTCATCTTGGCTGTTGATAATAATAATAGTGGGTATTTTTTTTGCCTATAAAGCCCAGCCCCAGCATTGTCCTGTTTGTTGTCACCACAGGTGGGATCTCCCTGATTGTGTCATGTTTACATGTTGGGAAAATCACAGACTTTGGTGTTGTGCCGACCTGGGTTTCCATCCTGCCCATGGCCCACTATCCTGAGCACATTATATAACTTCCTGAGACATGGAGTTCTCACCTGTGAACGGAAACTGTAATACCTGCACTTTAGAGCCTGGCTGTGAAGATTCAACAAAATAATAGTTAAAAGGGCTCAAACATAAAATACGCTCAATGAGGGATCCCTTTCTTTTACAGGGGAGAAAACTGGGCTCCCCAGAGGCTGCATGATCTTCGTAGAAATTCACGGACTGTGAGTGTCAGAGCTGGGACTTAAGAGCCCGACCACTGAGACGAGGGATATGGTACTTTCTGGTCACCCTGTGTTCATTCTTTATTGCCAGTGATGCTCTAGAATGCCACTTATGGAGTCTTTCCCCTTGGATGTTCCTGATGCCCAGCTGTTCTCAGGGTGTTTCCTTCTGGGTCATTTTCCTGCTCACCCCTGGTCGACCTCTATGGCCTTGTGCTGGGGTCACCCGCTTCTCCAGCCCTTCCCTTTCCACTCTGACTCCTACATGTGCAGGTGGGAAGAGTGGGTCTGATCCTGACTCACGTCGTGTGGTTTTGCAGGGCCCAGAAATGTGGCTGATACTCTGAATCCTTTTTCCAGCTGCTTAAATGCTCCTTCTCCATGTTCTCAGAATCACCCCAAGTTTTGCTCTCATCTCATGGTCTTCGTCACACTGAATGACAGTTGTCTGCTGAGGCAGAGCCTGTGGTGGCCCCAAATGTCCATGTCCTCCAGATTTCCAGACTCCCTTGCAGTTCATTTGGGACCCTGCAAGGGTGTTCTGATGTGGGACCAAGTGACACAAGCCCCATCCAGACCATCCTTGCAACCGGCCCATGTGACTCTTCTGTCATTTCTTTCTGCTGCTAGAGAACCTGAGAACAGGCCACAGACTCAGAGCTCAGCTCTAACGTGGGCAATTTGAGGGTTTGTTTCTGCTGGATAATCTAGACTTTTGTGATGAATACACTTTTTTCTGTTTTTTAAATTTATTTTTAAGCTTACACACAGTGAGAATTGTGCTTTCTGGTGTATAGTTCTTTGAGCTTTGACAAATGGATGGAGCCACATAGCCATCATCACAATTTAGGGTTCAGTCCAGTTCCATCACCTTTACTTCACCTTCATAGTCAGACTTTCCCCAACACCCTGAATTCCTGGAAACCACTGATTTGTCTTCTGTCCCTATCATTTTGCCTTTTCCACAATGTCATATAATGGACTCACACAGTATATAGACATTTGGGGTTGGCTTCTTTCACTGAACACAGTGCGTTGCATTTCACTCTTGCCTGCTACTGCATGTTTCCACAGTTCCCTCCTTTTTGTTGCGTGTTCCATTATATGGATGTGCTGCAGCTTGTTTGTTCACCCTTGTGGGACACATGGGTTGTTTCCAGTTTTGGGCAATTATGAATAAAGCTTCTATGAACATTTGCATACAGGATTTTGTGTGAACAGAGGTTTGCATTTCTCTTGGGTAAATACCTTGGAGCAGGATTACTGGGTCAAAACGGAAGTGCATGTTTAACTGCCGCATAATTTTCCATTATGATGTAGAATAGGAGTGTTGGGAGTGGGCATCCTTGCGCATCCTTGCTTTATTTCTGTTCTTAGGGGAAATCATTTAATCATTCACCATTAAGTGAAAGTGATATTATCTGTGGTTTTTTGGTAGATGCCTTTTATCAGATTAAGGAAGTTCTTTGTTATTGCCAGTTTGCTGAGAATTTTTATAATGAATGAAAACTGAATTTCGTCAAATGTATTTTCTGCACCTGTGATTTTCCTTCTAGTTCTGTTAATATGGTGACTCACATTAATTTTTTTTTGAAGCTTTACATTTTGGGGATAAAACCCACTTGTCATGATATTACCTTTTTAATATACTGCTGGGTTTGTTTTACTAATATTTTGCTGAGTATTTTTGGCATCTGTGTTCATGACGGATATTGGTGTAAAGTTTTATTTTTTTTGTAATATCTAATTCTGGCTTTGGTGTCAGGTCAATACTGGCCACAATAAATTAATTTGGAAGTATTCTTTACTTTTCTACTTTCTGGAAGATAGTGCATAGAATTGATATTACTTCATCCTTATATGTTCCTTATGTGGATATGCAAGTGAAGCCACTTGGTCCTGGAATTTTATTTGTGGGAAGGTTTTTTATCTACACAGTCACTTTCTTTAGCATATATATTTAATAGATATATCTTCCATTTATCTATATCTTCTTGACCAAGCTCTGGCAGTTTCTATCTTTCAAGGAATTCATACATGCAGTCTAAGTTAGGAGTTGATCTGTTTTATAAAGTTTGATTGGAACATTTGTTTACATCTTGTCCATGCTGCTTTTGTGCTACCTTGGAGGAACTGAGTTGACACAGAGACTGTATGGCTGCGAAAGTCTGAGATATTTGCCATCTCATCCTTTAAAAAAAGCTTTGCTGATTCTATTTCTGCATTGTTAAATTTATTCCATAAAGATCTTTTTATCATATTGCCTTATTTTCCCTATTATCTATAGACTTTTTAGTGTCTATAAATGAGATCTTTCTCATTCTTTATTTTGGAAATTCCTGTTTTCTCTCTTTTCCTTCATCAGTCTGGCTAGAGGTTTAATTTTATTGATCTTAAAGAATCATCTTTGGGCTCATTGCTTTCTCTCTGTCGTTTGTTCATGTTATCTGTTTCATTGTTTCTTTTTCCTCTGATGCTTATTATCTCCTTTCTTCTGTTTACATTAGGTTTAAGATGCTTTCTTCCACCTAATTCTTAAGATGGAGGTTGAAATCATGGATTTCAGACCTCCCTTATTGTTTTAATATAAGTATTCAATGTTGTTTTAGTTTTCTGAAGCTGCCAGAATTGCAATATACCAGAAATGGATTGGATTTAAAAAAGAGAAATTTATTAAGTTGCAGGTCTACATTTGTAAGGCCATAAAAATGTCTAAATTAAAGCATCCAAAGAAAGACCTCTTAACTCCAAAGAAAGAAAGGGCCTATGAAGTTCATGGTTTCTCTCTCAGCTGAGAGGGCACATGGCGATGTCTGCTAGCTTTCTCTCCTTATTTTATAAGGCTTCCCTGGGGGCATTTTCCTCCTGCTTGGTTGGCTCTGGTGGAGCTGTCAGCATTCTGAACTCTAAAGCTTTTTCCATGATGATTCCATCCCAAAGAGCTCCAGTAAGCAACCCCACCTTGAATGGATGGAGACACATCTGTGTGGAAACCATCAAAAAGATCCCACCCAGCAACACTGAATGAGGATTAAAGGACATGGCTTTTCTGGGGTATGTAATAGCTTCAAACTGGCATAAGTGTTATAAATTTCCTTCTAAATATGCTATTAGCAGCCCCTCATAAATTTTGTATATTTTGTTCTCATTTTCATTCAGTACAAAATATTAATTTTTCTTTTGCTTTTTTCCCTTGACCCTTGTGTTATTTAGAAATCTGTTATTAACATGCAAATATCTGAGGATTTTCCAGAGGACTTTCTGTTATTGATTTCTAATTTAATTCCATTGTGGTCAGGGGACATATTTTGTCTGATTTGAATCCTTTTAAATGTATTGAGTTTTTTATGACCCAGAATATGATTTATCTTAATAAACATTCCATGTGCCCTTGGAAAGAGTATGTTTTCTATGTTATTGAGTGGAGTGTTGCATTATACAATGTCAAGTAGGTCAAGTTGTTTGATACTCTTCTTCACATCTTCTCTATCCTTACAGATTTTCTGTCAATTTGTTCTATCAATTATTGAGAGATGAGTATTGAAATCTCAGATGACAATTGTAGATTTGTCTATTTCTTCTTTTGATTCAGGTTTTGTTTCACATATTCTAAACTCTATTTTTAGGTACATAAATATTCAGGATTGTTTTATTCTCTTGATGGATTGATCTTTTATCCTTATGAAATGACCTTCATTATCCATGTAATATGTTTTTGCATCCAAATCTACTTTGCCTGAATTTGATATAGCCATTCAGACTTCTTTTAATTAATGTATGATCATGCTAATTTTCTCCCACCCTTTTATTTTTAACCTATTTTTCTTTTATATTCAAAGTTCATATTTTTGCAGGCAGCACATATTTGGATCTTGTTTTGTCTTCATTTTAATAATCTTTGCCTTTTAATTTTGATGTGCGGACCATTTATGCTTAATGTGATTATGATTATCTTAACTCTGGGATTTTGGCATCTATCTTCCAATTGTTCCATTTCTTGTTATTTCCTTCTTCTGGATTGACTATTTTTATCATTCTACTGTATCTCCTTTGCTGGATTACTTGCTATAATTCTTTATTTTATTATTTTAGACGTTGCATTAGGGTTCAAGTGATACTATATCACTTAACACAAAGTATAAGAAGTTTACAGTAGTATATTCAATTTCTCTCCATCTAGTTTTATGCTATTTTATTCATATATTTTTCTTATACATATGTTATGAAACCTATACTATGTTGTTAATGTTTTCATTTAAGCATATTTAAGGAGTTTGTTTAAAGAGATTTAAATAGTAAGTAAAAATATATATACTTATCCATGTTGTTACCATTTTCTGGGACTCTTCATTAATTGTATGTATCCATATTTCTATCTGGTACCATAGTCCCTCTGCTGGAATGTCTTCTTTACCCATTTCTTGTAGTGAAGTTCTCCTGGTGAATAATTCATTCAGCTTTCTGATGTCTGAAAAAGACTCTATTTTGCCTTAGGTTTCGAAAGTTACTTTACCTGGGTGTAGAATTCTAGGCTGATAGTTTTCTTTTAGTACTTGAACTTGGGGTACTATATATTGAATCTGTGGGTTTATATATTTCATGAAATTTGGAAATTTTTGGATCATACTTAAAAAAATATTTTTTCTGGACCCTCTGCTGCTCCGTTAAGGATTCCACTTACCTATACTCTTTTTGGGTAGTTTCTCCTGTCCAACAAGAGCTGATTAGCTCAATAGTCAAAGAGGATCTTATGTAAACCTCTGGAATTTTTTTAATTGACTCCTGTTTTCTATGAAGAAAATGATCAGAAGCAAAATTTTATGTCACTACTGCCACAAATGGAAAATTGGTATCACTTGCTATATGTAGATGACAACCAATAATACATATATATATATAATGAAAATAAAACAGTGTTAAATTCTATGTTGTCTGCAAGGATGAGCATAAACTATGAACTTGAGCAGTCCAAGTCTCAACCTTTAAAAAACCCTGGATGGATTGACAGATGGATGGATGGATGAAAATGGGCAGTTTTTAAGTCCTTTATTCATTGCATAAAGATCTGTCGAGTATTCTAGTTTGCTAGCTGTTGGAATGCAATATACAAGAAATGGAATGGCTTTTAAAATGGGGAATTTAATAAGTTTCAAGTTTACAGTTCTAAGGCTGAGATAATGTTCCAGTTATAACAAGTCTATAGAAATGTCCAATCACAGTTATCCAGGGAGAGATACCTTGGTTCAAGAAGGCTGATGCAGTTCAGGGTCTCTCTCTCATCCCAGAAGGCACCTGGTGAACACAGTCAGGGTTTCTCTCCCAGCTGGAAGGGTACATGGCAAACATGGTGTCATCTGCTAGCTTTCTCTCCTGCATTCCTGTTTCATGACGTTCCCCAGGAGGCGTTTTCCTTCTTCATCTCCAAAGGTCACTGGCTTGTGGGCTCTCGTGGCTATGTCATTCTTCTCTGTCTCTCTCTGAATCACACTCATTCTCCAAAATGTTTCCTCTTTTATAGGACTCCAGAAGCTTCTCAAGACCCACCCACATGGGTGGAGACATGTCATCACCTAATCCAGCTTAACAACCACTCTTGATTAAATCACATCTCCAGGGAGATGATCTGATTACAGTTTCAAACATACAGTATTGAATAGGGATTATTCTGCCTTTATGAAATGGGATTTAGATTAAAACATGGCTTTTCCAGGGGACAGACATCCTTTCAAACCAGCACACAGCCTCTGCCCTGTGACAGGGGACAAGGTAGAATATTGGTATTGATATTGGTTCAGCTAGGGTCTACACCCTCATGGAAATTTCAATTCCATATCTCAGTGCAAAGGAGGGGAACAAACCTTCTCCTGAGAACAGAGTTTGATGTGGTGCCAGCTGGGGTCGGTGGTGAAGGGACAGTTTGAAAAGATGCCACATGGAAAGGTGGTTAGAGATGGAGACCCCTTGCCAGTTGCCACAAGCTGGGTCTCCCTGTGGCAGCCCACCAGGCTTCCCTCCCCAGCAGCCTGATCTCAGCTGGGCTGGCTGGCATGTGCTGCTTCCTGCTGTGTGTTTGGAACCATCTCTTAGGAATATGACTGTCTGTTCCAAACATATTCACTTAGTGTGTAGCGAGAGCCCGACCTTTTTCCACCCAAGTCCATTAGGTATATCAGCGGTTTCTTGTGTGTGCTCTTAGCCAGAATAAATCCCCCCTGAGTCAGGGGCAATAGATCATGCATTCCATCATTTATGGCCTATAAATTAAGGCGGCTGGGAAAGCTGGCTTCTGTGTCTGGCTGCTAGCACCTTAGATACAGTGTCACTCTTTTTTGGGGAGCATGGCGAAGGGAGGTTGTTTGGTCTCCTTCTGAAACCTCTGAAAGACAGTATTTACTGGCTGTGGAAATACCTTCACCACATGTTTGTTTCTTCAAGACGTGCTGCCTCAAGCTCATTGGCTCCTTGTCCTTGTCTCTGTCCTGAGCTGTCTGGGCATTTAATGGCTTGGGCGGTGTGCGCTCCACATCTCCAAGGCTCCTCAGAGGCAACAGAATACACTTTAAAAAATCCCCACCACCCCCAGAGTGCTGGGGTTTCATAACAGCAAAGAGTGGCTGTCTTCAGCGCACTGGAGGGTGCATTCCCGAGACAGGACATGCCTCTCTTTCCACCCAGCCACAAAGCTCTACTGGCAGCTGGGCCACCCCATCCCTGCCCCTCGAGAGACTCGGCTCCAGTGTTGGGGCTCCCCACTTCCCCTTGGCCCAGCACATCACCTTCAAACACAGCCACATGACTGAGGAATCGTAGATTTCAGAATCAGCTTTGCCTTTAAAGGGAGATTGACCTCTGAGCCATCTTTTTCAGGCTCAGATATTGGAGAATTGTGCTACCTCTGTCACTGGAATGAACGTGCTACTATGTAAGCAGTTCCCAGATGCCTCTGCTTAGCCCATAGAAGACCCATGGTGATCCCAGAAGTGGCGCGGGGGTTGGGGGCAGGAAGGAATGAGGGTGTTGCAGTCAAGGAGATGCAGAGTTGGAAGACACATGAAAGGTCACTTGGCGCAACCTCTTACCAGGTGCAAGAATCTCCTCCGACAGGCGCTCAGTCTGCCTAGGCCTGGCTCTGCCTAGTGCTCTGCCCTGATGAACATCTCCCAGGGCCAGCTGGGACATCGCGGGCTCATCTCTGCCCATCCCCACACCCAGTTCCCAGGACCCCAGCTCCACCCAAGGCAGGAGAATTTTCAGAAACCCTAGGTGAGCTGAGTGAACCTCAGCTGGGATGAAACATTATCCTGACCTGAGCTGCACATCCCTTTCTTGTTCTGTGTGCCAATCCTTGTTTTCATAATATAGCTACTCTCCACACCTGCCTTGGTAGGATCTACCTTCCAGGGGCTGTGTGCAGCCTGGGCCCCGAGACCGGTCGCTGGCTGATGGTAGAGCTCAAAGAGGCAGGCCTGTAGTGCAGTGTGCCACTCGCTCTTGATTTCTAGTGGCCAGGCTTTGTCTTGCGGTGGCTGATGAGAATTCTGAAGCAACCACTTCCTGGTGGGCACACCCCACCCTGCAGGTAGCTTGTGGATGGAATGCATCCCGAGAGCTCCTGGTGACATCTGTGACCATCCTGGAAGGTCGATCTGTATCATCTGGCTGCAGCTAATCAGGATAATCCTAAAGACCTACGGAAAAATGGGAATGAATCTCCCAAGGTGGGAAATTGATATAATGATAAAAAATGCCATGTATCGAATAAGTATTACATGCCAGACGCTTTGCTATGTACTTTACACTCATTAGATCCGCCAAAGCCTATGGGTAGGTGTTCTAGTTTGCTAGCTGCCGGAATGCAACACACCAGAGACGGATTGGCTTTTAATAAAAGGGGATTTATTTTGTTGGTTCTTCAGAGGAAAGGCAGCTAACTTTCCACTGAGGTTCTTTCTTACGTGGAAGGCACAGGATGGTCTCTGCTGGTCTTCTCTACAGGCCCCTGGGTTCCAACAACTTTCCCCGGGGTGACTTCTTTCTGCATCTCCAAAGGCCTGGGCTGAGCTGCAAGTGCTGAGATGAGGAATGCCGAGCTGCTTAGCTGTGCTATGTTGCAATCTCTCATTTAAGCACCAGCCAATTAAGTCAAACGTCACTCATTGCAGCAGACACGCCTCCTAGCCGACTGCAGATGTAATCAGCAACAGATGAGGTTCACGTACCATTGGCTTATGTCCGCAGCAATAAGATTAGGTATGCTCACCTGGCCAAGTTGACAACTGAATCTAACTAACACAGTAGGTGTGATTAATATTATTCTTACTCTCCTTGCTATCCCCAGCAGCACGCCCTGACTCCTGAGAGCACAAGCACAGCAGCTGCAATACTGGATTGAAGCCCAACTCTGCCACTTCCCAGCTCAAGCACGGTCCTTGGATGAGCTGCTGAGCCTCTTTGTGCTTCAGTTTTCTCATCCATGGAATGGGAGGGCTAACGCCTGCTTCAATGTCATTAGGAGGTTTAAATAAACTGATGAACTTAGAGCACTTTGGACAGGGCCTAACTATGCCTAGAGATGTCAGGCAACTGGCTCAGCCATCCATGATTAGTAAACAGGGAAGATGGGACCTGAAAAAAGCCACTCAAGGAGTGGCCCTAAGGCCTGCCCCTTCCCCCACATGCTGCCATGCCTTCCTTAGCTGTGAAGACGTGGGGTTACTCTGCCCTCCTCCTTTGGTGGCAACTCTTTGCAAGAATCCACTGCCTTGCTTTCACTGATTTTGAACTCATCACTTTTTGCTGTAAATGCTATATTGTTAGACTGCTTGTGAAGAGAAAGTGGTGCTTCTGGCACCGTGGTTGAGAATGGGGCTGGCTGCTGGAGGGTCTGGGGCTGAGCTGTGGCTCAGTCACTGCCAGCTGGGTGGTTTTGTGAGCCTCTCTTTCCTCATCTGTAAAATAAAGACAATCAATCTACCTCGCAGGCCTGCAGTGGACCCAGTTAGAGGGCATGAGTGAGTGCGTACAGGAAGCTTGCTGTGGCTCTCTTAAAATGGGATGATTGTACCTGCACGAAAGGATTAAGTGAGAAAAGTCTGTCTGCAGATCTTAGCACACTGCCTGGCATGGAGCAGCTGCTCCAAAGTTGCTAGCTGTCATCCATCCCAGCAGCATTGTTAAAACTTATACACCAATGAAACAAGCCTTCATTTGCTTGTTTGCCTGTGATGAGGGGTTTGTGCTAAGCTATCCATCCGCTCTCCTCCACTCTTGGTCAAACGGCACGAATTTGTGAAACGGCCACACAATGTTATTCCACTGCCCCGAGTATGGCTGGGAACAGATTTTTCCTTTGCCTGTTGGTAACTACCCTCCTGGGAATGTCAGACCCAAGACCCTGTCTTCATTAGCGACATGAACTTACTGGCCTGGTCTGCCCTTGGTAATAGTTCCTGCCAGGGCACAAAGAAAAATCTTATCCTACGAGACTTGGGTTAATACCAACCTTTGACCCTATTCACTTAAAAGGTAATGAGCGACAGAAGCATTCATTTATTTATCCAGCCAACATTTATCAAGAGACATTCTCAAGTTTCAACATTCATCTCGATTCCACCTGCTGCCCACTCCTTTGGGCCATGCATGCTTCCTAAGATAAGAACAGAGTCAGGTATGGGAGTTGCTCGCCCTTGGCCCATTCATCACCTCTTCTCTTCTCTCCACACCCAATCGAGTTAGGAACTCATGTTCAAAGGGCTCTGAGCTGATGGCTCTGAGGAAGCCCAGGAGCCCACTGTCCCTTCCTTTATGATGCCATTAGCAGGCCACAGGATGATGGCTGGGTGAGGGCACTGTGCACGGAGAGCACCACTGACAGACGCAGACCACATGTCAGCTGTGGCGAGGATATGGCACTTCCTCTGTATGCACAGGTCTTCCTGATATAGGTCACTCGAGCGAGTTTTGAGTAATGGCCCATTTGCTCCTTCACTTAATGATCAGCCATTCATCAAACACTTTGGGTGTTGCATGCAAGCACCGCACTGCACACTCTGCTGGAAACAGAAGAAACCCACAGCGCTTATCCTACCTGCGTTTTAATGCATTTGCAAACAACCAAAAAAAGAGCTCCATGTGTAGAGGAGAAGGTAAAAGAATCTCATTCACTTATTCATTCATTCATTCCTTCATTCAACAAATACTTGCTAAGTTATGTGCTGGTATATAGAGATGGGCAACAAAGAATTTCTACCATTGTGGAAACCTGGAGACTGCCTGTTTTGGTTTGTTCAACTTATTGGAATACAGTACACCAAAAAAGGTGGGCTTTTACAATGGGGATTTATTAGCTTACAATTTACTGTTCTTAGGCCACAGGATGATACCTAGACTCTGAAGACAGGCTGGGGCATCCGGGACACCTCTGTCACATGGGAAGGCACATGGCTGATGTATGCTGGTCCTTCTCTCCTGGGTGTTTTTTTCTTTTGGTTTCGGGCTATTCTATCTCTCAGCTTCTCTGGGTGCTTCTCTGAATTTCATCTCTTAGCTTCGGTATAGGTTTTGTACTCTTATAAAGGATTCTAGCCAGAGGATTAAGACTCACCCTAAATGAGGTAGTCCACACCTCAATTGAAATAATCTAGTCAAAAGGTCTTACCTCCAGTAGGTCTACACCCACAGGAATGGATTAATAAATATGGTCTTCTCTGTGGTGCATGAGAGCTTCACACTGACCCACTGCCTTAGACCAAGTGATTAAAGAAATCCTCTTGAGGAGGTGTCAGATAAGCCAAGATCTCTGATACGAGAGAGAGCTGGCCATGCCAACAGTGTGGAAAGGACCACCATACAGAGGGAACAGCAGACACAAAACAGTGTTGTTGGAAAGAGGTGGGCACTTTTCTGAGGACACCTTTTGGAAAAAAGGCTGGCGAGGCTGGAGGGTCACCACCCAGGGGGCAAGGGGTGTGGAATGAGATTGGAGACTGAGGACAGGGTCATATCACACAGCCTCTGCAGGTCACAGTGGGAGTTTGGATATTTATCTATTAAGGAGGCAGAGGGAAACTGTTGAAGGGTGTAAAGCCAGATATTGTCTTAATCATCACAGTTCAACCTCCTGTGTGTTTCTGATGTGTCAGTATTTATGTTGAGGACACTCATATTAAAACAGTAGGCAGAAATCCCTCAAGATTGAGGAATGAACAAAAATGAGGGGGTATGGTAACGGTGGACTGTAGTGGATTTATTGTTATTGTAGTTATTATCTTGCATTAACTGAGTAATTTGTAACAGCTGTAAAGAAATAAAAAAGTACTATCAATCATAATGAATGTTCAAACCAGTGAGAGTTGCAGGTGATGGGAGGTGTGTGGGGGTCCTGTAGTTTATGCATGATTGTTCTGTAACCACAACTTCTCTAATAAAGAAAAAACAATACAATAGGTACAGCAGGGACAGAGATGGACCAGGAGGGGCTTGGTGAAAAGCAGGTTTTCTCTCATTTAAGGAAGAAACTTTTCTGTTGTTGTTACTAGTATTGACGAGCTCCTTTGCATAATTCCAGAATGTTAACAGAGCTTGAATTAGACTTCTTACCAAAGTAGCCTCCCAAGGAAAGATCAAGAAGGACAAAAGCCCCATCCATCTGAACAGGGTCTCGAGAGCAGTGCCCAGTAGTCCACACACGTAGCTGCCATGATCTCTTGGCACTGTGGAGCCTCATGGCAGGCTGAGGCTTGGGCCCCCTCCGGAAGAGGGCGAGGCAGTGAGGACAAGGCTGTCTGGAACATTCTTACTGGCACGGACTCAGTCCCTGACTTGCATGAGGGGTGGGGAGGGGAGGGAGTGAGGAGATGCATGGTTGGGTGGAGCTCAGGTGTCTGCAGGGAATGCTAACAAAACCCAAAATATTACCTCTGGCAAACACACGATATCCAAATTGTCAATGCTAATCTCTAACAAGGAAAAGTCACTTAGAAATGAACGGTGGGTACGAATGAGCCCTGCTAACCAAAGTTTAGAAAAGCTGGAACTTTTAAATAATCAGGAGGTGGGAGGATTCTCGAGGTGCTTTTTAAAGGAAAGAGTGGTACAACTGTCGAGTGCCTACTGTGTACCTTTGCAGTAAATATGTCAATCTCCATTTTAGAGCTGGAACAGGGAGGCTCAGAGACTAACTTACCCAAAGACACAGAGTAATGTGTAGACTCAGGTTGCAGTCTCCAGTCCCGGTGCCCTTCCAGCATACCATGCTTCCTTTCAAAAGAGACATTGTAGGGACATAAGCTTATGTTCCTATTCAAATCTGCATTAGATTTCTATTGCCGCTATAAGAAATTACCATAGACCTAGTGGCTGATATCAAGACAAATGTATTTTTTTATAGTTCTGGAGGTCAGAAGTCTGAAATAAGTCATAAGGGGCTAAAATAAAATAAACAAAATAAAGGCGGTGGCAGGGCCAGTGCCTTTTGGGGATCTTGCCTCTCCCAACTTCCAGGCCACCTTGTTTCATGGCTCACAGCTGTGTCCCTCCGAGCTCCTGCTTCATCGTCACCTCTCCTCCTGCTGATTCTGATCGCCTGTCGCTCTCTGGGAATCATTCTTGGGATGACTTCAGCCCCCCCAGATAGTCCAGGGCCAGGTCCCCATCTCTAGACCTTTAACTTCACCATATTGGTAGGTTCCAGGACCTAGGACAAGGACAGCTGTGGTGAGCTAAGATTTAGCTGGCCACAACATCCAAGTGACATCCTGAGTTAGTGCACTACGGGACCATCTCCCACCCCTTTAAAACTCCACTCTGCCCTGTTCAGCACACTTCTTCCTCTAGAATAAAGATCTGTAGGGCTCACCAGCTGGTAATAATAGCTGGCCCTGATGAAATGCTAACCATGCCTGGCTGGGCTCTAAGCTCTTTCCTGTAACTTCTGGGCTCAGTTCTGTCATTATTCCCATTTTATAGGTGAGGAACATGTGGGAGGGGAGGCCTGGCACCCTTCCCACATCTCTTAGGTAGGAAGAGGCAACACCCCCAGCTGCTGGTCCCAGCACCCAGGCTTTTACCATGTGGCCACCTTTTATGGGCTTGAGCTCCAGGAGGACAGAGCCCGAGTCCATTTTTACTGACCATATGGTCCAGTAAGCATGAGGGAAGGTGAGGAAAGCATGAAACATCAAAGAACAATGACTTGATTTTTCTGAGTGGAGTCATTAAGCCAGAGAAGACATAGGCTTCGTAGAAAGAGTGGGTGTCCATCCCAAGATGCTTAAACCAACTAGCATTCTTACCATTTGGTAGGAAACTAACCTTTTCCCCATCTCTAGAAATTTCCATCATGTGAGCATTCTGGTCAATGGAGTATGACACGATGTTCATGACTCATGGAAGGGGACCCTCAGCTTGGGACCTGGTCCTTTAAACCCATGGGTGGTGGTGGCTCCTCGGCCCTCTCTTCTACTCTCTCAGCCTTTGGCTTTGCCAGCTGCTGTGAGGTGGGGTCACTTCCACCCTTGCCTGAGTCCCTGGAGGCAGCTGTTGGGCATACGTCCATGTACCCAGCTACCGTTTTGCCCTGAGAATTGTATTAGTCTCAGAGTTTATATGACACTAATCCCAAGGGCTTTGGGGTTCTGAACTCGTTTTTAAAATGAGACCATGGCAGCCTCATTTCCCAGCCAGGCCCTCAGTGGGCAGCAGATGGGCAAAGCAAGACCCTGGGCTGGCCCACGAGGGGCTCAAGCCCGCCGGCCTGCACGGGGCAATGCTCCAGGGCTCCTCTGCGGGTGTAGGAGATGGGTGGTCCCATGTGTGGTGTTATATGTGGGGGCAGGAGAAGCCTCTTGTGCCAAAGAATTCCCAGGGGTGGGTCTGAGATGGCCCATTGCCTTCCGTGCTGGCTGGGCCCTGCAACGCCGTCTTCACACTGCAGGTACTCTCGGGGCAGGTACAGGGTTGAGGATAATTATTCACACCTCTGTGATTATTCTGAATCTAGAACCCATTAAGAAATTAACAGAAGAGCCAGGCAGTCAGAGGTAAAAAAAAAATTAAGTTAAATATTGTTAAGACTGGGTAGGAAATATGGCTGTGATATGACCCCCAAATCCCCTGGCCAAGCCTGTGCTTCCTTTGGCCCTCCGCATGGCCCCGCATCAGCAGGACTGAGCCTAGACTTGGGCCCCTTTTGTCCGCGCCAGCACTTGTCACACACCCATGGCCGGCCCCGCATAAAGTGTCCTAAACGACACCCGGTCCCTTTGCTCTCAGGGGGGCTCAGACCCCTTTACGTTCCCTCGTGAGAAGTTGGACGCTTAGTGCGTTGTGGCAGGCGGGTGGCGGGTGTTTAACGGTTAGGGCTGGGGCGGAGACGCCCCTGGGTCGGGCTGCTCTGGGGCTCCGGGCCGAGAGGCCCCCCCGTTTCTGACCTGGGGTGGGGATTCAGCCCAGCAGGCGCCTGTGAAGAGCCAGTCCTCCGCGGCCATGCCCCGCGTATCCAGCAGGTGGCGGTGTTACTACATGTAAGAGGCGCTGGGACTGTGATGCGGAATGCCGTCTCCCCACCTCCCGGGAAAGAAAAGGGAGCTGTTTATCCCCCCTCTGAGAAGCTGGGAGAAAGCTTTCTGAGAGGGTGGGTGCTTCTAAACTTTAGGTGAGAATTAAAACGAGTTTGAACGAAACCATGTGCTCTTCTCAGGCTTACACCACCTTTCCCCTCCCTCCCTGCTTCCGTCCTTCCTTCTCTCTCTACCATCAGGCCAAATCCCTGTGTTTTAGGCAGGTCTCTTGACTCAGTCTCTCTTCTCCAGCCTGCCTGTCTTTTGCCCTCCTTTGGGCCCTTACCAGCGCACTCTTATCTCAGAAACCTCACGAGTCACCGGGTCCCCAGTTTCCCTTCTCTCCTCTCCATCCTTCCCGCTGCTGGAATGTGGTGAACACACAGATTTGTTTCACCCCCCTGCTCCCTGGCCCCCCCTCATCCAGAGCTCCCCCAGACGCCCCAGGAGACCCTGCCAGTCTCGTGTTGCCCCACCCCCACGCGGCCCCCCGCCCCGGGTGGGTGCCCCCCACTCCCTCCCTCCTTTCCGACCGCTACCTCTGCCGGACTTGCCCATCTTCGTCGTTGGGAGCTGCTTCCCTGCTGCCCGCTGGCGAGGCCTCTCCTGACTCTCTCAGGAACGTAGTTGCTCCTTCTTTGGGGTCTCTTGTGTGCTGACCCCTGGGGAGAGGGACCTGCTCCCTGGAAGAGATGGTCAGAAGCCCAATGACCTCGGTGCTATGAGGGATAGCCGGAAAATAACAAATCGAGGGGGGCATGTGGGATAAGTGGGAACAACGAAGGTAGAAGACTGGCAGGGTGGGTGTGAGACCAGCACACAGACACATCTCCGGGGCCAACTGCCCTGCACGATTTGCCTTATTCAGTTGTCACAACAATCTTAAGAAGCTTTTTTTTCTTTTCAGATCAAAAAAGCCAGGTTCAAAGGGTGACCAAATATCCAAGCCCAAACAACGCAGCAGCAGGCAGAGCGGGCTCTGCCACCCGAAGCCCAGGTCTCCAGGTGGGCACCGTCTGTGGCCTGCTCCTGGCTCAGAGTTCCTAGGTGGAGTGGGTGTCAGCACATCTTCTTCGGGGGCGTGGGCAGTGCCAGGCACAGCCGATGGCACAGCTCTTGCTGATGGCCTTCCCTCCCCTGCTGGCCACACTGGCACAGCCCCCTGCCACCCCTTGGGCCAGGGGAGATGAGAAGAGCCAGCTGGGAGGTGCCCCCTGCCCCCAAACCTCCTTCTCAGCATGCTCTGATGGGTTGCAGGGAAGCAGGGCCTGAAAGCGAGACCACCTCCTGGGCCACGGGGCCTGGCCTGGCCGGGGGTGTGGACCCCAGAACTCTGCACCCATCTGTTCCAGCTGCAAGATCTCCACGACCAGTCCAGGTTCAGATGGGTGGGAGGGACAGCGAGAGGGATGGCTCTGTGCTGGGGGCGCAGGAGACCTGGATCCAGCCCTGCCGCTCTCAAGCCTGTGGCTTGGGCAAAGAACGGAATGTCTCTGAGCCCGGCTCTCCTAGGAGGATTTCCTAAGAATGCAGCATTTGTGACATAAAGATTATATATGTCTGTCTCCCCCAGTCCCTGGGTACTCCCTGAGGGCAAAGGACTGTCTTTTTCATCTCCATACTTTTACATGAACATAAAGAAACAATTAAGATTCCATATATGATGGGGTCCACAGGTCTTGATAAATAGAAGGTTTCTCTTTTAGGTCTCTGATGATAATACTCTGCTGTATTAAATAACTCATTCATTCATTCATGAGCCCGGTCATTTCTTCAGCAGCTGTTTGTTGATTGCTTGCTGTGAACAGGCCATGTGCAGGTTCTTGGTGGATGATGGTGAGAAATAACACGGGCTGCCCACAGTGGGATCAAGGCATGGGGGTCACACGTGGCTGCGTAGATGCCGTGTGCTGGACACAGGCTGTGGTGAGGTTCCAGAAGGTTAAAGAGCAGGGGCATGATAAAAATGTTGGGGCCATATAATTGAGGCTGTGGAGGGAAGGGGCCTCTGCACTGGGACACTGACCCTGAGGCCTGATGGCTGAGTAGGAGCTGGCCAGACAGAGGTGCTGCACACATGCAAGGAAAGCATTGGGAGTGAAAGGGTCTCTAAGGCAGGTCTTGTTTGGGCTCCACTGTGGGAGCCCCACTCTGGACCTACTTTCTGATGAGAGGGTTTCCCAGCCTCACCTCTACCGAGCATCGGGAGCCAGAATACAGGCCGTGGGCCATGTGCAGGAACTGCCGGGAACAGAGGGACTCCTGTTCCTGCCACCTGGCCCCCGCCCCGGCCCGAGACCCAGCCCTTGGTTTGACCCTCCTTCTGACCCCCTAGTCCTAGCTGCTTCCCTGGCAGGAGGCACCGGAAGCAGCTGGGAACTGTTGTCGGCCTCTGGCAGCAGTCCAGCATTTCTTCCCTGTGGTTCCTGTGCCTGAGCTGCTGGGAGCCCCTGGCCTGACCTGAAGTTGAACTTGGCCAAAGGGTCCAAGGTTAGACATTGCCTCCGTGCTGGTCTGACAGCGGCTGAACTTGCATGCCTTTCTGAGAAGGCTGAGGTGGTTTTTCTAGGCCTTCCTTGGGTGGGAGACCACAGCAGCCACGTAGTCTGCAAATCCATCCAGGTCTGCAGAGGGCAGGATGGCTCAGCAGAGAGTGACCAGGGCTGCTGGACCCCAGATAAGTTGCGTTTGTTCCCAAGTACCCTGACAAGGTCCCTTGTGCGATAGCAAAATCCCTGGTGGAGACGGGGCCGGGAATGTTCGCTTCGGATAAGACACGGTTGGGGTTAATTGTTTCTAGGCGAGACTGCACAAAATATCTGTTAGGGGGTTTGTCCAAGGACGAGCACTTCATTCCCAGAACTGGAGGGTTGGGAATTGTGGCAATCTTAGTCTAACACATTTGTTTTAAAAGTGACTTTTCCTAGGTCACACAGCAAGTCAGGAGTAAGGCTCTCTGGAGAATGTGGTGCTTCTGACATGCAAGTCACTGCTTCTTCCCCTGCACGTTTCCATCCTCTCATTTCTCTGCGCATGTATTTATTCACCGATCCATGTGCCCGCCCACTCAGGCATTCCTGTATTTGTTTGCTCATCGGTATTTATTAAGATGTTTACCAAGGTAATTTATTTCCGGTCTTCAAAGGACTGGCTAATGCCATGAAGGAGGCACATGAAAACGTAACTGAGGTTCTTGCACAGAAGCAGGGGGCTGGCAGAGATGAGGGACTGATCATGGCAAGAATGCAGAAGGCTTCGAGATGGCATTTGAGTGGTGCCTTCGAGGAGGAAAAGGACTGCATTTGATGAAGAAGGGGACGGGTGCCCTAGCACAGCTTCATGAAGGATGAAGGGAGATGCTGGCACCAGAGAGACACCTTTTAAGAGTCAATTCATCCAACAAACCACTGATACCTGCTTCCCATGTCTTCAGTGGGCATCCTTGACCTGGGCACTGGGGGATGTAAAGAAGGAAACACCCAGTCCTTTTCCTTAAAATATTTGCCATCTAATGAGGTTGGGGGATGCCAAGTGTACTCAAATAACATCATCAAATTCTGGCATACGGTTGGTAAATGATAGACAAATGATAGGTACTAAGTCACGTCATGCTAATCCCTCCTGTTTGGACTTCCCCATCAGAAAATGGGGACACTGTAGGCTGAATTCAGCCATGACCAGCAAGAGCAACCACCTTTCTCCATGCATGCATCAGAACTTCTCCTTCTTTCTTCACCATTTATTACTCTCAGGTCCACCTTTACTTGCCAGCCTCCTTGAAATGCCCCCTACATTGTGCCTTAGTTACTTCAGGCTGTGTCTCCAACTGTAACACCTGCTTTGTTCACCTCACCTCTTTCCAGCCCACCTTCCTCCCCACAGCCAAGAGGACCTGTGCCTTGATCACCTGACTGCAAAGGAAGGAGAGATGGCAGGGGGCAGGGGACACAAGGGGTGAGGGGCTGCAGCTGCCTCTCACCTGACTGGGCTCAGCTCCTGGGGAGGTCTCTCATCCATGGGCCTTGCTTTCCTATGTGTGGCTATTTCATTATAATTGTTTTGTTTTTCTCCAGAAAGATCAAGCACAAACACCTGCCATTCAAGGCACGGCCCACATTGAATCTAGCTTTTCCCACTTGTCCGTGACAAACTCCTTCGAGTCTAATATAGTGATTAAAACATAGGATTTCAATGTCAACTGTGTTCAAATACTACTTCTGCCACTTCTCAGCTGTACGATCTTGGACAAGTTCCTTAACCTCTCTGTTCCTCGAGTTACTCATCCCTATGTTTTTTTTTTTTTTTTTTTTTTTTTTTTTTTTTTTTCTAAGGAAAGACAGAGAGAAGGAAGGAAGGATAGAAGGAAGGAAGGAAGGAAGAAAGGGAAACATTTTTAAACATTTTCTTGTTTTTATTGTATTCTGTTTCTCCGTTTTTTGTTACATGGGCTGGGGCCGGGAATCGAACCGAGGTCCTCCGGCATAGCAGGCAAGCACTTTGCCCGCTGAGCCACCGCGGCCCGCCCCCTATGTTGTTTTGAGAGTTAAATGAGATGACACAGAAAGGTGTTAGAACTTCACCTACTACAGTAAATACTCAGTAAAGTACTACTCTTTCCAGAAACCTCTATCCCAGCTAAATCTATCTCTTATTTGGCCTGGCTATGCTTTTGATGTTCCTGCCTCAATGGTCTCATGTGCTTCTTACTCCTGCATGGAGTGAGGCCCCTGCCTTTTGCCTTTATTCAAATCCTACCTATCCTCCAGGGTTTAGGAAGCTCAGGAAATGGGCCAGGATCAAGTTGGGCTGAAGGTCAATTCCCACTCAGATTCCAGAACTAAGTTACCCGGGAGGACACCTGAGCACTCAAGGTCCCCATTTCCCCTTCTTTAAAGTGGAGATACTTATACAGACCTTGTGTTTGAAAGTAAAATGCTCAAATTCTGGCATATGGTTATGACAGACAAATGATAGGCGCCAAGTCATGTCTGGCTAACCCCTCCTGTTTGGACCTCCCCCCTGAATTCCTTTAGTCATTATCAGTCCTGCCATGCATCTGGGCATTCACTGACCATGTAGATCTTTGCATCGCTCTTATTTTATTTTATTTTTTTTTACCTGCTTGGCTTTTCAAACATACTTGGGGTCCTCCTTACCCACTGTGGGTTTCTAGAGGGGTAGCCCTGCACAAACTTCTCTTATTTGACCCAAGGGTATTGATCAGCCCCTCAATGCCAGCTTTGTGCAGCGCTCATGTTTTTCAGCACCATTGTTTTCCAGCCGGGGCAGCCCAGGGCCCTCTGAGTGCCTAATTCCTCCTGGCGCTGGACTTTCCCTGGCTGCCCGCTGACCAGCTGTGGCTGACACCAGGCTCCGGGTCCAGGGCTGGCTTGGAGCATGTAGGGGGTCACTCTGACAACCAGTGTAGTGATTCTTGGTGACTTCTCCTTTTTTTTTCTTTTTGAAAATGTATGCCCTGCAATTGTGTTCCAAGAACCATCTCAATAGCCTATACCCTGGACATTTCCTCATCTGATAAGGCCTGGGTGTCAGTGCTCAGGAAAGGAAAAGGTATGGTGGAGAGGAAGCTCTGATGAGCAGGGAAGGTCTCCTGTAGCAGTGGCCTGGGACCTGGGCTGCCTTGGTGTAGATAATGACTGGGCCCACCTAGGGAGAGGCTGGTGGCCCTGCCTGAAACTGCCCAGAACCTTGTTTCATTCCAGGCACACCCTGAGTGGGGCAGGGGCTGTGCACCTGCAAAGAGGTGCTGGGCAGGGGGCGGGGGCTGTGCTGCTGGAGCCCACGGGCCCTGGTTGATGGTCCAGCCTCCAAGGTTCTGGGTACGTCATTCGACCTCTTTGGGCCTCACTTTCCTGCCTGGGAAATAAGTGTTTATATCAGTAGATTTAAAATTTGTTTTAAAAAATCATCAGAACGTGTTTTGAGTTTACAAAATACATAAAACAATGGCAGCTGTGTGGGAAGAAGATTGACAAGCAGGGTCTGCCCATGCCGGCTGTTTCCCATTGTTTCTTGCTCCCCGGCGTGTACGCCGAGGCCCCTCCATGGAAATCTGGCTTCCTGGACATGGGTGGAGCCCCTGGTGCACGAGCCCTGCTCAGTGGCCAGTTCCGGGTTGTGCAGCAGGTGCTCTGCAGTCAGTGGAGGTGGGAGGCCCGTGCTTCTGACAATGCTTCCCCATCATGACCCAACCACCTGCCAGCAGAAAGGACACCGGTCAGTGTGTCCTGGTTGATGACCAGTTTGTTTGTGCATAAGAATCATCCATGAAATGTTTTCAAAACACTCTCTTTGGGCATTGAGATTTACTTGAATCAAATTTGGGGCTATTACTTTGTGAAATATGCACAAAAATAAGCATATGAACAGCCCCCCAACAAATAAGCAAACAACCCCAAAGCAAAGCATAAAACAGAGCCTTTACTCTGAATCTTTGCTGGAGGGGGCGGCTCCCAGGAGGTGGCAGATGAACAGGAGCCCAGCATGGGCAAGAACTGCCCAGCACTAGTAGAAAAGGCACTAGTATTTGCTCTGGTTCTTGCTTAGCACACCATGAACTAGGGGTGTATTTGTTTCCTGGGGCTGCCTTCAGCCATGGCCGCACACGGTGTTGGAAAACCACAGAACTTTCTCCCCTCACACTTCTGGAGGCCAGAGTCTGGACTCAAGGGGTCTGAGGTCTCCGGGGGAGAACCTGTCCTTGCCTCTTCCAGTTCCTGGGGGTTCCAGGTGTTTCTTGACTGTGGCTGCTTCACTCCAGTCTCTGTTTCCATCTTCACATGGCCTTCTCTTCTCCTTGTGCTCTTACTTAAAGACACCTGTCATTGAGTTTAGGGCCCACCTGAATAATTCAAGATCTTCTCACCTCAAGATCCTTATGTTAATAACCTAGGGAAAGATCCTTTTGTTCCAAATAAGATCCAATATACAGGTTCAGGCTGTGGGCAGTGTTCAACCCTCAACAAAGTCTTATTACCCCACTGGAGAGATGAGGAAACCTGGCTCCAAACCACGCAGGTAACTGGCGCCCAGTCACACAGCCAGAGGGGACAGAGCTGGGTGGGATCAGCCTCAGTGTGCCTCCCATGTTGGGGGTCTCCAACAGATGCCCAGTGCCTGTGCCAGAGGTGGTGCCCATGTCCTGGGGCTGCACCTGAGGATTGGGAGGGGGAGAGCACATCTCTCTGCCTCTCCAGCCCTAGCACGGCACGGAGAAGAGTGGGCCAAGGAGACGGTTGCCAAGGACATGGTGGTCCTTCATGCCACGTACCTCTGCAGTGTGTGTGGCTCGTGCCTGGAGATGGTGCGCAGAGGCTGTGCAGGGGTTGCTGGGGAGATGAGCTTTACGTGAGCCTCCCTGTTCCTGCCCCCCAGACCGCCTTTGCCATCAACAACCCGCGGACTCAGGTCAGTCGCTAGGGTTGCCCACTCTTCTACGGAGCTCACAGGAGGTTTCTACCTTTCTCACTTTAGACGGCTCCTGTCTGAAGGCAGGAAGAAGTAAAAGATGAAACTGCCAAGTCCCTTCCAGCCCAAGGGTTTTAGGAAAAAAAAATTAATCAAATTGCACACCGCCAGCTGTTGGCACCTATTCTAGCTGCGAGGGCAACATGGAACAGAGGACAATCGTCCCCTTTTCCTTGATATGGAGCAAGCCAAGGTTTGCTTAAGCCACAATGAGAAGGCTGGAAGTTAAATAGGAATCCCTTTGTGACCTCAGGGCACCTATTTCCTGGGAATGGGGTCTGCAAGCGACTTCTCAGAGGAGAGTTTGGATAGTAGGGAGGACTGTGGGGTGCAGATGGAGGGATTAAGGCTGACACAACATTTTGACAAAAAGGACAATTTTCCGAAGTTGAGGCTGTAGAACCTCAGAGTGACCAGGCAGTATGTGCCTCTATGGAAGTAACCAAAGGGAGCCCAACTGTGTAACTGCAACCTGTTGATTTGGAGGTTGCTCTGCTCCAAGGCAGAAGGACAGGAGGACTCACACATACCAACGTGCTGAGAACTCGGGCTTGGGAGTCCAGCAGACCTCCACTGCCATTCCCTAGTGGTTGGCTTTGTGCACGCTATTAACTGTCCGAGCCCTGGGTTCATTGCCTCCAAGACAGGGTCATTTGCATCTCCCTCTTAGGCTAGTGAGGCTTGGATGTGTCAAGGCACCTGGGTGTGGAAAGCACTCAGCGCCGCTTTGGCATGCACTGAGCAGAGGTTCTGACAAATACGCGCGAAGCCCCACGTCCACGTTCATGTTGCATGACCCATTTGGGAAGGCACCAGGTGGTGGGAGGAGCACCCCTGCCCTGTCCAGGGCACATGCCTTGGGTGTCACAAAATGAGGGAAAGTTGAAACTTGGTATTTTTTATCAAAAGCATGATTTTTGGCAGAGGCTCAGAAGGTTCTTGTTTTCTGTGAGCTTGATTTTTGGCAGAGGCTCAGAAGGTTCTTGTTTTCTGTGAGTTTGGGTCTCAGCCCTGGGGGCAGGGCTGTTGGGATTCCCACATACACCCCACGACTTCCTTTGGCCACTCTGGTGATGACCTCCAGACAGACCAGCTCCCAGTCGTCTGAAACACCACTCAGGAGGCAGGAATTTGCAATCTGTTCCAAGCTGGAAGTGACTTTCCTGTGATGGAGCTGCCCTGCTCTGTGACTCTGTAAGTAATTGACCCAGTGCTGGCACATCTCCAAATTCCTAGGATGTGATCAACTGACCAAACCACTTCAGGTCAGATTCAGGAGAATGTCGGATGTGGGATCTGTGCATAGGATGTGATGAATTTCCCTTCCGAGTTTCTTTAAGTTTTTCCCTTTTCTTTTCAGCCACTTCTTTTTAGGGAAGGAAGACATAAAGAAGCCCTCAAAGTTAAAAGAAGTCTTGATTAAGACAAAAATCAGACCTCAATGACTGAAGGAGTCTTTGTAAGTGGCAAATGTTCAGCTTGTTTTATGGACCTGATAAAAGTAAACTGAAGTGAATTGCATCCCACAGATCTTTAGGAACACATTTGGGGCATTCTTTATTCTAAAGGTGGCCTTAAAAAAGGAACACTGCACGCTAAATCCCAAGCCTGACTTCACGCCTTAGCTAGGCACCTAACTTACTATGGAACTTTGAAAAAGCCTCCTAACTTCTCTTGTAGTCAGTTTCTCTATTTATAAAGTTATTAGGCTTCACAGTTTCCTTCCCTGTTTAAAATTCTTTGATATGTTTGGAGGTGTTAGATCAATGCACAGTGGATTGATCCACAAAAGTATTTGTAAGTATCTCTTACATTTGTCTATTGCTGCATCATTTCATTTGTTATTTAGAGCCTTCTGAGCTGGACAGGGGAGGTTGCATTATCTCAGCACATATATTAGGGAACTGAGGCTTGGAGCAATTGAATGATGTGAACTTGGCTTTTTCACCTGGTGAATGGAGATGGAGGGAATAAGGCCTAGACCTCCTGGCATCCAGCCCAGAGTTCTTTCCGATCTTGACACCTAAGACTGTCAACAGAGCAAGAAGCTGCTTTCAACCACATCTGGCCTCTGTCCAAGCAAAATTCTGCTCAGCTTCATTCTCCTGACCTCTGAGGTTCTCACTTGGAGTTCATTTTATCACAAAATGCCCTATGCATTAGAGAGCTGATTTCTAAGCTGAGTCTTATATTCAGGCATGCAAGTGAAACTTGGAAATGGTCAAAGGAATTTAGGATTGAAACCAGCAGAACTGGGTGGGTGCTCTGCTCCACCATTGACCGGCCACTCATTTGCCTTGGTTTTCACATCTTTAAAAGGGGGGGGGGGGCTGGCGTTTACGACACTCAGCACATTGGTTCTCTTGCTCTCTTCGTCTTATCTTAATCTGTTCTTCTCAGATCAAATTAGTAGATTCCTGAGAGTGAAGTGATAAGGGAGAAAGAAGTTCTACAAACTTAGATACATATCTTCAAGGATGGTATATCTATTGTGATAAAAAGCAATGTCTAAAGTGATAGCTTGTATGTTTTAACCCTCACATTAGAGAGGCAGCATCCTGCTGGGAAGTTTCTGGACAATGTTGTTTGGCTTTCCCTGGAGAGGATGGTTGTGGAGAGAAGGAACAGGGGTCTAGAAAATGCTCATCCACTTAATGTTCCTGAACCTGGGCTTTTGGGGTTGGTGGGAGAGTCATTCCTTCAGTTTTGGCAAACAAAGTGAATGCAGGCTGCTTCCTGGAAAAAGTAAGGAAGAGTTTATTTTATTCTATTTTTGTAAGGGGATTGGCTTGTAATTTCCTACCCACATTCAAAAAGAGGTAATTTTTTTCATTGTTGTAATATTTGAATTTTATTAACTGTTTTCACACTTATTACTTTCAAACAGTCCTGGGAAATGTGTTACATCAGTGTTTTCCTCCCCATTTCATAGGTAGCAAAGGAGCTATATAAAGTCTCCAGCTAAGTGGCAGAAGCCAAGTATTTAAATTTTCATTGCAATGTAGCTTTCAACATATAACCCTGTGAAAATACTCAGAAGATGAAATTCTGTTTTACTTATTTATCATTTACTTATTTGAGAGCTATGTAAAGAGTTTATATAGTGTGGGTACATTCCACTGTTGCTGATAACTGATATGAATGACAGGCAGGGTGCCTGAGCTCACAAAGCTTACACTGGTGGGGAGGGGAAAGGCAGGCAAAAACACGTAGAGAAACAAATAATTTCATGGCCAATTATGCTAAGTGCTCACAAAGCAACACAAAATGACAATGGGAACCCAGTGAAGGTCTTTCTGAGGTAGGAATATTTAATCTAGGTCCTAAAGGATGGTAAAGACCCAGAAAGTGACAAGCAGAGGAAAACCATTCCCAAGAGAGGCAACAAGAGCATGTGCAAAGGTCCTGAGGCTGAAAAGAGAACAGAAGGCTCTAATAACCGAAAGAAGGGTAGAGTGACTGGAGGGCGGAGAGCAAGGGGGCATATGGCATGAGCCAAGTTTCTTAGATTGTGCAGGGTCAGGGTGTGTGCCCAGGGAGTGGTGCAGCTGGCACTCACAGCTGTGCTGATGAGGTGCAAATGAAAACCTTGGGACTTCAGACTTGCCTGTGTAGGTTCTGTTAATGGACATCTTGGAGCATCATTTCTTCTTTCACAGAAGTATTGGAAAGGAAATAATCATGAGTGTGGGCACAGGTTTGGTTACAAGGACATTTGCTGGAATATTCTTTAAAACAGAAAAAAATGGAAACAACCTAAATAGAAATTTGTATATAGAATATTCTACATTCATTCCAAATGATGTTGTGCAGGAATGTTTAATGCTAGAAAGAAGGCCATTATGCATTACTATGTGAAACAAATGAAGCAAAGCTGCATGTTTTGCATAAACTCACTTTTATATAGAATGCAAAATAAGGCATCCAATGAAGACAGAAAGATGATCACATGTAGATTAATAGTGGTTTTCTAGAGATGGTGGGACAATGGGATTACTTCTCATTTTCTTCTTTTTGCTTTCCTGCTCTTACCATATATTAACTAGGTATTTAAACTTTCTTCCTTTAAAAGGGTAGAGGTGATGATAACAAAACAAACTGGGAAAACCAGCTTACTCCATTGGCTGTTGAATAGGCTGATTCTAAAATATTTTTAAAAAGAGACCCGAGTTTTGTCTTCTGGAGTAATTGCTAACTAACCCTCTCTTTGTGAAACGAAGGCAGCCCCCTCAGCTGTCAGGGGTTGGCGGGATGCAGGGGATGTGGCCAGGTGCAGGCAGAGCCAGCAGCACAGCTGCTGCCCACCGCTGCCACCAGCTGGGGTCTGGCAAGCACTGATGACACTTACCTGCAGGAAACGGGGGCCCTGAACCTGGGCTACAGGCTGAAGGGCAGAGAGCTGATGGCCCCACTCCAGAAGATGGGTTGGCCAATATAGACAGGCCAGGGCAGGACAGGAGAATATCTGTTGCTCTTACCAATGGGCCCCGGCTCCCCAGCTGTTGGGTAAGACCTGGGGAGGGGGATGCTGTTGAAATCTGACTGAGAACCTGCAGTCCCTGGGCTCGGGACATAGTCCCTCTTATGACACAGAGGATCCTGCCAGAGTTTTCCCCCAGCTCAGTGACAGGGCTAGAGAGTAAGTAGTGTGCACACATGGAGAGGCACCAACTGAATGCAAACACTCCCTGCTCTAAAGCATGTTTTGGTCTCATTTCCTCCTCCTTTGTCAGGAGCAGTGAGGGAAACTTTACTTTGCTGTCAGCAAGTGACAGTTTTGTGCCTTGATGTACTTTTTGTTTTGTTTTCATGAATTTAAGTGCATTTCTTTTGTGTTGTTGTTTTATTATTATCGTTATTATTATTATTATTGGCAATGAAAGTTTGCTTCTCCCCAATTTTGAAAGTCACAGCTTTTTACAAAAATGCATTGAGTTAAATAACAAAGGGGGAAATGTCATTGGAAATACAGTTAGTGACAATGGCAAACACCTTTAGCATGTGCTGCGAAGAGCTGAATATGGGGCAGACATCTCTTCAATGGCATAGCCAAGACCAGGGGTGAAGAGACCTGGTCTCTGCTGCCTCATTTCTTAGTTGGGGGGCCATGAATCGGTGGCTCTGAAATCTGGCCACACAGCAGAATCACCCCAGGGAGCTTTAAAAAATGACGAGTGGTTTAATAGGTCTGGGCCTTGCAGGGTTTGAAGGAATCCCAGGTGATTCCAATGTGTAGACACTTTTGAAACCACTGGCACAAGAAATTTGTCAATCACCCCAGCCTCAGTTTCCTTGTCTATCATAAGACGATATGATGGGGAGGGGTGGGAGAGGGGTGTTTAGAGTGGCTACTAAATAGAATCTGCCCTGTCCTCCATGTTATTTTTTTTTAAAGGCAGCTCCCTTTGAGTGCATGGTTTACGTTTGCTCCCTGAAAGGGGTTGCTAGGGGGCATGGGACATCTGGGCTCTAGACGGAGAAGAAAACAACACAGATCCTGTCTGGCTTTTAATGCAAAAAAAGGAGAAGGTGGAACAGAGCATGGAAAAGAAAGGGTGCTGGCAGAGGCCTGTTTCTGAGAGCCAGCTTCGTGAACAGTTCGTACTTCCAGATGGAAGCTGCGAGGGTGGTGGCAGAGCTAAGATCAGGACCAGGATATGTGGGCTGCCGTGTGTGGAGGTGTGACTGCAGAGCCCCTGTACCTGTTGAGGCCTCAGTTTCCTTATCTGGAAGATGAGGGGGTAGACTGGTGACCTCTACAGCCCTTCCCATGGCTGAGGTTTCTATGTCTGGGGAATCTATGAAGGTTTTCATGCCCCTCCTTGTTTCTTTGCAACCAGAATCCCTGGAGGGTTGGCAGATGGCAGCAGAGGTTTTTGAGTAGGCGCTTGGGGCAGCTGGGCCCAGGGGATTTCCTCTTCCCACCTGGGCGTTCGGAGGTGCTGCCACCCTGGAAGGGTCCCACTGCTGGGCATGACAGCTGCTGCCCAGGTTTACCTGTTCGTGAGTGACCAAGAGGCAAAACAAAAAGAAACAGGGCAGGTCATAGCCCAGCTCGGCAAGGCTCAGCAGGACCCAAGTGGAGCCCAGGGCCCAGTTCCACCTTTCCTCTCCCGACAGGGTGGACCCACCCTCGTTTCTGATATTTGGCACATGTTCCTGCAATAATGAAAGAGTCAAGGAGACACGGGGAGCAATAGGACTTTGTGGGGAGAAAGCATCATGGACCACCTAACGGGAAAGCCGATTTCTGGGTGGGACTTAAATTTGCAAATTTATTTATAGTTTTTAAAGGGTATTCATGTACATGAACTCATTTCATCTTTGAAACCACCCTCTGAGCTTGGTAGAAGAGGAGTTGTTGGTCTAATTTGTCAAATGCAGGAGCTGCCTCTTGGGGTCAAGTGGAAAAATGATTTATTCAAGGTCCATCAGAACTCCATCAGAACTCAAAGCCATGTCATTAGTCCAGTAAATTTCTACTCAGTAAGTTGTGTCAGCTACACTGGCCCACATTCAGATTCCTGTATGTACTTGTGGAGTCACACATTTAATAATTCTTCATTTCTCCACGAGGTGCCAGGCACTTAACCTTGGGATGCAGCAAAGAAATACAAGAACCTACCCTTCACAACTGCTTTATATGTTCCAGGAAGTGTTCTAATCACTTTAAACATAATCACCAATTGAATATCTCACAAGAAACCTTTGAGGGAGGTATTGCTTAAAACCTATTTTACAGATGGAGAAACTGAGGCACAGAGAAATTTTTGTAACTTGCTCCAGATCACACAGTAAACGGTGAAGTTGGGATTCAAATGGAGGCAGTTGTGTTCTTTTTTTTTAAGCAATTTTATTGAGGGATCATTTATACACTATACAATTTCCCCATTTAAAATGTAGAATTCAATGGTTTGTAGTACATCAACAGAGATCTGAGAACATCTAGTCAACTTCAGAACATTTTTCAACACTTCCAAAAGAAACCTTGCCCCCGTAAGCAGGCAGGGAGTGGTATTGAAACTGCTGTACTACTAGACTCTGTTGCTGGGGATGACACATGGCTCCGGCCTTTTAAGAGTTCAGTGGAGTTTGAGAGATGGACCCATATATAATTACATTACATTTCAATACATACAATGACAATGGATGTTTAAAGAGCAAATGGCTGGCTGTGTAATGCAGCACTTACCTGTGAAGACTTTACCCAGAGAGAGAGAGAGAGAGTGCTTTTCTGCACAGGGTCTGAGTTTTCTGTTAATCTGACCTGTGGCCTAATACATCAGATAGCCCTAGAAATAAAATTGATTTTCAGAGACAGGATACTAGAGGGACCTTGAATTGTGGGGGTCGGTAACTGTGATGTAAACAGATTAACCAAAGACCCCTTAATCCCCTGGGGGATATGCTGGGGTGTGGGCAGTAGGCAGTGGGTCTGGGCACAGTCTGGAATAAACAAGGGTGGGTTCAGAGCTCCAAGTTCTGGAATCCAAGGATAGTTGGTGGGCTTCAGTGTTAGCTCCAGTGTCAACTGGGTGAAATACTGACCCAGCAATAAAATGTATGCAAGATATGTCTTGTCACAGAAGTTATAGAAACTTTCAAGAAGCAGCCAAAGGATGGAGGAGCCCACAGCTGGGTTTCCACTTGCTTCTGGCAGAGACTCAGTGTCTTAAAGTTGAAGGTGTGTAGAAAGATTTAGGATGATCCACAACAGCTGGCTGCAAACCCAGCTCCAGAGAAAGTCACACTGGAGGAGGCATTTCAGCTGCAAGAAGGGCAAGAAAAATATGGTTGAAAATCTCATTTTCAAAGCATCATAGTAATAATAGTAGCTGCCGTTTGTCAGAGGCCTTCTAAGTGCAGATGGCATGTTAGGGGCTTTTCACTTCAGATCTTGTGATGAACCTGCCAGAGTCATGTCCCACCTTAGTGGGACGAGGGCCAGAGAGGGGACCCCTGGTTCACAGGGCTGGGACTCGGAAGGGGGTGACCCCCAATCTTGGCTTGCCCAGGACTTTCCTGGTCTTGCCACTGAAAGTCCTACATTCTGGCCATTGCCTGGGCATGCCAGGGCTGCTGGACATCTGTCATGGTTAGGGACAGGTGTCAACTTGGTCAAGTTGTGGTACCTGTTCATCTGATTGGGCAAGCGCCGGCCTGTCTGTTGCAATGAGGACATTTCATAGGATTAGGTCATGATCACGTCAGCTACATCCACAGCTGATTCCATTTGTAATCAGCCAAAGGGGAGTGTCTTCTGCAATTAGTGATGCTAAATGCAATCATGGGAAGCCTTTTAAGGAGGACTCAGAGGAGACAGGTTCCATTCCTGCTTTGGCTGGTGAGCCTCTCCTGTGGAGTTCATCCAGGCCATCCATTGGAGTCATCAGCTTCGCAGCCTGCCCTGTGGATTTTGGACTCTGCGTTCCTACGGACACGTGAGACACTTTCATAAATTTTATATTTGCAAGTGTTCCCTGTTGATTCTGTTTCTCTAGAGAACCCTAACTAATACAGCATCCCGGTAGCCAGGTTGGGGGGGTCTTTCTGCTGCTCCCCCCAAGTGCTGAGACACCCTCTCAGGCCCTCTCTTGACAGCAGTATGTGTGTGTCCAGGGATCCCCCTCTCTGCCCCTCTGAGACTCACCATGCTCCTCCCTATTGGTCCCCAGAGCCTGCTGCCTTGCAAGTTTGGAGCCTTGTTTCTTCCCAGTTGCTTCCTGCCACCTGCACTGCCTCCTTTCTCGGGTGATGGTTTCTCTTGTTTTTGTGTCAAACCCTTTACTCTTTATCTGTTTGGAGCTTGCCCCAAGCTCCCATCCCACTTCTGGCCACAAATGATCTAGACACTTGGACCTGATGTCCAGCCGAGCCTCTTCCTGGTGTGCCCCAGGGAGCACTTCACCTCCCAGCAGCCCTTTGCTTGCTCATCCATGGGATGAAAACTGTACTTGCTTCCCAGTGTGGCCATGCAGCTCAGCTTCAATAAAATATGAGAAAACTGGTTTTCAGTTGTTTTTGTTTCTCTGCCTGCCCCAGAGAGGAGAGGATGAATCCTGGGGCTATGTGGGCTTTTGCTTAGCGTCCGAGGCTTTGGCACCCACCAGCCTGGCTATGTAGAAATAGTGTGCCAGGGCCTTCTTCTCTCTATTTTGTGAATATGAAGGTAGCTGACTCAATGGCTTTGTGAATGTTGGACATGTGATTCTATCAATGCTTGGCATAATGTCTGGGCTGCTTCCTGGGCTTGTGAAGGGTGACGAGACCACATCTGTTTAAGTTGACTCTGAACCCAATGCCCCAAACATTGATTCAAAGTGATCTTGGTTTCAAATAATGAAAGTCTTGCAACAAATATTGAGCAAGTGATAGGGAAAGTATTAGAACTGGAGGTGAAATGCTTCTTGAAGTTAAAGATATTCTATATCAACCAGCTGGTTCTCACAAATGACCTTAAATCTTACCTTGAACATGGTGGCTGGTGAGGAAACACATTAAAGATAAAAACTGTGTGATAATGAATGTGGTTGCTTTTACCTTTTCTACTCTAATTCCTTTGCTCTTACTGTCTTTTGCTATGATCATTTCCACCTTAGCCTCCTTCACTAGTTGCCATTAACCTAGATATGAGTCACTTTTGCTGCATCTATTTTAGATACACATAAGTAGATTTTTTCCCCTCTCCAAACTCATCCAGAACTCTTGGGCATTTGCAATGACTTCTGCTATTTCATCTTGCTTCACTGGTTACTTCTTCTCAGTTTCTTTTTCCTCCCAGACTCAGTTCACTGTAAGACTTAGGGCTCTCTCTACACTCCACTCTTGAGAGAGCTCATGCGGTCTTTTGGCCTCCAGAAGTATTTGTATCCTGTGTCTCTAGACTCATATCTGCAGTCTAAACTTCTCTGCTGAACTGGTATGTTCAACGGACTACACAGCATCCTTGCTTGTTTTCCTGGATGGCATCTCAAAATAGCCATATCCCAAAATGTAGCTCTGATCTATGCCTCACCACCCCACCCAGACTGCATCTGCTGCTGTCACCCCCCTTGACTGAGGGCAGCCTCATCCCTTCAGTAGGTCAGGCCCCAAATCTCCATCCCACCCCCGTATTCACTTCCACTGGGAAGCCCTTTGGCTCTACTTTAAAATACCATGCCATCTTCATACTTCAGATAGAGAGTATGTTATCTTTTCATATCTCCACATTAGGAATGTGTCTTACAAATAGTGTTATCTTAGATTCAATGAAATATGGTATGTCAAGAGTTTGGCCATTTTTCGGGACTCCACTGGGAATCTTCTGGTCAAAGTTACCATCATTCTCACCTAGATGGCTACAATAGCTTCAGAAACGGTCTTCTGCCTCCCTCTTTCCAGTCCATCACCGATTCTCAAATGGCAGCCAGGGTGACTCTTTTAAGACATAAATTAGATCAAAACCTCCCAGTGCTTCCCCATGTCATACTGAGAAAAAGTCATGATGTAATCTGGTCCTTCTTCCCTCTCTGACCTCACCTCACGTCTCTTTAGCCCTTATACACTCCTCCCTTGGTGCACTAGCTCTGTTGCTGTTCTCCAAGCAATTCCACCATATGCTTCCATGAGAGGGATCTTGCCACAGCTATTTCCAATCTCTAGGACATTCATCCCTCAAATATCCATATGGCAGATTGAATTACATACCACCAAAAAGCATGTTCTTAACCTTATCCCATTCCTGTGTTGAACCCATTGCAAATTGGATGCTTTGATTTTTAGTCAAGGTGTGGCCCAAATGAATCAGGATGAGTCTTAGTACTGTTACTAGAAGTCTTATAGAGAAGGTCATTGAAGGAGACACTATAGGAGGAACAAGAGGCTGGGTGTCAATGGAACCTGGACAAGAAAGGAGAAGATGTCACCATGTGCATTGCCACATGATGGAACAGCCCAGGAACCCCAAAGATTACTGGCCATCCAGAAAATGTGGATCCCGGGAGGGGACAACTCCACTAGCCTCTGAAACTGTGAGTCAATGAATTCCTGTTTTAAGCCAACTCATTTTATGGCATTTGTTTTAATCGCCAAGAAAACTAAAGTAAACCACTTGCCCAACCTACTTACTTCTTTCAAGTTTTGCTCAAGCATCATCTTATCAATGAAACTTGCTTTGACTGCTCTAACTAAAATTCTGACCACATACTGTAGTATGCATGCCCAGTTCTCTGCTGTACTTTTTTTCTCATAGCATTTATCACTTTCTAGCATGCTTTATAATTTACTATCAATATCTGTCTTCCATTACTAGAATATAAGCTCCACTAAGGCAGAAATTTTTGTCTGTTTTACCTACTGATGTATCCAAAGCACCTGGAGAAGATATGCATAAATATTTGCTGACTGAGTGAACAGATTTCAAATTCAATAAAAGCAGCAGTAATCAGAGAATGAGAAGCCAACAACATAGCCTTATCAGAGCCACTGGTGTCATTTGGTTGAATACTACAAATATTTTGCTTCCTTTCCTTTCAAAAGAAGACTCTCAAAGCTGAAGCTATTAATGAAGTCACTGGGGGTGGGGGGTGGGGGAAGGGATAGAAGGATGGCTTGTGACAAACAGCCAAGTCAGCATCTTTGGTGAACTTAGGTAAATCAAAAGCTGAGCTACCATGTGTGACATTCACTCATCATCCTCTGCACACATCAACACAAGTGACAACTTTTGTCTGTACCTCTTGTCCCTGTGCCATGATTTATGATCTGGGATGAGCCCTGAGTGCTAATGGTTGAAGGAGCCAAAAAGATGAATGCTTATGTCCTGGTTTGTGAAGGAACTGTTAATCATAATGAAGGGTGGATGGGCCATGCACACCTGTGATGGCCTCTCAAGCCTGGCCTGGCTGTTCTCCCAGAATTGGGCCCGCTTATCATGGAAGAAGAGATGGCTCTTATACATGGCTTTATGACCACCTGACTGTCAATCTGGTGGCATGGCTCTAGACGTCAACTGCAGAGGAGAACACATCAGAGCAAAGTTATGAGATAAGGCAGAGAAGTGAACTTCTGAACCTCTTAACTATTCATCATTTCCCCCACCCATTTTTACCCTCTTTTTACCCCCTTTCCACCCCAATGAAGGCCCTAGGTAATGTGCCTGACAGAGTTGAGGACTCATATAAAGTCTTATTTTGCCATTTCCTATGTCCTTGGGCAAATTATTGATTCTTTGTAGCTTTCCCTTGATTTATAAAGTGGTAATCCCTTATAGCTGTATAGAATTTTAGGTGTAATCAATGGCTTTAACACATTAGCTAATATGAGCCTCTCAATTCTGTAAGGTCAGGGAAGATATAATTATCTCTCTTTTACAGATGAAGGAAAAACACTCAAGATTCTGAGAATTCGAGCCATTTATCTGTAATCCCAAGGCTAGTAAGTAGCAGAGAGGAAAGAAAAAATCAGCTCTTCTGCTTCTGACCCCCCTCTAAAATATCGAGTCTTTCAGACATTCAACTCTAGCTCAGTGACAATGAAGTATGTTATTAATGACAACTCTCCCAGGAAAGATTTTCTTAAAAACAGAAGGTGGAGGGAGGGCATGAAGACAATTGTTAGACAGAAGGCCTGGATCCTGAGTGTGTATTTCTTTTCTTTTTTCCTTTCCTTTCTTTTGTCTTTCCTTCTTTCTTTTCTTTCCTTCCTTCATTCATTCTATTGGGTTTTTTTTTTTAGTACATGGTTTATACTGTGACCTTTTCTACAGGTTTGTACTTTAGGTCACATGGTCCCTGATTCTGAACTTCAAAATTGTGGTGGAGAAGATCCTTCAAATCCTAAGGAAAGCCCATCCCACATGGTAGTCAGTGTGGCTGGTGGACAAACTCTACAGAGTTCGTAAATTCTAGAGAAAGGCATGATGTTGTTCATGCTGTTCCTTCTGTTTGAATGCTTTTCCCTCCCTTGGCAGGTCATCTACCTTTTTAGGCTCAACTCAAGCATTTTTCCTTGATGAAACCTTCCTTGATGCCTGTCTATTTCCAGTAGAAGTAACCACTATCCACTCCCGAAGGCTGCAGACACTATCACATACTTGCAATACTTCTTAACATTGATTTATGCATCTGTTTCCTCTACCCGGCTCTGAGCAGTTGAAGGGAAGGGTAGTTTCTGTTCCTTAGAGAAAATTTGTGAATTTTCAAAAATAAAATTAATCCAGATGTAACCACCATTAACATTTTCTTCTATTTCATTATACTTTTGCTTTTATATATGTTCAAATATATTATTTTTCTAAACTTGAAATCATGAGGCTTTGCTTTCTCTCCTCTATCAAAGATTGATTTCTCCCATATTTTAGTGCTTCTGAAACCGGGATACATCTTACAACCTGTATAACATTATTATTAATAGTACAGTGTTGATCACCCTCTACACAAAATTGACAGCATCTAGAATTGAGGAAATACTGTGCTATGTGTTTTATTTTCTTAACACATAAGTATAACCACATATCATGGTTGTCTTGTTGGGTTTACTGAGAGCAGCAAAGGCATACACAAACGAAGAATTAATTGCAGATGGAAGAAGAGGAGATTTAAGAAGGATTACGAGTGAAGCTTGAGCTGAGACCTGCTGAGGAGAGTCTAACATATAGTGAAAACTGGAGAAATTTGATTTTCTCTCTCCCTTCTTCACTATTAGTACCACACAAACCATCATGATTTTTACTGAAGGGCCAATTATGCTGTTTCCAGGGAGGACATGTTTGTTTAATGATTCACTTATCTGTAAATATTCCTTTTTTTCATAATTTATTTATTTTTTATTTATGATACATAACCACATACAAACACAAACATTCTTATCATATGGTCATTTCATTCTTGTTATATAATCAATAATGCACACTATCATCACATAGTTGTATATTCATCATCATGATCATTTCTTAGAACATCTGCATCAATTCAGAAAAAACAATAAAAAGAAAATAGAAAAAAATTCATACATATCATATACCTTACCCCTCCCCTTCACCTATCACCAGCATTTCAATCTACTAAATTTATTTTAACATTGTTCCCCCTATTGTTTATTTATTCTTAATCCATATGTTTTACTTGTCCATTGTTAAGGTAGACAAAGGAGCATCAGACACAAGACACTCACAACCACACAATGACACTGCGGCAGCCATATCATCAGACAGTTCTCTTCAAGAAACATGGCCACCGGAGCACAGCTCCACATTTTCAGGCAGTTCCTTTCAGCATCTCCATGACACCTTAACCAAACAGGTGATATCTATTTAATACATGAGAATAACCTCCAGGATAACCTTTCAACTCTGTTTGGAATCTCTCAGCCATTGGCTCTTTATTTTGTCTCATTTCACTCTTCTTCCTTTTGGTTGAGAGGATTTTCTCAATCCCTTGATGCTGAGTTCCAGCTCATTCTAGGATTTCTGTCCCATGTTGGCAGGAAGGTCCACACCCCTGGGAGTCATGTCCCATGTAGAGAGGGGGAGGGCAGTGAGTTTACTTGCTGTGTTGGCCAAGAGAGAGAGGTCACATATGAGCAACACAAGAGGTTCTCTTGGGGAGTGACTCTTGGGCCTAATTTTAAGTATGCTTAGCCTATCTTTTGTGGGGTTAGGTTTCATATGAACAAACCCCAAGATTGGAGGCTTGGCCTAGTGCTTTGGCTGTCCCCATTGCCTGTGAGATTATCAAGAATTCTCCACTTGGGGAAGTTGAATTTTCCCTTTCTCACCATTCCCCCTAGGGGACTCTGCAAATACTTCAGGGAGGACACTTCTACATTCTTCATCATATTAACACCTGGCCTGAGGGCCAATGCAGACCAATGGCTTTGGCTATGCCTTGGGTTGGTCAACAAAAGTAAATCCAGGCAAATATCAAAGGTGGGAGCACATGGATTAAGAATGATTAAGAATGTCTTCTTGTTGCAGGATGACAAAGAATGCTTATTCTCCAACATATTTGGGTCTTGGAATAATTTAGTTTTGCAAATAAGGCAGAAACAGAGTGTTTATGTTTCTGAGAAGTGCTCCTGAGAGGTTGGAGCAGATGTGAATTTTAGTCTGAAAAGTTTATTGTGCTAGCACTAAAGATCACACCAGCAATTTACTAGGACTTGATCATATATTCCTTATCCAGTTCTCTTATGTTTATAAAGAGCCCATTTATGAAACTCTTCCATTTTTCTTTTGAATATGACTTCTGCTTTGTGCCAGGACTCTGATCCATAACAGCTATCATAGGGCTTGATTTACCAACTTGGTTTAAATTCATGGGAACCGTTTAGAGGGCTTCTTTTGTGGTAAAACTGTCAAGCAGTTTGAGACTTCTGTCCTAATCTTTCAATTCTCCCTAAATCCTTTGGATGTTTGTACATCTTTCATGCTATATGCCCTACCAAATGAAAATTCCTTCTCTCCACCTCTTTAAAAGGTCTTTTAAATAAAATTTAATGAAGAACAATTTCCATACAATAAAAACACATCCATTTTCAATGTAAAGTCTGGTGAGTTTTGAAAGATGTATTTGCCCTTTTACCACCAGGAAATCAAGATGAAGGACTCTTTTGCCACTGCAAAAGGTTTCCTCTTGTCCCTTCCTTGTCAATCCTGGCTAGGCAATCACTGATCTGTTTTCTGTCTCTATAGATTAAGTTTATATTTGTTAGTAATTTCATATTAATAAAATCATGGAGTACTTATTCTTTCATGTTTGACTTTTTTTGCCTAGGATGTTTTGGAGAGTATTTCATTTTGTTGCATGTATCAGTAGCTTATTCCATTATATTGCTGTGTGTTGATTCATTTGTCCACTAATAGACATTTGGGTTCTTTCCAGTTTTTGTCTACTACAAGTAAAGCTGATATGAACACTCATGTGCAAATTTTTGTGTGGACATGTTTTCCTTTCTCTTGAGTAAATAGTGGGCTGTATGGTAAGTTGATGTTTAACGTTGAAAAACTGCCAGACAGTTCTCCGAAGTGGTTATATTATTTTGCCTTCTCACCAGCAATGTGAGAATTCACATCCTTGGCAGTTCTTAGTATTGTCAGTCTTGTTAATTCTAGATAATTGAATGGATGTGTAATCAGAACCTTGTAGTGACTTTAATTTGCAATTCTGTAATGAGTAGTATATTTGAGCATTTTTTTATGTGCTTATTGGGCATTTGACTTTTTTTTTCTGTGAAGTCTCTGTTCAAATGTTTTGCCTATTATTTATTTGGCCATTTTTCTTCTTATTGAATTTTAAAGTTCTTTATATATTCTAAATAAAAATCCATTGTCAAAAATAGGTGTTGTGTAGTTTTTTATGGGGGGGGTTATCGCTTCATTTTCTCAGTGGTATCTTTGAAAAGGAGAAATTTAAACATTTTTGTGGAATCTAATTTATTGATTTTTCTTTAAACTACTTTTTTTTTCTGTCCTAGCTAAAAAATCTTTGCCTCACCTGAATGCTACAAAGATTTTCTCCTATGTGTTCTTTTGGAAGTTATATAGTTTTAGCTGTTATAGTTAAATTTATAAAGCATTTCAGGTTCATTTTCATGAATAGTATGCAATAAATATTGGGGCCATTTTCTTTCCATATGAATATCCAGTTCTAGAACCACCAGTTGACAAGACCAATCTTTTGCCATTAAATTACCATGGTACCTTTCCCAAAAGACAACTAAGCAGTTAGTTATAAAGGCACCCAGTTTCAACTCCCTATTATTTTCCATTGATTTCTGACCCTCATTTTACTGACCACAGTCTTGATTTCTGTAGCTTTTTAATATTTCTTGACCTCAACTATCACAAGTCTCCAACTGTATTCTTCTTTCTCAAGATTGCTATGACTATTCTAGGTTCTTTGTATTTCTATATACATTTTAGAATTAGCTTTCCAATTTCTGCAAACAAAAAAAAGCCTGCTAGGATTATGATTGAAATTGTGCTAATCTATTGACCAACTTGGGGAGAATGGTCATCTTAATGATATTGAAACCTTCCATGAATATCTTTTTATACATTTGTCTTCTTTCATTTATATGAGCAGTATTTTATAGTTTTCAGTGTATAGGTCTTGCATATGTTTTATCTCTGTGTATTTTATAATTATATGATTGTAAGCAGTATTTGTAACAACTTCACTTGAAGTTGCTTGTGCTATTATACAGAAATACAATTTGAGCTTTTTATACTGACCTTCGATCCTGTGACCTTCTTAAAATCACTTATTAGTACCAGTGGCATTTTTAAAATAGATTCCTTAAGATTTTCTTTACAAATGGTCATGTCATGAATAAACAGACAATTTTAGTTCTCCCTATCCAAAGGGTTTACCTTTTGTTTCCTTGCCTTGCACTGACTATGACCTCTAGGACAAAGTTGACTAGAAATAGTGAGACTGGATATCATTGTCCTGCTCCCACATTTAGGGGTAAAGTCTTCCACTCTCAAATATGATGTTAGAATAGGTTTCTTTTGCAGATGCTCTTTATCTCCTGAGGAATTCGTTTCTATTCCTAGTTTGTGGAGCATTGTTATCATGAGTAGGTTTTGCTTTTGTCAAATGCTTTTCCTGTATCAATTATGTTGCTTATATGGTTTTCCTCCCTTATTCTGTTAATATGATGGATTGCATTGACTATTTTTTGAATTTTACAGCAATCTTGCATTCCTGAGATTGACAATTTGCACATCCTGTACTATATGTGTCACTAAACTGAGGTCAAGTCTCCATTTTAATTCAGCTCTAAGGCTGCTTATTTTGGGGGTCCAGTAGTTGCACACATTCTGTGAAATGCTGCCACTTGATATGAAAGAGTCTAGGTTGGGTTAGATACTCCTACACAAATCTCCAAGGGCACCATGTCCTTATATTTGTCAATATACACTTTAAACCAAATGACAATTATTGTTTTATTTTTGAATGTGTCTTCTCCATTTGGTTTGAACTGTATAAGAGCTGGGCTCTGTTTTTTGTTTTTCCATTGCATGGGCAGGCACCGAGAACCAAACCCAGGTCTCTGGCATGGCAGGCTAGAACTCTGCCTGATGAGCCACTGTGGCCCGCCCTGGATTCTATTTTTTTGTTTTGCTAATCTTGATACCAAATGCGTAATATTAAGAACAATAGCTATGAAGAGGTGTTTGCCTTATCAACTCTAACTTTCATGAACTCTTCACTAGGTTGGCCTTCTCAGCCAACATTACAGATGAAGCTCAACATTTAAGCCTCTTATTGATTAACATAATGAGAAATGAATGAATGAATGAATGTGTCCTTTCCCCCCTTTTCATGAATGAAACAGGTTTACCTAATGAGGAAAAAATCCCACCTGGAAACTGGCATGTGGGCAAGGCATGAGGGAGGGGAATTGGAAGGGGTAGGGAGTGTGTACTAAAAAAAAAAGAAAAGGAAGTATGAAGTATAAATTTTCTTGACATGGTTGCATCTCCTCTGTGGCTTAGACATTGGCCACTTCATCTTGGCATAATTATTACATAACAGGAGGATGGAGAAATGGCCAGAAAGTATTGCTTCCTATTACATAGCCCTTACTGTGTGCCTTACAGCATTTCTGATAATGTGAGTAGAAAGTCTGTGCACCTGAATGGAGTCTTCAAGCTTCTTGCAGGGGGACTAGCTTGGGCCTCAGCCATTAGATCATTAGCCTGGTGACTGATTTCCTCAGAGAGCTCCAGGTTGTCTCCCTACCCCAGGTCTCTTGAGTCCTTGCTTCCTCCCCCAGGAAATGTCTTCTATTCACATGCCTCACACTTTTAAGTTCTTCTATACATGTTGTCCTTTGGAGCCAGGGCAGGTATTTCTGGTGGAGAATGCATTCTAGAATGTCCTAGTGTTTGTCACTAGGTCATATCAGCCTCAGCTGAGTGGACCATGTATTTTTGTTTCCTCACATTTTTCCATTTTGGTGAAACAACATTGGAACAGTCTTGAGATACTTCCTACTTGTCTGGTTTTCATGTTTCAAAAACCTGTGTGATGCAATAGGCATTGCCTGGCAGGGTCTGCAGTGGTCACTTATTAGACTGTGCTGAGCCGAGCCACCTTGCTAGGTCAGTTAGGGTCAACATTCAGAGTATGCAAAACAATAGAGCTTTCTGTTTGTGTCACTCCTCGTGATTTGCATGGATTCTCCTCAATGTCCAGTAATTGTTCTGTGTCAACACATTAGACCAAGTGAACACATGCTGGAATCCTTCCCATGCCCCATTCTCCAGCCACCTGCGATGGCTCCACCACTTCCAAAATCTGTCCTGAATCCAATTATCTCGTACTCCCTCCCCTGATAGCCCCCCAGTTTGAATCACCTCCTGGTTTGCTTTGTAAATCTTTAGTGTCCATTCACCATATGGTGCTGAAGTAAATTAAAACATGTCCCAATGCTACTACAGGTCCTCCAAACACCTTCTGTTACCTTTCAAAGAAAAACCCACCTCCTCATGTGCCCTTAAGGCCAGATGTGATCTGGTCCTGTTGAGCTCTTTCGTTTGATCTCCTACCTCTCTTCTTCTTCCAAACAGGCAGGCTTTCTTTCTGTTCTTCAAGTCTTTTCCCTCTAGCAATTTCTACTACTTGGAAATCTCTTTTTTGGAATACTGACCTGTTCATTTCTTCAGAATTATGGTCTCACCTTGAACATCACTTCCTCCCTTAAAACTTTCTCTAAGATGGCCTCTCATACCCAAGTCACTGTCTACAATATTGCACTGCTTTATTTTCTTCATAGAACTTATCTTTATCTCTAATACTTTTGTCACTCCATTTATTTCCATATTTATTATCTATCTCAGGGTTGGCAAACCACTGCAAGCCAATCTCAGCCCATTTTTATAAATAAAGATAGCCAGGTCCATCAGTTTACTTACTGTCAATGGCTGCTTTGGCTCTGCCAGGGTAGAGATGAGTAGTTGAGAAAGGGATCATTTCATCTTCAAAGTCTTAAATACTTACTCCTTGGCCCTTTACAGAAAAAGTTTGTCCCTCTTGCTCTGTCTTCCTCCATGCCTACTTATCTTGCTCAGGGCTAATTTCCTGGCACCGAGGGTAGTTCAGGCACAGGGTGGTGCTTAACAAACGTTTTTCAGATGACTTTAATGAATGAACACAGGACATTGTGACTGGCCCTGATGCTAGGATGTATGTCTCGTGCTTGTCTTTGTCATAAGCTTTTGTGTGTTATGTTTTTTGGCATGTGTAGATCTGTATGTCTGGAAATGAGAAACCAGTTGGGCAAAATGGACGCTTGCAGGCTCTGCATCAATACAGATCATCATTCTAACCCTGGTTCTATCATTTACTTATCTGGATGGCCTTGGGGAAAAAATTCAACCCCTTAGGCCTCAGTCTCTTGATCTTCAGAAAGGAGAAAGTGATACCTGCCTTTCAAGGTTGTGGTGGAAATTTCAGAGATAACATTGACATCAGACCTGTAGCCAAGGCTGTGGCACTGTAGTGGACTGGGCTTAGCTTTCATGAGGTGGTTTGAAGGAATGGAGTGGGGAGGGGTCTGAAGTACAGCTATAGATATTTGACAGTTCAGTTCAGTTCAACCAACTGAGCCAACAGACATTTATGAAGGGTTGCATGGCAGAGAATACAGAGTCAAGCAAGCCCTGTCCCACCCTGCATGCCTTCTGATCTTACAGAGGAGATTGAGAAGTTCACTGACCATACCTTAACAGTAGAAGGTTTCTAGAACCACGAGAGACATACAAATGCCAAAGAGCACATACAGAAGGGGCTATGACCACATCAGGTTTATTTTTAGGTTCGGACAGAGAGGCCAACAGTATTGTCAGCCTGCTTTCTCTAGATGATCTCTAGTCTTCTCTCGTTTTATTTTTAAAGCTCCTTTGTCTATATGTCACCTATTCTGATATGTCAGACCTTAGTTTTTGCCTAAGTGGTTTGGCAATAAATAATAAATTTTAAAAAGTAATAACACAAAGGTCTGATTTTCTTATAGCTTGAGGGAAAGACAAGCAGAAAAGTGATTACCGGTAGTACACTAATTTTTTATTATTAATTAAAAAAATTAACTAACACAACATTTAGAAATCATTCCATTCTACATATATAATCAGTAGTACTTAATATCATCACATAGGTGCATATTCATCATTTCTTAGTACATTTGCATCGATTTAGAAAAAGAAATAAAAAGACAACAGAAAAAGAAATAAAACAACAGAGAGAAAAAAATTTAAAAATTAAATAAATAAAAAATAAAAAAATAAACTATACCTCAGATGCAGCTTCATTCAGTGTTTTAACATAATTACATTACAATTAGGTAGTATTGTGCTGTCCATTTCTGAGTTCTTGTATCCAGTCTTGCTGCACAGTCTGTATCCCTTCAACTCCAATTACCCATTATCTTATCCTATTTCTACCTCCTGATGGTCTCTGTTACCAATGACATATTCCAAGTTTATTCTCTAATGTCAGTTCACATCAGTGGGACCATACAGTATTTGTCCTTTAGTTTTTGGCTAGTCTCACTCAGCATAATGTTCTCTCGGTCCATCCATGTTATTACGTGCTTCATAAGTTTATTCTGTCTTAAAGCTGCATAATATTCCATCGTATGTATATACCACAGTTTGTTTAGCCACTCGTCTGTTGATGGACATTTTGGCTGTTTCCGTCTCTTTGCAATTGTAAATAATGCTGCTATAAACATTGGTGTGCAAATGTCCGTTTGTGTTTTTGCCCTTAAGTCCTCTGAGTAGATACCTAGCAATGGTATTGCTGGGGCATATGGCAATTCTATATTCAGCTTTTTGAGGAACCGCCAAACTGTCTTCCACAGATATTGCACCATTTGACATTCCCACCAACAGTGAATAAGTGTGCCTCTTTCTCCACATCCTTTCCAGCACTTGTCACTTACTATTTTGTTGATAATGGCCATTCTAGTGGGTGTGAGATGATATCTCATTGTGGTTTTGATTTGCATTTCTATAATGGCCAGGGACATTGAGCATCTCTTCATGTGCCTTTTGGCCATTTGTATTTCCTCTTCTGAGAGGTGTCTGTTCAAGTCTTTTTCCCATTTTGTAATTGGGTTGGCTGTCTTTTTGTTGTTGAGTTGAACAATCTCTTTATAAATTCTGGATACTAGACCTTTATCTGATATGTCATTTCCAAATATTGTCTCCCATTGTGTAGGCTTTCTACTTTCTTGATGAAGTTCTTTGATGCAGAAAAGTGTTTAATTTTGAGGAGCTCCCATTTCTTTCTTTCTTTCTTCAGTGCTCTTGCTTTAGGTTTAAGGTCTGTAAAACCGCCTCCAACTGTAAGATTCATAAGATATCTCCCTACATTTTCCTCTAACTGTTTTATGGTCTTAGACCTAATTTTTAGATCTTTGATCCATTTTGAGTTAACTTTTGTATAGGATGTGAGATACAGGTCCTCTTTCATTCTTTTGTATATGGACTGTATATCCAGTCCTCTAGGCACCATTTATTGAAGAGACTGTTCTGTCCCAGGTGACTTGGCTTGACTGCCTTATCAAAGATCAAATGTCCATAGATGAGAGGGTCTATATCTGAGCACTCTATTCGATTCCATTGGTCAATATATCTATCTTTATGCCAGTACCATGCTGTTTTGACCACTGTGGCTTCATAAATGTCTTAAAGTCAGGCAGCGTGAGACCTCCAGCTTCGTTTTTTTTCCTCAAGATACTTTTAGCAATTCGGGGCACCCTACCCTTCCAGATAAATTTGCTTATTGGTTTTTCTATTTCTGAAAAAATAAGTTGTTGGGATTTTGATTGGTATTGTGTTGAATCTGTAAATCAATTTAGGTAGAATTGACATCTTAACTATATTTAGTCTTCCAATCCATGAACACGGTATGCCCTTCCATCTGTTTAGGTCTTCTGTGATTTCTTTTAACAGTTTCTTGTAGTTTTCTTTGTATAGGTCTTTTGTCTCTTTAGTTAAGTTTATTCCTAAGTATTTTATTCTTTTAGTTGCAATTGTAAATGGAATTCGTTTCTTGATTTCCCCCTCAGCTTGTTCATTGGTAGTGTATAGAAACACTACAGATTTTTAATGTTGATCTTGTAACCTGCTACTTTGCTGTACTCATTTATTATCTTTAGTAGTTTTGCTGTGGATTTTTCAGGGTTTTTGACGTATAGTATCATATCATCTGCAAACAGTGATAGTTTTACTTCTTCCTTTCCAATTTTGATGCCTTGTATTTCTTTTTCTTGTCTAATTGCTCTGGCTAGAACCTCCAACACGATGTTGAATAACAGTGGTGATAATGGACATACTTGTCTTGTTCCTGATCTTAGGGGGAAAGTTTTCAGTTTTTCCCCATTGAGGATGATATTAGCTGTGGGTTTTTCATATATTCTCTCTATCATTTTAAGGAGGTTCCCTTGTTTTCAACAGGAAAGGATGTTGAATCTTGTCAAATGACTTCTCTGCATCAATTGAGATGAGCATGTGATTTTTCTGCTTTGATTTGTTGATATGGTGTATTACATTAATTGATTTTCTTATGTTGAACCATCCTTGCATACCTGGGATGAATCCTACTTGGTCATGATGTATAATTCTTTCAATGTGTTGCTGGATTTAATTTGCTAGAATTTTGTTGAGGATTGTTGCATCTATATTCATTAGAGAGATTGGTCTGTAGTTTTCTTGTTTTCTAATATCTTTGCCTGGTTTTGGTATGAGGGTGATGTTGGGTTCATAGAATGAATTAGGTAGCTTTCCCTCCACTTCAATTTTTTTGAAGATTTTGAGCAGGGTTGGTACTAATTCTTTCTGGAATGTTTGATAGAATTCACATGTGAAACAGTCTGGTCCTGGACTTTTCTTTTTGGGAAGCTTTTGAATGACTGATTCAATTTCTTTACTTGTGATTGGTTTGTTGAGGTCATCTATTTCTTCTTGAGTCAAAGTTGGTTGTTCATGCCTTTCTAGGAATTTGTCCATTTCATCTACATTGTTGTATTTATTAGCATACAGTTGTTCATAGTATCCTGTTATTACCTCCTTTATTTCTCTGAGGTCAGTAGTTATGTCTCCTCTTCCATTTCTGATCTTATTTATTTGCATCCTCTCTCTTCTTCTTTTTGTCACTCTTGCTAAGGGCCCATCAATCTTGTTGATTTTCTCATAGAACCAACTTCTGGTCTTATTGATTTTCTCTGTTTTCATGTTCTCAATTTCATTTATTTCTGCTCTAATCTTTGCTATTTCTTTCCTTTTGCTTGCTTTGGGGTTAGTTTGCTGTTCTTTCTCCAGTTCTTCCAAGTGAACAGTTAATTCCTGCATTTTTGCCTTTTCTTCTTTTTTGATATAGGCATTTAGGGCAATAAATTTCCCTCTTAACACTGCCTTTGCTGCGTCCCATAGGTTTTGATATGTTGTGTTTTCATTTTCATTCACCTCGAGATATTTACTAATTTCTCTTGTAATTTCCTCCTTGACCCACTGATTGTTTAAGAGTGTGTTGTTGAGCCTCCACGTATTTGTGAATTTTCTGGCACTCTGCCTATTATTGATTTCCAACTTCATTCCTTTATGATCTGAGAAAGTGTTGTGTATGATTTCAGTCTTTTTAAATTTGTTGAGACTTGCTTTGTGACCCAGCATATGGTCTATCTTTGAGAATGATCCATGAGCACTTGAGAAAAAGGTGTATCCTGCTGTTGTGGGGTGTAATGTCCTATAAATGTCTGTTAAGTCTAGCTCATTTATTGTAATATTCAAATTCTCTGTTTCTTTATTGATCCTCTGTCTAGATGTTCTGTCCATTGATGAGAGTGGGGAATTGAAGTCTCCAACTATTATGGTAGATGTGTCTATTTCCCTTTTCAGTATTTGTAGTGTATTCCTCACGTATTTTGGGGAATTCTGATTTGGTGTGTAAATATTTATGATTGTTATGTCTTCTTGTTGAATTTAACTGTTTTACATTTGAAGTCTAATTTGTTGGATATTAGTATAGCTACTCCTGCTCTTTTCTGGTTGCTATTTGCATGAAATATCTTTTCCCAACCTTTCACTTTCAACCTATGTTTATCTTTGGGTCTAAGATGTGTTTCCTGTAGACAGCATATAGAAGGATCCTGTTTTTTAATCCATTCTGCCAGTCTATGTCTTTTGATTGGGGAGTTCAGTCCATTAAAATTTAGTGTTATTACTGTTTGGGTAATACTTTCCTCTACCATTTTGCCTTTTGTATTATATATATCATATCTAATTTTCCTTCTTTCTACACTCTTCTCCACACCTCTCTCTTCTGTCTTTTCATATCTGACTCTAGTGTTCCCTTTAGTGTTTCTTGCAGAGCTGGTCTCTTGGTCACAAATTCTCTCAATGACTTTTTGTCTGAAAATGTTTTAATTTCTCCCTCATTTTTGAAGGACAATTTTGCTGGATATAGAAGTCTTGGTTGGCAGTTTTTCTCTTTTAATAATTTAAACATATCATCCCACTGTCTTCTTGCCTCCATGGTTTCTGCTGAGAGATCTACACATAGTCTTATTGGATTTCCCTTGTATGTGATAGATTGTTTTTCTCTTGCTGCTTTCAAGATCCTCTCCTTTTTTTTGACCTCTGACATTCTAACTAGTAAGTGTCTTGGAGAATGCCTATTTGGATCTATTCTCTTTGGGGTGCACTGCACTTCTTGGATCTGTAATTTTAGGTCTTTCATAAGAGTTGGGAAATTTTCAGTGATAATTTCTTCCATTAGTTTTTCTCCTCCTTTTCCTTTATCTTCTCCTGGGACACCCACAACACGTATATTTGTGTGCTTCATATTATCATTCAACTCCCTGAACCCCTGCTCAAATTTTTCCATTCTTTTCCCTATAGTTTCTGTTTTTTGTTTTTTGTTTTTTTTTTGGATTTCAGATGTTCCATCCTCCAGTTCACTAATTCTAACCTCTGTCTTGAAATCTACCATTGTAGGTTTCCATTGTTTTTTTTTATCTCTTCTACTGTATCTTTCATTCCCATAAGTTCTGTGATTTGTTTTTTTAGACTTTCCATTTCTTCTTTTTGTTCATCCCTTGCCTTCTTCATGTCCTCCCCCAATTTATTGATTTGGTTTTTGAAGAGGTTTTCCACTTCTGTTCGTATATTCAGTATTAGTTGTCTCAGCTCCTGTGTCTCATTTGAACTATTGGTTTGTTCCTTTGACTGGGCCATATCTTCAATTTTCCTGGTGAGATTTGTTATTTTTTGCTGGCGTCTGGACATTTAATCCAATTTCCCTGAGTGTGAGACCCAGCAGGTTGAAAGACTTTCCCGTGAAGTCTCTGGGCTCTGTTTTTTTATCCTGCCCAGTATGTGGCGCTTGTCTGTCTGCGGGTCCCACCAACAAAAGATGTTGTGGCTCCTTTATTAATGCCACTATTGGTGTTTGGTTGGGCCCAGTCCCTGCCACTGTCAGAGACTCCCTCCTCTTCCTCCAGGCAGCCGCCTGTGGGGGAGGGGTGCCAGTCACCAGCCGCCATGGCTTGGGGAACTCGCTGATCCGAGACTCACCGCCGGACCGGGAAGCCACCTGCGGGGGAGGGGCGCCAGTCACCAGCTGCCACGGCTTGGGGAACTCACTGATCCAAGACTCGTAGCTGGTCCAGGAAGCCGCCCACGAGAGAAGGGTGCCAACCACCAGCCGCCACGGCTTGGGGAACTTGCCTCTCAGAGACTCTCAGACAGTCCGGGAAGGAGGGAGGGAGGGGCGCTGGCCACCAGCCACCACAGCCCAGGGAAGTACGCGCTGCTCAGGGAGCTCACCACAGTGGAGTCTCACAGTTGGTCCAGCCAGTCCAGACTGGGGTATGCTGTGTGTCCAGTCCCTGCCGTGGTCCCGGGAGCTGTTCTGCACTGCCTTTGGTCACCTAGTAGTTGCTCTGGAGGAGGAACTAAGATGTGAGTACCTTACTAAGCTGCCATCTTGACCCTCTCCACTGCAAACTACTAATTTTTTTTTAACTTGATGAGGAATTGGCTTTTGATGTTCGCTTGGTTAGTCACATATGGCCCAATCAGGCAGGTACATGCCCATCTGTGCCTTTCACTTGAGGTTTTACATGTTAACTGATGTGCCAGAATGATCAAGGACACAAAGACTTAGTAAACCTCTCCATTTACTCTGTTTTGGGAATTTATCACATAATTTGCAGATGCAGTTCTGGGACCTGAAGATTCGGAGGCAAACAGTCAATATTTTTGCATCTCTGAGTTCTATTCTCAGTAAATACTGTGTACAGCTAAGTAGCTCTAGCTCTCAACCACTCACTGAATACATGCTAAATAGCAGATTGAGATGTTGGAAAGCATGCAATCAATTAACATGGTCTGTGTCCTATAGGAGCTTCTAGTTTTATGGGGAATATTGAAAAGTGAAGAGTCAATTGCTATAGAGTTTGTTAAATTTATCACTGAGAGTCAGTATATCATAGTTCCTGCATTCAAATCCCAACTGCACCCCTTTGGTCTGAGCATAGACAAGCTCAGTCTTTCACTTCCCTGGTTTTCACATCTGATATGTGGCAATGATAAGGTCAAGTTCTTAGTCTTGTTGGGGGATTTGCCTAAAATGATGTTTGGATCAGAGTTGGTGACCAATGAGCATTACTCAAGGTGGTAGAGGGAATTGTGTGGAGCCTAGATTAAAGGAATAAAACACAGAGGCTAAGGGGTACTGATAGGGGGTTCTCCACTTTTCAGAAAGGATCTTTCCTAAAATATTATCCTGAGGTCTAAGAAAAGATGTCAAGTCTCATGTGTATTCTTTTTTTGCATGCTGTATGGTGGGGGTCACATTTCATTCTTCTTCCATGTGACTATCCTGTTATTTCAGCACCATTTGCTGAAAGCATTTTGGGTGTGGGGAAGTATATGGCTGAGAATTGAACCCCAGTCTCCTGCATGGCAGGTAAGAATTTTACCACTGAACTATCCTTGCATCCCCTCTCATGTGCATTTAATTGCCCTTCTGTGCCTATTCATTCATTCTCTTTGCTTTTCTCATTCTCCCTCTCACATGATTTCTCTGTGAGGCCAATGAATGAGTCCAGAGCATTTCTGTTTTTGTCTAATGGCTGAAATCTGCAGCACTGAGATCTCACCAATTTTAAAAAGTTGAATATCCACTAGTTTTCATTAATAGAGTCATTTGGGACTTTAAAATTCCCTTTGATAGGAAGGGGGTTGCAGGGATCATACTACAATTACTTCACATATACATCTGATAGGCAGTAACAGTAAAGTTACAGAACAAGTTCTCAGGCATTATATTTCCTCCAGTCATAGTTTATTAAGCTGAAGGATGCATAATTCTTACATCCCATACAATTGGGCGCAATATATGTTTCTAGCAAGTGATGGCTTGAGAAGGGTATATATGTTCATTTGTTTTCTCACCATTGAGTTCCAACAACGTGCCAAGCACCATGGAGGTCACTGGGGATAATGTAGCAGCCAAGGCTTTCATGGTAATACAAAGATTGATCTACACCGTATTGCTGTTGGAAAAAAAATTAAATGATAATTTCTCTTATTGAACTCATACTTAATTTTTCAATTCAATCTAATCTAGTCCAATTTATTTTGGTTTAATTCAACTCATCATTTATTTGATAACTTAACCCAATTCTACTTTAGAATTGCCCCTGTTTAAGACCAGAAAAATGTGCCTTTGGGAGTTTGAATCCCATAGGCTTGAATAAGTTTTGGGGGACAGAAACCCAACTCCAATAATTTTAGGCCAAAATGGAAGTTTTGGGGCTGGCTCGTACAATTGAGTTGCAAAATATGAGTGGAATATATATTTGCTTTCCTCATCTTTTCCTCTGCATGCCAGCCTCATCATCTCCTACCTCAGTCTGGTTCTTCTACATAGTAAAGGAATATAGCACTGTAACCCCACTTTTCATCACTAGAGAGCAACTGAGATATTGTCTCATAGGTCTGTAATTGTATATACCAGGGAAAGGCTCTGACATCTGCAGTCAGTTGTTCAATTCAGAAAATGACCAAATTGACTTGCATTATGCAATTTTCCTGGAGATGCTTAGGGACACCCACACAACTCTCTGAGTAGTGGAAGAAGAGAGGGTCCCAATTAACTTCTGCTCATGTTGTGAAAGGCTTATCTAATTACAAAAATAATGCATATGCACTCTAGAAGATTTAGAGAATAACATTTTTTAAAGTACAAAAATTTAGTGTCTAGAAACAGCTGCAGGGCATATAAACTTTTTTTTAATATGGCAATAATTTTAGGTTTACAGAACAGTTGCACAGATAATATGGAAAATTCTTATATCCTCCTCCCAGCTTCCCCTAATGCTAGCATCTTAACAGAATCATACTACACCTGTCAAATGAAGGGATTAAAATAGTACAAAACTATTAACTAACTAAGCCACAGCTGTTATTTGGATTTCAACAAGTTTTCAAAAGGATATGAAGAGATACCTTTTTCCAATTCCAAGGTCAAATCCGGGATTCTCCCTTGCATTTAGCTGCCATGGCTTCTTAGACTCTGACTTATCTTCTCTTGATTTACACAGCTTTGACAGATTTGAAGAGTAGTATGGGTGCTTTATAGAATGCCTCTCAAATTGGCAGCCAAAAAGGGACCCTAACCCAACACTTTCTCTAACCCTAACCCTAACCTTCACAGTAACCCTAGCCCTAACCCGAACACCAACCCTCGCCTGAAATCTGACCCCTTCCCCAACACCAACCCTAAACAGAACCCTCGAGTTTTGACCAACCCTGCAGCAAATCACAACCCTTAACGTAAGCCTAACACCTGGATTCAAGCTTACCACGATATCTAGCCCAAAACCTAGGCCCATACCCAAGGACAATGGTAAGTACAGCCCTCAGCTGTACACCGACTCTGCAGCCCAACACAGCCCAAAAAGTGACCCTAAACGCAACCCTTTCTCTAACTCTAACCCTAACCCTAGCCCTAACCCGAACACCAACAATCACCTGAAATCTGACCCCACCCCCAACGCAAACCCTAAACACAACCCTCAATTTTTGACCAACACTGTAGCAAATAGCACCCCTTAAATTAACCCTAACTACAACACTATGCCTAACACTAACCCTAACCCAAACCCTAAATCTGGGCCCAACCCTACCACGATCTCTAGCCCAAAACCTAACCCCACACCCAAGGCCAACCATAAGCACAGCCCTCAGCTGTACACCGACCCTGAACGCCAATGCAGCCAAAAAATACCCTAAACCCAACCTTTTCTCTAACCCTATCTCTAACACTCACCCTAACCCTAACCCTAGTCCTAACCTGAACCCAACCCTCGCCTGAAATATGACCCCAGCCCCAACGCTGACCTGAAACACAACCCTCGACTTTTGACCAAGCCTGCAACAAATTGCACCCTTTGACGTAACCCTAACCAGAACACTATGCCTAACCCTAATCCTAACCCAAACCCTAAACCTTGACCCAACACTACCACGGTGTCTAGCCCGAAAACTAACCTCACACCAAGGCCAACCGTAAGTAGAGAACTCAGCTGTACAGAGACCCTTCACCCCAATGCAGCACAGAATGTGACCAAAACCCAACCCTTTCTGTAACCCTAACCCTAACCCTCAACCTAACCCTAGCCCTAACCCGACACCAAACCTCACCTGAAATCTCACTCCATCCCCAACGCCAACCCTAAACACAACCCTCGACTTTTGACCAAACCTGCAGCAAATCTCACACTTTAATGTAACCCTAACACCAACACTATGCCTAACCATAACCCTAACCTAAACTCTAAACCAGGACCCAACCCTACTGCAATATCTAGCCAGAAACCTAACCCCACACCCAAGGCACACCATAAGCACAGCCCTCAAGGGTGCACAACCCTGTACCACAACGCAGCCTGAAAAGTGACTGTAAACCCAACGCTTTCTCTAAACCTAACTCTACACCTCACCCTAACCCTAGTCCTAACCCGAACACCAACCCTCGCCTGAAATCTGACCCCATGCCCAACGCCAATCATAAATAAAACCTTTGACTTTTGACCAACTCTGCAGCACTTTGCACCCCTTGACGTAACCCTAACACCAACACTATGCCTAACCCTAATCCTAACCCAAACCCTAAACCTGGACCCAACTGTACCACGAGATCTAGCCCGAAAAATAACCCCACACCCAAGGCCAACCGTAAGCACAGCCCTCAGCTGTACACCTACCCTGCACCCCAACGCAGCCCTAAAAGTGACGCTAATCCCAACCCTTTCTCGAACCCTAAGCCTAACCCTCTCCCTAACCCATGCCCTAACATGAACACCAACCCTCACCTGAAATCTGACCCCATCCCCAATGCCAAACTTGAACACAACCCTCGGCTTTTGACAAACCCTGCAGGAAATTGCACCCCTTAATGCAACCCTAACACCAACATTATGCCTAAACCATACCCTAACCCAAAACCTAAACCTGGATTCAACCCTACCAAGATCTCTAGGTTGAAATCTAGCCCCACACCCAAGGCCAACTGCAAGCACAGCCCTCAGCTGTATACCGACCATGCACCCCAATGCAGCCCAAAAAATGACCCTAAACACAACCCTTTCTCTAACCCTAACCCTAACCTAACCATAAATTAGCCCTAACCCAAACACCAACCCTCGCCTAAAATCTGACTCAACCGGGCGGGCCGCGGTGGCTCAGCGGGCAAAGTGCTTGCCTGCTATGCCGGAGGACCTCGGTTCGATTCCCGGCCCCAGCCCATGTAACAAAAACAAAAGAAACAAATTACAATAAAACAAGAAAATGTTTAAAGATGTTTCCCTTTCTTCCTTCCTTCCTTCCTTCTATCCTTCCTTCCTTCTCTCTGTCTTTCCTTTAAAAAAAAAAAAAAAAAAAAAAATCTGACTCAACCCCAACGCCAATTCTAAACACAACCCTCGGCTTTTGACCAACCCTGCAACAAATCGCACCCCTTAATGTAACCCTAACAGCAACAATATGTCTAAACCTAACCCTAACCCCAATCATACCCTGGGCCCAACCCTAGAAATATCTCTAGCCGAAACCTAAACCCACACCCAAGGCCAACCGTAAGCACAACCCTCAGCTATACACAGACCCTGCACACCAATGCAGCCCTAAAATTGACTCTAAACCCAACCCTTTCTCTAACCATAACCTTAACCTTCACCCTAACCCTAGCCCTAACCCGAACACCAACCCTCACCTGAAATCTGACCCCATCCCGAACGCCAAACCTAAACACAACCCTCCACTTTTGACAAACCCTGCAGTAAATCGCACCCCTTAACGTAATCCTAACACCAACACTATGCCTAACCCTAACCCTAATCCAAAATTAAACCTGGATCCAGCCCTACCAGGATCTCTAGCCTGAAACCTAACCCCACACCCAAGGACAACCGTAAGCACGCCCTCAGGGGTACACCGACCCTGCACTACAATGCAGCCCAAAAAGTGACCCTAAACCCAACTATTTATCTAACCCTAACCCTAACCCACACCCTAACCCTAGTCCTAACCTGAACACCAATGCTATTCTGAAATCTGACCCCATTCCCAATGCCAACTATAAACAAACCTTCGACTTTTGACCGACTCTGCAGCAAATCGCACCCCTTAACGTAACCCTAACACCAATACTATGCCTTACCCTAATCCTAACCCAAACCCTAAACCTGGACTCAACCCTACCATGATATCTAGCCCGAAAAATAACCCCACACCCAAGGCCAACCGTAAGCACAGCCCTCAGCTCTACACCTACACTGCACCCCAACGCAGCCTGAAAAGTGACCCTAACCCAACCATTTCTGAAACCTTAAGACTAACCCTCAACCTAACCCTAGCCCTAACCTGAGCACCAACCCTTGCCTGAAATCTGACCCCATCCCCAAGACCAACCCTAAACACAACCCTCGGCTTATGACCAACCCTGCAGCAAATCGTACCCTTTAACATAAACCTGACTCAAACACTGTACCTAACCCTAACCCTAACACAAACCCTAAACCTGGACAAAACACTAACATGATCTCTAGCCGAAACTTAACCCCACACCCCAGGCCAAGCATAAGCAGAGCCCTCAATGTACACCGACCCTGAAGCCAATGCAGCCCGTAAAGTGACCCTAAACACAACCCTTTCTCTAACCCTAACCCTCACCCTAACCCCAGCCCTAACCTGAACACCAACCATCGCCTGAAATCTGACCCCATCCCAAACACCAACCTTAAACACAACCCTCGTCTTTTGACCAACCCTGCGAAAATCGCACCCCTTAACACAACGCTAATACCAACACTATGCCTAACCATAACCCTAACCCAAACCCGAAACCTGGACCCAAACCTACTGCAATATCTAGCCAGAAACCTAACCCCACACCCAAGGCACACCATAAGGACAGCCCTCAGGGGTGCACCGACCCTGCACCTCAAGGCAACCTGAAAAGTGACCGTAAACCCAACGCTTTCCCATGAACCTCACCCTAACCCTCACCCTAACCCTAGCCCTAACCTGAAAACCAACCTTCGCCTGAAATCTGAAAGCATCCCCAAAGCCAACCATTAACACAACCTTTGACTTTTGACCAACCCTGCAGCAAATCACACCCCTTAACGTAACCCTAACACCAACACTATTCCTAAATCTAACCCTAACCAAAACACTTAACCTGGACCTAACCCTATCTTGATCTGTAGCCCAAAACCTAACTCCACATCCAAGGCCAACTGTAAGCACAGCCCTCAGTTGTACACCGACCCTGCAACACAATGCAGCATGAAAAGTTACCCTAAACCCAACCCTTTCTCTAATGCTATCCCTAACACTCACCCTAACCCTAGCCCTAACCCGAACACCAACCCTTGCCTGAAATATGACCCAAGCCCCAACGCTGACCCGAAACACAACCCTCGACTTTTGACCAATCCTGCAACAAATTGCACCCTTTGACGTAACCTTAGCACCAACACTATGCCTAACCCTAACCCTAACCCAAACCCGAAACCTTGACCCAACCCTACCACGGTGTCTAGACTGAAACCTAACCTCACACCAAGGCCAACCGTAAGTAGAGAACTCAGCTTTACAGTGATCCTACACCCCAACACAGCACAGAATGTGACCCTAAACCCAACCGTTTCACTAACACTACCCTAACCCTCAACCTAACCCTAGCCCTAACCTGAACACCAAGCCTCGCCTGAAATCTGAACCCATCCCCAATGCCAACCCTAAACACAACCCTCGACATTTGACCAACCCTGCATCAAATCGCGCCCCTTAATGTAACCCTAACAACAACACTGTGCCAAATCCTAACCCTAAATCAAACCCTAAACCTGGACCCAACGCTACCATGATCTCTTGCCCAAAACCTAAACCCACACCCAAGGCCAACCGGAAGCACAACCCTCAGCTGTACACTGACTCCGCACCCAAACGCAGCTCAAAGATTGACCTTAAACCAAACCCATTCTCTAACCCTAACCTTCACCGTAACCCTAGCCCCAACCCGAAAGCCAACCCTCACCTGAAATCTGACCCAATCCCCACCACCAACCCTACACACAACCCTCGACTTTTGACCAACCCTGCAACAAATCGCACCCCTTAATGCAACCCTAACACCAACATTATGCCTAACCCTAACCCTAAGCCAAACCCTAAACCTGGACCCAACAAAACCACGGTCTCTAGCCCAAAACCTAACTCCACACCCAAGGTCAACCGAATGCACAGCCCTCAGGGTACACCAAACCCGCAACCCAACGCAGCCCAAAAAGTGAACCTAACCCAACCCTTTCTCTAACCCTAACCCTAAACCTCATTCCAATCCTAGCCTTAACCCGAACAGCAACCTTTGCCTGAAATCTGACCCCTTCCCCAATGCCATCTATAAACACAACCCTCGACTTTTGACCATCCCTGCAGCAAATTGCACCCCTTAACGTAACCCTAACACCAACACTATGCATAAAATTAATGCTAAACCAAACAATAAAATCTGGACCCAACCCTTCCATGATCTCTAGACCAAAACCTAACCCCACACCCAAGACCAACCGTTAGCACAGCCCTCAGCTGTACAATGAACCCGTACTCCAATGCAGCCTGAAAAGTGACCAAAAACAGAACCCTTTCTTTAACCCTAACCCTATCCCTCACCCTAAACCTAGCACTAACACGAACACTAAACCTCGCCTGAAATCTGACCACATCCAAAACACCAACCATAAAAGCAACCTTCGAGTTTGACCAACCCTGAAGCTAATCGCACCCCTTAACGTAACCATAACACCAACACTATGCCTAAACTTAACCTTAACCCAAACTCTAAACCTGGACCGAACTCTACAACAATATCAAGCCCAAAACCTAACAAAACACCCGAGGCCAACTGTAAGCACAGGCCTCAGCTGTACAATGAACCTGAACGCTAACACTGCCTAAAAAGTGACCCTGAACCCAACCCTTTCTGAACCCTAACCTTAACCCTCACCCTAACCCTAGCACTAACCCGAACACCAACCCTTGCCTGAAATCTGACCCCATCCCCCACACCAACCCTAAACACAACACTCGACTTTTGACTAACCCTGCAGCAAATCGCACCCCTTAACGTAACCCTAACATCAAAACTATGCCTAACCCTAACCCTATCCCAAACCCTAAACCTGGACCAAACCCATCCATGATAACTAGCCTGAAACCTAATCCACACCCAAGGCCAAACATAAGCACAGCCCTCAGCTGTACACCGATTCTGCACCACAACGCAGCCTGAAAAGTGACCCTAAAAAAAAACTTTCTCTAACCCTAACTCTAACCCTCACCTTAACCCTAGACCTAACCTGAACACCAACCCTAGGCTGAAATCTGACCCCATCCCCAACGCCAACCATAAACACAACACTCTATTTTTGAACAACACTGCAGCAAATTGCACCCCTTAATGTAACCATAACACCAAAACTATGCCGAAACTTATCCCTAACCCAAACCCTAAACCTGGACTCAACACTACCATGATCTCTAGCCTGAAACCTAACCTCACACCCAAGACCAACCATAAGCACAGCCATCAGCTGTACACTAACGCTGCACTGCAACCCAGCCTGAAAAGTGACCCCAAACCCAACCCTTTCTCTAACCTTAACCCTACCCCTCACCCTAACCCTAGCACTAACCCGAACACTAACCCTCACCTATAATCTGACCCAATTCCCAATGCCAACCCTAAACACAAGCCTCTACTATTGACCAACCCTGCAGCAAATTGCACCTCTTAACATAACCCTAACACCAACACTATGCCAATCCCTAACTCTCACGCAAACCTAAACCAGGAACCAACCCTACCAGGATATCAAGTAAGAAACCTAACCCCAAACCGAAAGCCAACTGTAAGCACAGCCCTCGTTGTACACTGACCCTGCACCACAATGCAGCATGAAAAGTGACCCTAAACCCAACCATTTCTCAAACACTTACCCTAAACTTCACCCCAACCCTAGCCTTAAACTGAACTCCAACCTCTGCCTGAAATCTGACCCCATCCCCAACGCCAACCCCTAAACACAACGCTCGACTTTTGACCAACCCTGCAGCAAATCACACCCCTAACATAACACAAACACAAACACCAACACTATGCCTAAACCTAACCCTAACCCAAACCCTAAACCTGGACCCAACCCTACCATGATCTCTAGCCTGAAACCTAACCACAATCCAAGGTGAACCGTAAGCACAGTTCTCAAATGTACACCAACCATGCACCTAACCCTGCCCCAAAAGTGACCCTAAATCCAACCCTTTCTCAAACCCTAACCCTATCCCTCACCCAACCCCAAGCCCTAACCCGAACACCAACCATCGTCTGAATTCTAACCCCATCCCCAATGCCAAGCCTAAACACAACCCTCGACTTTTGACCAACCCTGCAGCAAATCGCACACCTTAATGTAACCCTAACACCAACACTATACCTAACCCCAACCCTAAACCAAACCCTAAACCTGGATCCAACCCTACCACGATATCTAGCCCAAAACCTAAACCCACACACAAGGCCAATCTTAACATAACCCACAGATGTACACCAACTCTGCACCACAAAACAGACCAAAATTTGATGCTAAACCCAATCCTTTCTCTAACACTAACCAAACCATCACCATAAACCTAGCCCTAACCCGAACACCAACCCTCGCCTGAAATCTGACCCCATCCCTAAAGCCAACCCGAAACATAATCTTCGACTTTTGACCAACCCTGCAACAAACTGCACCCCTTAACGTAACCCTAACATCAACACTATGCCTAACTCTAACCCTAATCCAAACTCTAAACGTGGACACAACGATTCAATGATATCTAGTCCGAAACCTAACTCCACACCCAAACCCAAATGTAAGCAGAGTTCTCAGCTGTACACCGACCCTGCACCAGAACACAGTTCGAAAATGACCCTAAACCCAACCCTCTCTCTAACCCTATCCGTCACCTTCACCCTAACCCTAGCCCTAACCTGAACACCAACCCTCGCCTGAAATCTGACCCCATCCCCAACGCAAACCCCAAACAAAACCCTCGAATTTTTACCAACCATGCAGCAAATCACCCCCCTTAATGTAACCCTAACACCAAAACTATGCCTAACTCTAACCATTACACAAACCTTAAAATGGACCCAACCCTAACAGGATATCTAGCCCAAAACCTAACCCCACACCCAAGACCAAACATAAGCCCAGCCTTCAGCTGTACAATGACCCTGCACTCCAACGCAGCCTGAAAAGTGAACCTAAACCCAACCCTTTCTCTAACCCTAACCGTAAACCTCACCATAAACCTAGCCCTAGCCCGAAAGCCAACCATCACCTGAAATCTGAACCCATCCCCTACACCAAACCTAAACACAACCCTCGAATTTTGACCAACCCTGTAGCAAATCGCTTCCCTTAATGTAAACCTAACACCAACACAATCCCCAAGCCTGAGCCTAACAAAAACCCTAAACCTGGACCCAAACCTAACACGATATCTAGCCCGAAACCTAACCCCAAACCCAAGGCCAACCATAAGCACAGCCATCAGCTGTACACCAACCCTGCACCCCAATGCAGCCTGAAAATGACCCTAAACACAACACTTTCTCTAATCCTAACTCTCACCCTACCCTAACCCTAGCCAGAAGCTGAAATCCAAACCTCGCCTGAAATCTGACCCCATCCCCAACGCCAACCCTAAACTCAACCCTCAACTTTGACCAACCCTAGAGCAAATCACACCACTTAACTTAACCCTACCATCAATGCTATGCCAACCCTAACCCTAACCCAAACCCTAAACCTGGACCCAACCCTACCATGATCTCTAGCCTGAAACCTAACCCCACACCCAAGGCCAACCGTAAGCCCAGCCCTCAGCTGTACACCGACCCTTCAACACAATGCAGGCCGAAAAGTGAACCTAAAGGCTACCCTTTCTGTAACCCTAACTCTAACCCTCACCATAACCCTAGCCCTAACCCGACTACCAACCATCACCTGAAATCTGAACCCATCCCCTATGCCAACCCTAAACACAACCCTCGACTTTGAACAACCTTGCAGCAAATTGCACCCCTAAACGTAATCCTAACACCAATACTATGCCTAACCCAAACCCTAATCCAAACCCTAAACCTGGACACAACCCTACCACAATCTCTAGCCAGAAACCTAACCCCACACCCAAGGCCAAATGTAAGCACAGCCCTCAGCTGTGCAATGACCCTTCACACCAACTCAGCCCGAAAAGTGTCCATAAACCCAATCCTTTCTCTAACCCTAACCCTAACCCTCACCATAACCCTAGCCCTAACCTGAACACCAACCCTCACCTTAAATATGGCCCCATCCCCAATGCCAACCCTAAATACAACCCTCAAGTTTTGACCAACTCTGCAGCAAATCGCACCCCTTAATGTAACAATAACACCATCACTATGCATAACCCTAACCCTAACCCAAACCCTAAACCTGGACCAAATGCTAAACAATATCTAGCCCAAAACATAATAAAACACATGAGGCCAACTGTAAGTACAGCTCTCAGATGTAAACCGAACCTGAAACCCAACGCTGCCCGAAAAGAGAACCTAAACCCAACCCTTTCTCTAACCCTAACCCTAACCCTCATCCTAGCCCTACCACTAACCCAAACACAAACCCTCGCCTGAAATCTGAACTCATCCCCAACACCAACCCTAAACACAACCCTGGACAATTGACCAACCCTGCAGCAAATCTCACCCCTTAGCGTAACCCTAACAATAATACTATGCCTAACCCTAAACCTAACCCAAAACGTAAACCTGGACCCAAGCCTACCACGATGTATAGCCTGAAACCTAAACCCACACCAAAGGACAAATGTAAGCACAACCCTCAGCTGTACACGGACCCTGCAACACAACGCAGCCTGAAAAGTGACCCTAAACCCAACCCTTTCTCTAACCCTAACCCTAAACATTACCCAAACACTAGACCTAACCTGAACACCAACCCTCACCTGAAATCTGACCCCATCCCCAATGCCAACCTTAAACACAGAACTTGACATTTGACCAACCAAGCAGCAAATCGTACCCCTTAACGTAACCTTAACACCACCACTATGCCTAACCCTAACACTAACCGAAACCATGAACCTGAACCCAACTCTTCCATGACATCTAGTCCAAAACCTAACTCCACACCCAAGGCCAAACTTAAGCACAGCCCTCAGCTGTACACTGAACCTGCACCCCAACACAGCCCAAAAAGTGACCCTAAGCCCAACCTTCCTCTAACCCTAACCCTATCCCTCACCCTAACTCTAGCCCTAACCCGAACACCAACCCTTGCCTGAAATCTCATCGCATCCCCAACAACAACCTAAACAAAATCCTCCTCTTTGGAACAACCCTGCGGAAATCACACCCCTTAACATAACCTTAACACCAACACTATGCTTAACCCTAACCCTAACCCAAACCCTAAACGTGGAGCCAACCCTACCATGATATCTAGCCCGAAACCTAACCCACACTCAAGGAACACTGTTAGCACAGCCCTCAGCTGTACACAGACCCTGCACCCCAACACAGCCCAAAAAGTGACCCTAAACCCAACCGTTTCTGTAACCCAAACCCTAACTCTCACACTAACCCAGCCCTAAACCAAACACCAACCCTCCCCTGAAATCTGACCCCATCCCCAATGCCACCTTAAACCCAACCCAGGACTATTGACCAACCCTGCATCAAATCACACCCCTTAACATAACCCTGAAACCAACACTATGCCTAACCCTAACCCTAACCTGAACCCTAAACCTGGACCAAACCTTACCACAATCTCTTGGCAGAAACCTAAGCCCACACCCAAGGCCAACCTTAAGCACAGCCCACAGATGTACACCGAACTGCACCATAACGAAGCCCAAAAAGTGTCCCTAAAGCCAACCCTTTCTCTAAACCTCACCGAAACCCTCCCTAACCCTAGACCTAACCCGAACATCAACCCTCGCCTGAAATCTGACCCCATCCCCAACACCAACCCTAAGCACAACCCTGGACTTTTGACACACCCTGCAGCAAATTGCTCCCCTTAACGTAACCCTAACACCAACACTATGCCTAACTCTAACCTTAACAAAACCCTAAAAATGAACCCAACCCTACCATGATCTCTAGTCTGAAGCCTTACCTCACACCCTAGGACAGCCATAAGCACAGCCCTCAGCTGTTCAAAAACCCTGCACCCCATCGCAGCCCAAAAATTGACACTAAACCCAACCCTTTCTCTAGCCCTAACCCTATTCCTCACCCTAACCCTAGCCCTAACCCGACACCAACCTTCACAGTTAATCTGACCTCATCTTCAATGCCAACCCTACACACAACCCTCGACTTCTGACAAACCCTGCAGCAAACCACACCCCTTAATGTAATGCTAACACCAACACTATGCCTAACCGTAACCCTAACCGAAACCCTAAACCTGGATGCAAACTTACCACAATCTCTAGCCTGAAACCTAACCACATAACCAAGGCCAATGGAAGCACAGCCCTCATCTGGACACCAACTCTACGCCCAACACAGCCCAAAAACTGACCCTAAACACAACCCTTTCTCTAGCCCTAACCCTAACCCTCACCCTAACCCTAGCCCTAACCCAAACACCAACCCTCGCCTGAAATCTGACACCATCCCCAATGCCAATCCTAAACACAACTCTCGATTTTGACCAACCTTGCAGCAAATCGCACCCCTTAATGTAACCTCAACAACAACACAATGCTTAACCCTATCCATACCCAAAACCCTAGCCCTAGTGCTAACCCAAACACCAACCCTCGCCTGAAATCTGACTCCATCCCCAAAGCACACCCCAAACACAATCCTCATCATTTGACCAACCCTGCAGCAAATCACTCCCCTTAACATAACCCTAACACCAACACTATGCCTAAACCTAAACCTAACTGAAACCATAAACCTGGATCCAACCCTACCACGATCTCTAGCCCAAAACCTAACCCCACACCCAAGGCCGGCTGTAATCACAGTCTTCAGTTGTACACCAACACACCTCCCCAACGCAGCCCGAAAAGCGACCCTAAACCCAACCCTTTCTCTAACCTTAACCCTCACCCTAATTGTAGCCCTAACCCGAACACCAACCCTCACCTGAATTCTGACCCCATCCCCAAACAGCACTAAACACAACCCTCGAATTTGACCAACTGTGCATCAAATCACACCCCTTAACAAAACCCTAACAACCACACTATGCCTAACCTTAACCCTAACCCAAACCCAAACCTAGAAGCAACCCTACCACGATCTCTAGCCTGAAACCTAATCCCTACCCAAGGCCAACCATAAGCACAGCACTCAGCTTTACACCAAACCTGCACCCCAACGCAGCCCGAAATGTGACCCTAAACCCAACCCTTTCTCTCACTGTAACCCTGACCTTCACCCTAACCATAGCCCTAACCCAAACACCAACCCCCGCCTGAAATCTGACCCCATCCCCATCGCCAACCCTAAACACAACCCTGCACTTTTGACCAACCATGCAGCAAATCGCACCCGTTTATGTTACTATAACACCAACACTATTCCTAACCCTAACCCTAACCCAAACCCTAAACCTGACCCAATCCACCCACGATATCTAGCCTGAAACCTATCCCCACACCCAAGGCCAACCGTAAGCACAGCCCTCAGCTGTACACTGACTATGAACTGTAAAGCAGCCTGAAAATGACCCTAAAACCAACCCTTTCTCTAACCCTAAACCTAACCCTCACCCTAACCGTAGCCCTTACCTGGACACCAACTCTTGCCTGAAATATGACCCCATCACCAAGGCCAATGCTGAACACAACCCTCGACTTTGGACCAACCCAGCAGTAAATCGCACCCCTTAATGTAACCCTAACACCAACACTATGTCTATCCCTAACCCTCACCCAAACCCTAAACATGGACCCAACCCTACCACGATCTCTAGCCTGAAACCTAACCTCACACCCAAGGCAAACCGTAAGCACAGCCCTCAGCTGTACACTGAACCTACAACACAACGCAGCCCAAAAAGTGATCATAAAGCCAAACTTTCTCTAACACCAAGCATAAACCTCACCCTAAACCTACCCCTAACCCAAACAATAACCCTCACCTGAAATCTGACCCCATCTCCAACTCCAACCATAAACACAACTGTCAACTTTTACCAACCCTGCAGCAAATCGCACCCCTTAACGTAACTCTAACACCAACACTATGCCTAACGCTATCCCTAACCGAAACACTAAACCTGGACCCAACCCTACCATGTTCTCTAGCCCAAAACCGAACCTCACACCCAAGGCCAACCTAAGTTCAGCCCTCAGCTGTACACCAACCTTCCACCCCAACTCAGCATGAAAAGTGACAGTAAATCAAACACCTTCTCTAAACCTAACCCTATTCCTCACCCTAACCCTAGCCCTAACCCGACACCAAACTTCGCAGTTAATCTGACCCCATCTTCAACGCCAACCCTCGATTTTTGACAAACCCTGCAGCAAACCGCACCCATTAATGTAATGCTAACACCAACACTATGCCTAACCGTAACCCTAACCCAAACACTAAACCTGGACACAACTTTACCATGATCTCTAGCCCAAAACCTAACCCCATACCCAAAGCCAATGTACTCACAGCCCTCATCTGGACGCCAACCCTATGCCCAACGCAGCCCGAAAACTGACCCTAAACACAACCCTTTCTCTAGCCCTAACCCTAACCCTCACCCTAACCCTAACCCTAACCCAAACAGCAACCCTCACCTGAAATCTGACACATCCCCAATGCCAATCCTAAACACAACCCTCGATTTTGACCAACCCTGCAGCAAATTGCACCCCTTAATGTAACCCTAACACCAACACTATGCTTAACCTTATCCATACCCAAAACCCTAGCCCTAGTGCTAACCCAAACACCAACCCTCGCCTGAAATCTGACTCCATCTCCAAAGCCAACCCCAAACACAATCCTCATCAGTTGATCAACCCTGCAGCAAATCACTCCCCTTAACGTAACCCTAACACCAACAATATGCCTAAACCTAAACCTAACCAAAACCATAAACCTGGACCCAACCCTACCACGTTCTCTAGCCTGAAACCTAACCCCACACCCAAGGCCAGCTGTAATCACAGTCTTCAGTTGTATACTGACCCTCCTCCCCAACGCAGCCCGAAAAGTGACCCTAAACCCAACTCTTTCTCTAACTCTAACCCTAACTCTCACCCTAATCGTAGCCCTAACCCAAACACCAACCCTCGCCTGAAATCTGACCCCATCCCTAAACAACCCTAAACACAACCCTCGACTTTTGATCAACCATGCAGCAAATCACACCCCTTAAAAAAACCCTAACACCAACACTATGCCAACCCTAACCCTAACCCAAACCCAAACCTAGAAGCAACCCTCCCATGATCTCTAGCCCAAAACCTACCCCCCACCCAAGGCCAACCGTAAGCACAGTGCTCAGCTTTACACCAAACCTGCTGCCCAACACAGCCTGATATGTGACCATAGACCCAACCCTTTTTCTCACTGTAACCCTGACCTTCACCCTAACCATAGCCCTAATCCAAACACCAACCCTCGCCTGAAATCTGACCCCATCCCCATCGCCAGCCCTAAACACAACGCTGCACTTTTGACCAACCATGCAGCAAATTGCACCTGTTTATGTTACCATAACACCAACACTATTCCTAACCCTAACCCTAACCCAAACCCAAACCTGGAAGCAACCCTACCATGTTCTCTAGCCCGAAACCTAACCCCACACCCAAGGTCAATGTTAAGCACAGCCCTCAGCTGTACACCGACCCAGCACCCCAACTCAGCCTGAAAAGTGACCCTAAACCCAACCCTTCCTCTAACCCTAACCCCAAACCTCACCCTAAACAAAGTCCTAAGCTGACACCAAACCTCGCCAGAAATCTGAACCCATACCCAACGCCATCCCGAAACACAACCCTCGACTTTTGACAAACCCTGCAGCAAATCACACCCCTTAATGAAACCCTAACACCAACACTATGCCTAACAATTACCCTAACCCAAACCCTAAACCTGGAACTAACCCTACCACGATCTATAGCCCAAAACCTAACCCCACACCCAAGCCCAACCGTAATCTCAGCCCTCAGCTGTACACGAACCCTGCACCCCAGGCAGAATGAAAAGTGACCTGAAACCCTACGCTTTCTGTAACCCTAAGCCTAACCCTCATCTTAACTCTAGCCCAAACCCGAACAACAGCACTGCCTGAAATCTGACCCCATCCCCAAAGCGAACCCTAAACACAACCCTTGAATTTTGACCAACCCTGGAGCAAATCGCACCCCTTAATGCAACCCTAACACCAAAATATGCCTATCCCTAACCCTAACACAAACCCTTAACCTGGACCCATCCCTAAAACAATCTCTAGCCTGAAACCTAACCCCACACCCAAGGAAAACCGTAAGCACAGCCCTCAGCTGTACACTGACCCTGCACCCCAACACAGCCCGAAAAATGACCCTAAACCAAACCATTTCTCTAATCCTAACTCTAACCCTGACCCTTACCCTGCCCTAACCCGAACACCAACCCTCGCCTGAAATCTGACCCCATCCCTAACGCCAACCATAAACATAACAATCGACATTGACCAACCCTGCAGTAAATCACACCACTTAAGGTAACCCTAACACCAACACTATGCCCAACCATAACCCAAAACCAAACACGAAACTTGGAAGCAATCCTACCACGATCTCTAACCCAAAACCTAACCCTACACCCAAGTCAATTGTAAGCACAGCCCACAGCTGTACACTGACAATGCACCCCAGCACTAACTGAAAAGTGACCCTAAAACCAAACTTTCCTGTAACCCAAAGCCTATCAATCACCCTAACCCTATCTGAACAAAAAACCTCACCTGAAATCTGACCCCATCCCCAATGCCAACCCTAAGCACAACCCTCGACTTTTGACCAACCCAGCAGCAAATCACATGACTTAACATAACCCTAACACCAACACTATGCCTTACCCCAACCCTAACCCAAACCCTAAACCTGGACCCAACCCCACCATGATCTCTAGCCCGAAAAATAACCCCACACCCAAGGCGAACCGTAAGCACAGTCCTCAGCAGTTCACCGATCCTGCACCCCAACACAGCCCGAAAAGTGACCCTAAACCCAACCCTTTTTCTAACCCTAAGCCTAACCCTCACCTTAACCCTAGCCCTAACCTGAACACCAACCATCGCCTGAAATCTGACCCCATTCCAAACACCAACCCTAAACATAACTCTCGACTTTTGACCAACCATGCAGCAAATCACACCCCTTAACGTAACCATAACACAAACGCTATGCCTAACCCTAACCCTAAATCAAACCCTAAACCTGGAAGCAACCCTACCACAATCTCTAGCCTGAAACCTAATCCCACACTCAAGGACAACCATAAGCACAGCCTTCAGCAGTAAACCGACCCTGCACCCAAACGCAGCCCGGGAAATGACCTTAACCCCAACCCTTTTTCTAACCCTAAACCTAACCCGCATCTAAAACCTAGCCCTAAACTGAACACCAACCCTTGTCTGAAATCTGACCCCATTAATAATGCTAACCCTAAAAACAACCTTTGACTTTTGACCAACCCTGTAACAAATCACACCAATTAACGTAACCCTAACACCACACCATGCCTAAACACAACCCTAAACCAAACCCTAACCCTGGACCCAACAATTCCAAGATATCTAGCCCAAAACCTAAACCGACACCCAAGGCCAACTGTATGCACAGCCCTCAGCTGTACACTGAGTCTGCACAACAAGGCAGCAAGAAAAGTGACCCTAAACCCAACCCTTTCTATAACCCTAACCCTAACACTCACGCTAACCCTAGCCCTAACCCAAACACCAACCCTGGCCTGATTTTGACCCCATCCCCAAGACAACCCTAAACACAACCTTCGAATTTGACCAACCCTGCAGGAAATCGCACCCCTTAACATAACACTAACACCAACACTATGACTAACCACATCCCTTACCCTAACCCTAACCCTGGACCCAAAACTACCATGATATCTAGCCCAAAACCTAAACCCACACCCAAGACCAACCATAAGCACAACCCTCAGCTGTACACTGATCTGCACACCAATGCAGCCCAAAATGTGTCCCTAAACCCAAACCTTTCTATAACCCTAACTCTAGACCCTCACCCTAACCTAGCCCTAACCCGAACACCAACCATCACCTCAAATCTAAGCCCCTTAACGCCAACCCTAAATACAACCCTCGACTTTTGAACAACCCTGAAGCAAATCGCACCCCTTAATGTAACCATAACACCAACACTATGCCTAACCCTATCCCTAACCCAAACCTTAAACTTGGACCCAACCCTACCATGATCTCTAGCCCGAAACCTAACCCCACACCCAAGGCCAACTGTAAGCACAGCCCTCAGCTGTACACCAACCCTGTAAACCAACGAAACCCGAAAACTGACCCTAAACCCAACTCTTTTTCTAACCCTAAGCCTAACCCTCACCCTAACCCTAGCTCTAACCTGAACACCAAACATCACCTGAACTCTGAACCCATCCCCAACGCCAACCCTAAGCACAACCCTCAACTTTTGTGCAACCATGCAGCAAATCACAACCCTTAACATAACCATAACACCAACACTATGCCTAACCCTAAAGCTAACCCAAACCCTAAACCTGGAAGCAACCCTACCACGATCCCTAGCCCAAAACCAAACCACACACCAAAAGACAACCATAAGCACAGCCCTAGCTGCACACTGACCATGCACCACAACACAGCCTGAAAAATGACCCTAAACCCAACCCTTTCTCTAACCCTAACCCTAACCCTCAACCTAACCCTAGCTTTAACCCAAACACCAAATCTCGTCTGAAATCTGACCTTTATCCATAACGCCAACCCCAAACAGAATCCTCGGCCTTTGACCACCCCTGCAGCAAATCACACACCTTAACATAACCCTAACACCAACACTATGCCTAACCCTAACCCTAACCAAAACCCTAAACCTGGCCCCATCCCTACCATGATCTCTAGCCTGAAACCTAAACCCAAACCCATGACCAACTCTAAGCACAGCCCTCAGCTGTACACCGACCCTGCTCCCCAATGCAGCCCAAAAAGTGACCCTAAACCCAACCCTTTCTCTATACATAACCTTAATCCTCACCCTAACCCTAGCAATAACCCAAACACCAATACTCGACTGAAATCTGACCCATCCCCAATGCCAACCCTAAACACAACCCTCGAATTTTGACCAAACATGTAGCCGATCACACCCCTTAACTTCACCCTACCACCAACGCTATGCCTAAACCTACCCTAACACAAACTTTAAACCTGGACCCAACCCTTCAACAAACTCTAGCCTGAAACCTAACCCCACATGCAAGGCCAACCGTAATCACAGCCATCAACTGTACACCGACTATGAACCAAAACGCAGCACAAAAATTGACACTAAACCCAACCTTTCTCTAGCCCTAAACCTATCCCTCAACCTAACCCTAGCAATAACTCGAACACCAACACTCACCTGAAATCTGATCCCACCCCCAACGCCAACCCTAAACACATACCTCGGCTTTTGACCAACCCTGAAGCAAATCGCACCTCTTAATGTAACCCTAACACCAACAATATGCTTTACACTAACCCTAACCCAAACCCTAAACCTAGACCCAACCGTACACGATATACAGCCCGAAACCTAACTGCACACCAAAGGCCAACCGTAATCAAGCCCTCAGCTGTACACCGACTCTGCATCACAATGCAGTACAAAAAGTGACTCTAAATGCAACCCTTTCTCTAACCCTAACCCTAACCCCCACCCTAACCCTCACCCTAACCCTAGCAATAACCAAAAACCAGCCCACGCCTGAAATCTGACCCCATCTCCAACCCCAACCCTAAACACTATCCTCGACTTTTGACAAAACCTGTAGCAAATCGCACTCCTTTACATAGCCCTAATACCAACACTATGCCTAACCCTAACACCAACCCAAACCCAAAACCGGGAGTCAACCCGACCACAAACTCTAGCCCAAAACCTAATCACACACCCAGGGCCAACTGTAAGCACAGACCTCTGTTGTACACAACCCTGCAACCCAATGCAGCCTGAAATGTGATCCCAAACCTAACCCTTTCCCTTACCCTAACCCTAAACTTCACCCTAAACCTAGGCCTAACCCGAATACCAACCCTTGCCTGAAATCTGACCCCATCCCCAACACCAACCATAAACACAACCCACAAATTTTGACCAACCCTGCAGCAAATCGCACCCCTTAATGTACCCTAACAAAAACACAATGCCTAACTCTAACCCCAACCCTAACCCTAAACCTGGACCCAACCCTACCATGATATCTAGCCTGAAACCTAACCCCACACCCAAGGACAACCATAAACACAGCCCTCAGCTGTACACTGACCATGCGCCCCAACACAGCCCAAAAAGTGATGCTAAACCCAACCCTTTCTCTAGCCCTAACCATAGCCCTCACTTTAACCCTAGCCCTAAACCGAACACCAACCATCACATGAAATCTGACCCCATCCACAACAACCTTCATCACAAACCTCGACTTTTGACCAAACTTGCAGCAATACGCACCCCTTAAAGTAACCCTAACACCAACACTATGCCTAACCCTATCCCTAAGACAAACCCTAAACTTGGACCCAACACTACCATGATCTCTAGCCCGAAACCTAACCTCACACCCAAGGCCAACCGTAAACACAACCCTCAGCTGTACAGTGACCCTGCACCCCATCACGGTACAAAAAGTGACCATAAACACAACCCTTTCTCTAACCATAAGCCTAAATCTCACCCTGACCCTAGCCCTAACCTGAACACCAACACTCACCTAAAATCTGACCTCATCCCCAATGCCAAACGTAAACACAACCTACGAATTTTGACCAACCCAGCAGCAAATCATACCCCTTAATGTATCCCTAATACCAACATTATGCCGAACCCTAACCCAAACCCTAAACCTGGACCCAATCCTACCAAAATCTCAGACCTAACCCCCACCCAAGGCCAAACGTAAGCATAGCCCTCAGCTGTACACTGACCCTGCACCCCAATGCAGCATGAAAAGTGAACCTAAACAAAAACCTTTCTCTAACCCTAACCCTAACCATCACCATAAACCTAGCCCTAACCTGAACACCAACCCTTGCCTGAAATATGACGCCATCCCCTGGCCAACCCTAACTCAGCCCTTGACTTTTGACCAACCCTGCAACAAATCGCACCCGTAAATGTAATTCTAACATCAACACTATGCTTAACCCTAATGCTAACCCAAACCCTAACCCTAGCCCTAACCCAAACACCAACCTCGCCTGAAATCTGACCCCATTCCCTACACCAACGCTAAATACAACCCTCGACTTTTGGCCAAACCTGCAGCAAATTGCACCCCTTAATGTAACCCCAACACCAACACTATACCTAACCCTAACCCTAACCCAAACCCTAACCCTAGCCATAACCCGAACACCAACCTCGCCTGAAATCTGACCCCATCCCCTATTCCAATGCTAAACACAACCTTTGACTTTTGACAAACCCTGCAGCAAATCACACCCCTTAATGTAACCCTAACACCAACACTATGTCTTACCCTAACCCACACCCCAACCCTAATCCTGGACCCAACCGTACACGATATCTAGCTGGAAAACTAACCGCACACCAAAGGCCAACAGTAATCACAGTCCTCAGCTGTACACTGACTCTGCACCCCAACGCAGTACAAAAAATGACCCTAAACGCAACCCTTTCTCTAACCCTAAGCCTAACCCTCACCATAACCCTAGCCATAACCCGAACACCAACCCTCGCCTGAAATCTGACCCCATCCCCAATGCCAACCCTGAACACAACCCTCGACTTTTGACCAACCCTGCAGCTAATCGCACCCCTTAACGTAACCCTAACACCAACACTATGCCTAACCCTAATCCTAACCCTATCACAAACCCTAAACCTGGAGCCAGCCCTACCACAAACTCTAGCCAGAAACCTAACCCCACATCCAAAGCCAAATATAAGCCCAGCCCTCAGCAGTACAATGACCCTGCACACCAAAGCAGCCTGAAAAGTGAACTTAAACCCAACCCTTTCTCTAACCCTAAACCTAACCCTCACCATAACCCTTGCCCTACCCTGAACACCAACCCTCTCCTTCAATCTGACCCCATCCCCAACACCAACCCTAAACACAACTCTCAACTTTTGACCAACCTTGCAGCAAATTGCAACCCTTAACATAACCCTAGCAACAACACTATGCCTAACCCTACCACTAACCCAAACGTTAAACCTGGACCCAACACTACCATGTTCTCTAGCCCAAAACCTAACTGCACACCCAAGGCCAACCATAAGCACAGCCCTCAGATATACACTGACCATGCACCCCAATGCAGTCTGAAAGGTGACCCTGAATGCAACCCTTTCCCTAACCCTCACCCTAAACCTAGCCCTAAACCGAACACCAACCATCGCCTGAAATCTGACCCCATCTCCAACGCCAACCGTCAATAGAACCCAGGCTTTTGACCAACCCTGCAACAAATCGCCCCCTGTAACACAACCCTAACACCAACACTATGCCTAACAGTAACCCTAACCCAAACAATAAACCTGGACCCAATGCTACCACGATCTCTACCCCGAAACCTAAACCCACACTCTAGGTCAACCGTAAGCACTGCCCTCAGTTGTACACCGACACTGCACCCCAACACAGCCTGAAATGTGACCCTAAACTCAACCCTTTCTCTAACCCTAACCCTAACCCTCACCCCAACCCTAGTCCTAACAAGAACAACAACCCTTGCCTGAAATCTGATGCGATCCCCAACACCAACACTAACACAACCCTTGACTTTTGACCAACCCTGCAGCAAATCACACCTCTAAACGTAACCCTAACACCAACACCATGCCTAATCCTTCCCCTAACACAAACCCTAAACCTGGACCCAACTCGACAATGACCTCTAGCAAGAAACCTAACTCCACACTCACTGCCAAATGTAAACACAACCCTCTGCTGTACACCGACCCTGCACCCCAATGAAGCCCGAAAATTGACCCTAACCACAATCCTTTCTCTAACCCTAACCATAATCCTCACCCTAACCCTAGCCATAACACAAACACCAACCCTCGCCTGAAATCTGACCCCATCCCCAACACCAACCCTAAACAGAACCATGGACTTTTGACCAATCCTGCAGCAAATCACACTCCTTAACGTAACCCTAACACAAGCACTATGTCTAACCCTAACCCTAACCAAAACCCCAAACCTGGACTCAACCCTACCACGATCTCTAGCCTGAAACCTAACCCCACACCCAAGGCCAACTATAAGCACAGCTCTCAAATGTACACCGATCCTGCCCCCGGTGCAGCCTGAAAAGTGACACTAAACAAAACCCTTACTATAACCTTACCCTAAACCTCACTCAACCTAACCCTAAGCCAAACACCAACCCTCATGGGAAATCTGAACCCATCCCCAACATGAACCCTAAACAGAACCCTCGGCTTTTGACCAACCATGCATCAAATCGCACCCCTTAATGTAACCCTGACACCAACATTATTCCTAACCCTAACCCTAACCAAAACCCTAAACCTAGCCCTAACCTGAACATCAACCTTCCCCTGAAATCTGACCCCATCCCCAAAGCCAATCCTAAACACAACTCTCGATTTTTTACTAACCCTGCAGCAAATAGCACCAGTTAAGATAACCCTAACACCAACATTATGCCGAACCTTAACCCTAACCCAAACCCTAAACCTAGACCCAGCCCTACTACGATCTCTAGCCTGAAACCTAACCTCAAACCCAAGGCCAACAGTAAGCACAGCCCTCAGCTGTACACCGACCCTGCACCTAAATGCAGACTGAAAAGTGACCCTAAACTCAAACCTTTCTCTAATCCTAACCATAAACCTCACCCTAACCATAGACCTAAATTGAACACCAACCGTCGACTGAAATATGACCCCATACCCAACACCAAACCTAAACACAACTATCGATTTTTGACCAACCCTGCAGCAAATTGCACCCCTTAACATAACCCTAACACTAACACAATGCCTAACCCAACCCCTAAACCAAACCCTAAACCTGGACCCAACCTTACCACGATCTCTAGCCCAAAACCTGAACCCACACCCAAGGTCAACCATAAGCACAGTCATCTGCTGTACACTGACCCTTCACCCCAACACAACCAGAAACGTGACCCTAAACCCAACCCTTTCTCTAACCCTAACCCTAACCCTCAACATAAACCTACCCATAACCCGAACACCAACCCTCAATTGAAATCTGACCCCTTCCCCAATGCCAACCCTAAACACAACCCTCGACTTTTGACCCACCCTGCAGCAAATTGCACCCCTTAACATAACCCTAACACCAAGCCTACGCCTAACCCTAACCCTAACCCAAACCCTAAATCTGGACCCAACCCTACATGATCTCTAGCCCAAAACCAACCCCACACCCAAGGCCAATATAAACACAGCACTCAGCTGTACATTGACCCTGAACGCCTATGCATCCCGAAAGTGAACCTAAACCCAAACCTTTCTCAAACACTCACCCTAAACCTCACCCTAACCCTAGCCTTTACCCAAACTCCAACTCCCACCTGAAATCTGACCCGGTGCCCAACACCAACCCCTAAACACAACCCACGACTTTTGACCAACCCTGCAGCAAATTACAACCCTTCACATAACCCTAAAACCAACACTATACCTAACCCTAACGATGACCCAAACCCTAAACCTGGACCCAACTCTACAATGATATTTAGCCTGAAACCTAACTGCACACCAAAGCCCAACCATAAGCGCAGCCTTCAGCTATATACCAACACTACACCCCAACACAGTCTGAAAAGTGACCCTAAACCAAACCCTTTCTCTAACCTTAACCCTAACCCTCACCCTAATGCTAGCCCTAACCCGAATTTCAATTTCCCTGGCCATTAAACCTGATCCATCCCCAATGCCAACCCTAAACAAACCCCTCGACTTTTGACAAACCCCGCAGAAAATTGCACCCCTAAACGTAACCCTAAGACCAACACTATGCCTTATCCTAACCCTAACCAAAACCCTAAACCTGGGCACAACCCTCCCATGATCTCTTGCCTAAATCCTTGCACCACAACCAAGGCCAACCCTAAGCACAACCCTCAGCTGTACACCGATCCTGCACCCCAACGCAGCCCGAACCACACGAACCCTATCCATAGCCGAAATACCAATCCTCACCCGAAATTTGACCCCCCCCAATGCCAACCCGAACACAACCCTCGAATTTTTTTAAACTTTTTTTATTAATTAAAAAAAATTAACAAACAAGCCATTTAGAAATCATTCCATTCTACATATATAATCAGTAATTCTTAATAGCACATAGTTGCATATTCATCATTTCTTAGTACATCTGCATCGATTTAGAAAAAGAAATAAAAAGACAACAGAAAAAGAAATAAAATGATAATAGAGAAAAAAAACTATACATACCATACCACTTACCCCTCGCTCCCATTTACCACTATTTCAAACTGAATTTATTTTAACATTTGTTCCCCCTATCATTTATTTTTTTCATATGTTCTACTCTTCTGTTGATATAGTAGCTAAAAGGAGCATCAGACATAAGGTTTTCACATTCACAGAGTCTCATTGTGAAAGCTATATCATTGTTCAATCATCATCAAGAAACATCGCTACTGGAACACAGCACTACATTTTCAGGCAATTCCCTCCAGCCTCTCCACTACATCTTGAACAACAAGGTGATATCTACTTAATGCATAAGAATAACCTCCAGGATCACCTCTCGACTCTGTTTGGAATCTCTCAGCCATTGACATTTTGTCTCATTTTACTTTTCCCCCTTTTGGTCGAAAATGTTCTCTCAGTCTCTTGATGTTAATTCTCAGCTCACTCTAGGGTTTTTCTCAGTCCTTTGATGCTGAGTCTCAGCTCATTCCAAGATCTTTGTCCCACGTTGCCAGGAAGGTCCACACCCCTGGGAGTCATGTCCCATGCAGAGAGGGGGAGGGTGGTGAGACTGCTCATCATATTGGCTGGAGAGAGAGGCCACATCTGAGCAACAAAACAGGCTCTCTTGGGGGTGACTCTTAGGCCTAAATTTTAAGAAGACTTGACCTATCCTTTGTGGGGTTAAGCTTTATGTGAACAAACCCCAAGACTGGGGGCTCAGCCTATAGCTTTGGTTGTCCACACTGCTTGTGAGAATATCAAGATTTCAACTTGGGGAAGTTGAATTTCTCCCCACTCTCACCATTCCCTGAAGGGGGCTTGCAAATACTTTTCCAGTCACTGATCAAATCATTCTGAGATCCATCGGGGGATCACTCTGGACAAATCAACAAAATCTCATGTGCTACCTGAGATTCCAAGTACTTATGACATTCAATCAAACTATATACATGAGTTATATTAGGAAATGCTCTAGTCAAAATCTAAATTTTGTAACAAATAAACATTTTTTGCTTTAGTCTCACACATAAGGCGACATTTTAAAGTATTAGTTATCATCTATTTCCAGCACCCTGCAATAATGACAATTCTTTGTTCATCCTCGTGCAAAAATATTTTTAAAATTTGTACATTGTACGTTTCACTATTATTATACACTCTAAGCATTCCTAGATTATACCATCTCGATCTTTAACATCTATCTTTCTTTCTGATTTCATTTATGTCCCCAGCCCTCCTCCCTCTATCATTCTCACATGCAGCTTCATTCAGTGTTTTAACATAATTACATTACAGTTAGGTAGTATTGTGTTGTCCATTTCTGAGTTTTTGTATCCAGTCCTGTTGCACAATCCGTATCCCTTCAGCTCCAATTACCCACTATCTTACCCTATTTCTATCTCCTGATGGTCTCTGTTACCAGCAACATATTCCAAGTTTATTCACTAATGTCGGTTCATATCAGTGAGATCATACAGTATTTGTCCTTTAGTTTTTGGTAGTTTCACTCAGGATAATGCTCTTGAGGTCCGTCCATGTTGTTACATACTTCATAAGTTTATCCTGTCTTAGTGCTGCATAATATTACATCATATGTATATACCACAGTTTGTTTAGCCACTCGTCTGTTGATGGACATTTTGGCTGTTTCCATCTCTTTGCAGTTGTAAATAATGCTGCTATAAACATTGGTGTGCAAATGTCCGTTTGTGTCTTTGCCCTTAAGTCCTCTGAGCAGATACCTAGCAATGGTATTGCTGGGTCATATGGCAATTCTATATTCACCTTTTTGAGGAACAGCCAAACTGCCTTCCACAGTGGTTGCAACATTTGACATTCCCACCAACAGTGGTTAAGTGTTCCTCTTTCTCCACATCCTCTCCAGCACTTGTCATTTTCTGTTTTGTTGATAATGGCCATTCTGGTGGGTGTGAGGTGATATCTCATTGTGGTTTTGATTTGCATTTCTCTAATGGCCAGGGACATTGAACATCTCTTCATGTGCCTTTTGGCCATTTGTATTTCCTCTTCTGAGAAGTGTCTGTTCAAGTCTTTTTTCCATTTTGTAATTGGATTGGCTGTCTTTTTGCTGTTGAGTTGAACAATCTCTTTATAAATTCTGGATACTAGACCTTTATCTGATATGTCATTTCCAAATATTGTCTCCCATTGTGTAGGCTGTCTTTCTACTTTCTTGATGAAGTTCTTTGATGCACAAAAGAGTTTAATTTTGAGGAGCTCCCGTTTGTTTATTTCTTTCTTCAGTGCTCTTGCTTTAGGTGTAAGGTCCAGAAAACTGCGTCCAATTATAAGATTCATAAGATATCTCCCTACATTTTCCTCTAACTGTTTTATGGTCTTAGACCTAATGTTTAGATCTTTGATCCATTTTGAGTTAACTTTTCCATAGGGTGTGAGATATGGGTCCTCTTTCATTCTTTTGTATATGGATATCCAGTTCTCTAGGCACCATTTATTGAAGAGACTGTTCTGTCCCAGGTGAGTTGGCTTGACTGCCTTATCAAAGATCAAATGTCCATAGATGAGAAGGTCTATATCTGAGCACTCTATTTGATTCCATTGGTTAATATATCTATATTTATGCCAGTACCATGCTGTTTTAACCACTGTGGCTTCATAATATGCCTTAAAGTCAGGCAGCATGAGACGTGCAGCTTTGTTTTTTTTCCTCAAGATACTTTTAGCAATTCGGGGCACCCTGCCCTTCCAGATATATTTGCTTATTTGTTTTCTATTTCTGAAAAGTAAGTTGTTGGGATTTTGATTGGTATTGAGTAGAATCTGTAAATCAATTTAGGTAGAATTGACATCTTAACTATATTTAGTCTTCCAATCCATGAACATGGTATGCCCTTCCATCTATTTAGGTCTTCTGTGATTTCTTTTAACAGTTGTTTGTAGTTTTCTTTGTATAGGTCTTTTGTCTCTTTAGTTAGATTTATTCCTAAGTACTTTATTCTTATAGTTGCCATTGTAAATGGAATTTGTTTCTTGATATCCCCCTCAGACTGTTCATTGCTAGTGTATAGAAACACTACAGATTTTTGAATGTTGATCTTGTAACCTGCCACTTTGCTGTACTCGTTTATTAGATCAAGTAGTTTTTTTGTGGATTTTTCAGGGTTTTCGATGTATAGTATCATATCATCTGCAAACAGTGATAGTTTTACTTCTTCCTTTCCAATTTTCATGTCTTGTATTTCTTTTTCTTGCCTAATTGCTCTGGCTAGAACTTCCAACACAATGTTGAATAGCAGTGGTGATAGTGGACATCCTTGTCTTGTTCCTGATCTTAGGGAGAAAGTTTTCAATATTTCCCCATTAAGGATGATATTAGCTGTGGGTTTTTCATATATTCCCTTCATCATTTTAAGGAGGTTCCCTTGTATTCCTATCCTTTGAAGTGTTTTTAACATGAAAGGATGTTGAATCTTGTCAAATGCCTTCTCTGTGATTTTTCTGCTTTGATTTGTTGATATGGTGTATTACATTAATTGATTTTCTTATGTTGAACCATCCTTGCATACCTGGGATGAATCCTACTTGGTCATGATGTATAATTCTTTTAATGTGTTGCTGGATTCGATTTGCTAGAATTTTGTTAGGATTTTTGCATCTATATTCATTAAAGAGATTGGTCTGTAGTTTTCTTTTTTTGTAATATCTTTGCCTGGTTTTGGTATGAGGGTGATGTTGGCTTCATAGGATGAATTAGGTAGCTTTCCCTCCACTTCAATTTTTTTGAAGAGTTTGAGCAGAGTTGGTACTAATTCTTTCTGGAAGGTTTTGTGGAAGTCACATGTGAAGCTGTCTGGTCCTGGAATTTTCTTTTTGGGAAGCTTTTGAATGACTGATTCAATTTCTTTAGTTGTGATTGGTTTGTTGAGGTCATCTATTTCTTCTTGAGTCAAAGTTGGTTGTTCATGCCTTTCTAAGAACTTATCCATTTCATCTACATTGTTGTATTTATTAGCATAAAGTTGTTCATAGTATCCTGTTATTAAACTCCTTTATTTCTGTGAAGTCAGTGGTTATGTCTCCTCTTCCATTTCTGATCTTATTTATTTGCATCCTCTCTCTTCTTCTTTTTGTCAATCTTGCTAAGGGCCCATCAATCTTATTGATTTTCTCATAGAACCAACTTCTGGTCTTATTGATTTTCTCTATTGTTTTCATGTTCTCAATTTCATTTATTTCTGTTCTAATCTTTGTTATTTCTTTCCTTTTGCTTGCTTTGGTGTTAGCTTGCTGTTCTTTCTCCAGTTCTTCCAAGTGGACAATTAATTCCCGAATTTTTGCCCTTTCTTCTTTTTTGATATAGGCATTTAGGGCAATAAATTTCCCTCTTAGCACTGCCTTTGCTGCATCCCATAGGTTTTGATATGTTATGTTTTCATTTTCATTTGCCTCGAGATATTTACTAGTTTCTCTTGTAATTTCCTCCTTGACCCACTGATTGTTTAAGAGTGTGTTGTTGAGCCTCCACATATTTGTGAATTTTCTGGCACTCTGCCTATTATTGATTTCCAACTTCATTCCTTTATGATCTGAGAAAGTGTTGTGTATGATTTCAAACTTTTTAAATTTGTTGAGACTTGCTTTGTGACCCAGCATATGGTCTATCTTCGAGAATGATCCATGAGCACTTGATAAAAAGGTGTATCCTGCTGTTGTGGGGTGTAATGTCCTATAAATGTCCTTTAAGTCTAGCTCATTTATTGTAATATTCAAATTCTCTGTTTCTTTATTGATCCTCTATCTAGATGTTCTGTCCATTGATGAGAGTGGGGAATTGAAGTCTCCAACTATTATGGTAGATGTGTCTATTTCCCTTTTCAGTATTTGCAGTGTATTCCTCACGTATTTTGGGGCATTCTGATTTGGTGCGTAAATATTTATGATTGTTATACCTTCTTGTTTAATTGTTCCTTTTATTAGTAGATATTATCCTTCTTTGTCTCTTTTAACTGTTTTACATTTGAAGTCTAATTTGTTGGATATTAGTATAGCTACTCCTGCTCTTTTCTGGTTTCTATTTGCATGAAATATCTTTTCTCAACCTTTCACTTTCAACCTATGTTTATCTTTGGGTCTAAGATGTGTTTCCTGTAGATAGCATATAGAAGGATCCTGTTTTTTAATCCATTCTGCCAGTCTATGTCTTTGTTTGGGGAGTTCAATCCATTAACATTTAGTGTTATTACTGTTTGCGTAGTACTTTCCTCTACCATTTTGCCTTTTGTATTATATATATCATATCTAATTTTCCTTCTTTCTACACTCTTCTCCACACCTCTCTCTTCTATCTTTTCATATCTGTCTCTAGTGCTCCCTTTAGTATTTCTTGCAGAGCTGGTCTCTTGGTCACAAATTCTCTCAGTGACTTTTTGTCTGAAAATGTTTTAATTTCTCCCTCATTTTTGAAGGACAATTTTGCTGGATGTAGAATTCTTGGTCGGCAGTTTTTCTCTTTTAGTAGTTTAAATATATCATCCCACTGTCTTCTCGCCTCCATAGTTTCTGCTGAGAAATCTACACACAGCCTTATTGGGTTTCCCTTGTATGTGATGGATTGCTTTTTCTTGCTGCTTTCAAGATCCTCTCTTTCTCTTTGACCTCTGACATTCTGACTAGTAAGTGTCTTGGAGAACGTCTATTTGGATCTATTCTCTTTGGGGTGTGCTGCACTTCTTGGATCTGTAATTTTAGGTCTTTCATAAGAGTTGGGAAATTTTCAGTGATAATTTCTTCCATTAGCTTTTCTCCTCCTTTTCCCTTCTCTTCTCCTTCCAGGACACCCACAACACGTATATTTGTGCGTTTCATATTATCATTCAATTCCCTGAGCCCCTGCTCATATTTTTTCATTCTTTTCCCTATAATTTCTGTTTCTTTTTGGATTTCAGATGTTCCATCTTCCAGTTCACTAATTCTAACCTCTGTCTCTTGAAATCTACCATTGTAGGTTTCCATTGTTTTTTTCATCTCTTCTACTGTATCTTTCATTCCCATAAGTTCTGTGATTTGTTTTTTCAGACTTTCCATTACTTCTTTTTGTCCATTCCTTACCTTCTTCATGTCCTCCCTCAATTCATTGTTTTGTTTTTTGATGAGGTTTTCCATTTCTGTTCATATATTCAGAATTAGTTGTCTCAGCTCCTGTATCTCATTTGAACTTTTGGTTTGTCCCTTTGACTGGGCCATATCTTCAATTTTCCTGGTGTGCTTTGTTATTTTTTGTTGGTGTCTGGACATTTAATTACCCGAATTAGTTTATTCTGGAGATTGCTTTCACTTATCTTATCTAGGGTTTTCTTTCTAGATGAGTTTGTTGTCTATCTGTTCTTTGACCTTCAGTTCAGCTTTCTCTGGGCCTCTAGCTTAAGTTTTGTTTAACAGAGGGTAATTTTTCATTTCTTGTTTTCTTGTTTCTTGTCCTGCTTGTAAGGTGCCTTTTTCCTCCCAACCCTTAGAAGGGTCTACATAGGTATTACAGACTCCAGCCGGGTTTTCCTGGACTAAACTGGCCTCCTACAGGGGGAAGGAGCCAACTGCATCAGTTTTCCCTGAGCAACCCTCGACTTTTGACAAACGCTGGAGAAAATAGCACCCCTAAACAACCATAACAGCAAAACTATGCCTAATTATAAAATCAACCCAAACCCTAAACATGGACCCAACCCTACCATGAACTCTCACCTGAATACTAACCCCACAACCAATACCAACCCTCTCTGTACTCAGACCCAGCAAGCCAATGCTAACCAAAATGTAACCCTAATCCCAAACCTTTCTCTAACCATCAATCTAACCCTCACCCTAACCCTAGCACTAACCAAAACACCAACCCTCACTTAAGCCTGGTCCCATCCCCAACACCAACCCTAAACACAATGTTTGACTTTTGATCTACCTTGTAGAAAATCGCACCTCTAAACATAACCGTAACACCAACACAATGCCTAATACTAACCCTAACCCAAACCCTAAACATGGACCCATCCCTAACATGATCTCTCACCTAAATCCTAACCCCACAACCAAGGCCAACCCTAAGGACCACCCTCAGCTATACACCAACCCTGCACCCCAACAAGCCTGAAATGTAACTCTAAACCCAACCCTTTCTCTAATCCAAAACCTAACCCTCACACTAACCCAAGCCCTAACCGAAACACCATCCCTGGACTGAAATCTGATCCCATCCCCAACTCCAACCCTAAACAGATCACACGAATTTTGAGGAACACTCCAGCAATTTGCACGCTTAAATGTAACCACAACACCAACACTATGCATAATCCTAACCCTAACCGAAACCATAAAACTGGACCAAACACTACCTTGATCTCTCACCTGAAATAAACCCAAGACCAAAGTCAACACTTAACACAACCCTCAGCTGTACAGGGACCCTGCACCACAATGCAGCTAGAAATATAAAACTAAACCCAACCCTTTCTCTAACCCAAACCCTAAACCTCACCCTTACCCTAGCCCGAACTGAAACACCCACCATCGCCTAAAATCTGCCCCCATCCCCAACGACAACTGTAAACACAACCCTCGACTTTTGACCAACCCTGCAGCAAATCACACCCCTAAACGTAACCCTTACACCAACACTATACCTAATTCTAATGCTAACCCAAATCATAAACCTGGACCCATCCCTACCATGATCTCCTGCATGAATCCTAGCCCCACAACCAAGGTCAACCCTAAGCACAACCCTCAGCTGTACACGAGCCTGCACTCCAATGCAGCCCGAAATGTAACTCTAACCCCAACCCCAGCCCTTTCTCTAACCCTAACCCTATACCTCACCCTAAACCTACCCTAACCAAACACGAACCCTTGCCTGAAATCTGACCCCATCCCCAACACCAACCCTAAACACAACCCTCGAGTTTTGACCAAACCTGCAGCATATCGCACCCCTATATATAACCCTAACACCAACACTATGCCCATTCCTAAATCTAGCCCAAACCCTAAACCTGGACCCCCCCCACCATGATCTCTCTTCTGAATCCTAATCACACAACCAAGGCCAATCCAAAGCACAACCTTCAGCTGTACACTGATCCTGCACCCCAGGCAGCCCAAAACATAAACCTAACCCCAATCTTTCTCTGACTCTAACCCTAACCCTACTCTAACCCTAATCCTAACTGAACACCAACCCTTGCCTGAAATCTGACCGCATCCCCAATGCCAACCCTAACCACAACCCTCGACTTTTGACCAACCCTGCAGCAAATCACACCTGTAAACATAACCCTAACACCAACAGTATGCCTAATCCTATCTCTAAACCAATCCCTAAACCTGGACCCAACCCTACAATGATCTCTAGCCTGAAACCTAAACCCACATCCAAGGCGGACCCTAAGCACAACCCTTACATGTACACCAACCCTGCACCACAACACACCCCGAAACGTAAACCTAAACTCAGCCCTTTCTCTAACCTGTAACCAAACCCTCAACCTAACCCTAGCCCTAACACAAACACCAGCCCTCGCCTGAAATCTGATCTCATCCCCAATGACAACCCTAAGCACAACCCTGGACTTTTGACCAACTCTGCAGCAATTCGCACCCCTAAACATAACCCTAACACTAACAGTATGCCTAATCCTATTCCTAAACCAATCCCTAAACCTGGACCCAACCCTACCATGATCGCCTGCATGAATCCTAACCCCACAACCAAGGCCAGACCTAAGCACAACCCTCAGCTGTACAGTGAACCTGCACCCCAACACAGCCCAAAACGTAACCCTATCCCCAACACTTTCTCTAACCCTAACCCTCAACTTAACCATAGCTCTAACTGAAACACCAACCCTGGCCTGTAAACTGACCTCATCCCCAAAGCCAACCCTAAACACAACCCTCGATTTTTGACCAACCCTGCAGCCAATTGCACCCCTAAACGTAACCCTAACACCAACACTATGCCTAATCTTAACCCTACCCAAGCCCTAAAACTGGGCTGAACCCTACCATGATCTCTCGCCTGAATCCTAACCCCACAACCAAGGCCAACCCTAAGGACCACCCTCAGCTATACACCAACCCTGCACCCCAACAAACCCGAAACGCAACTCTAACCCCAACCCTTTCTCTAATTCGAACCCAAACCCTCACACTAACCCAAGCCCTAACCGAAACACCATCCCTCAACTGAAATCTGATCCCATCCCCAACACAACCCTAAACAGATCACACGAATTTTGAAGAACACTGCAACAAATTGCACGCCTAAATGTAACACCAACACCAACACTATGCATAATCCTATCCCTATACGAAGCACTAAACCTGGACCAAACATTACCATGATCTCTCACATGAATTAAACTCACAACCAAGGCCAACCCTATCACAACCTTCAGCTGTACACTGACCCTGCACCACAACGCAGCTAGAAACGTAACCCTAAACTCAACCCTTTCTCTAACCCTAACCTTAAACCTCACCCTTACCCTAGCCCTAACTGAAACACCCACTATTGCCTAAAATCTTCCCCCATCCCCTACGACAACCATAAACACAGCCCTCAGCTTTTGACCAACCCTGCAGCAAATCACACCCCTAAACGTAACCATAACACCAACACTATGCCTAATCTTAACCCTAACACAAACCCTAAAACTGGACCCAACACTACAATGATCTCTTGTATGAATCCTATCCCCAAAACCATGGCCAACCTTAAGCACAACCCTCAGCTTTACACTGAACATGCAACCCAATGCAGCCCAAAACGTAACCCTAAAACCAACCCTTTCTTTACCTGTAACCTTAACCCTCACCCTAACCCCAGCCCTAACAGAAACACCAACTCTTGCCTGGAATCTGACCCCATCTGCAACGCCAACTTTAAACACAACCCTCGCCTTTTGACCAACCCTGCAGCAAATCAAACCCACAAACGTAACTCTAACACCAACACCATGCCTAATCCTAACCCTAAGCCAATCCTAAACCTGGTTCCAACCCTACCATAATCTCTTGCCTGAATCGTAACCCCACAACCAAGGCCAACCATTAGCACAACCCTCAGCTGCACACCGACCCTGTACCCCAACACAGCCCTAAACGAAACCCTAACCACAACCCTTTCTATAACCCTAACCCTAAACCTCACCCTAACCCTAGCACTAACTGAAACACCAACCTTGCCTGAAATCTGACCCCATCCCCAATGCCAACCCTAAACATAACCCTCGACTTTTGACCAACCCTGCAGCAAATCGCACCTAAATGTAGCCCTAACACAAACACTAAGCCTAATCCCAACCCTAACCCAAACCTTAAACCTGGACCCAACCCTATCATGATCTCTCGCCTGAATCCTAACCCCACTACTAAGGCCATCCCTAAGCACAACCCTCAGCTGAACACTGACCTTGCACTTCAATGCAGTCTGAACTGTAAGCCTAATCCCAATCCTTCCTCTAATCCTAAACCTAACCCTCACCCTAACCCTATCCCTAACCGAAACACCAACCCTCGCCTGAAATCTGACCCAATCCCCAATGCCAACCCTAAATACAACCCTCGACTTTTGTACAACACTGCATGAAATCAAACCCCTAAACATAACCCTAATATCAACACTATGCCTAATCCTAATGCTAACCCAAAACCTAAACCTGAACCCAACCCTACCATGATCTCCTGCCTGAATCCTAACCCCACAATCAAGGCCAACCCTAAGTAAAACCCTCAGCTGTACACTAACCCTGCACCCCAGCACAGACAGAAACATAACCCTAAGCCCAACCCCTTCTCTAACCCTAACCCTAACCCTCACCCTAACTCTAGCCCTAACCGAAACACCAACCCTCGCCTGAAATCTGACCCCATTCCCAACGCCAACCCTAAACACAACCCTCGACTTTTGACCAACCCTGCAGCAAATCGCACCGCAAATGTAACCCAACACCAATACTATGCCTAATCCTAACCCTAAACCAAAACCTAAACATGGACCCAATCCTACCATGATCTCTCGCCTGGAACCTAACCCCACTACCAAGGCCAATGCTAAGCACAAGTCTCAGGTGTACACCGACCCTGCACACCAACACAGCTAAAAAAGGAACCCTAACCCAAACCCTTTCTCTAACACTTACACTAAGCTGGACCGTAACCCTAGCCTTAACTGAAACACGAAACCTTGCCTGAAATCTGACCCCATCCCCAACACAAACCCTAAACACAGTCCTCGACTTTTGACCAACCCTGCAGCAAATCACACCCACAAACGTAACCCTAAAACCAACATTATGCCTAATCCTAACCCTAATCCAACCCGAAAACTGGACACATCCCTACCATGATCTTTCGCCTGAATCCTAACCCCACAACCAAGGCCAACCCTAAACACAACCCTCAGTTGAACACCGACCCTGCAACCCAACGCAGCCCGAAACGTAACCCTAACACAAACCCTTTTTGCAAGCATAACCCTGACCTTTACCCTAACCCTAAAACTAACCAAAACACCAAACCGCGCCTGAAATCTGACCCAACCCTCCACGCAAACCCTAAACACAACCCTCGACTTTTGACCAACCCTGCAGCAAATTGCACCCCTAAACGTAACCCTAACACCAAACCCTAAACCTGAACACAACCCTATCATGAACCTTCACCTGAATCCTAACCCCATAACCAAGGCCAACCCTAAGCACAACCCTCAGCTGTACACTGACCCAGCAATCCAACACAGCCTGAAACATAACCCTAAGCCCAACCTTTTCTCTAACCTTAACCCTAACCCTCACCAACCCTAGCCCTAACCAAAACACCAACCCTCGCCTGAAATCTGACCCCATCCCCAACGCCAACCATAAACACAACCCTCGACTTTTGACAAACCCTGCAGTAAATTGCAACCCCAAACGTAACCCTAACACCAACACTATGCCTAATCCTAACTCTTACCCAAACCCTAATCCTGGAACCAACCCTACCATGATCTCTTGCCTGAATCCTAACCCCACAAACAAGGCCAACCCCAAGTAAAACTATCAGATATACACTGACCCTGCAACCAAACGCAACCTGAAACGTAACCCTATCCCCAACCCTTTCTCTAACCCTAAACCTAAACCTCACCCTAACCTTAGCCCTAAATGAAACACCAAACCTCATCTGAAATCTGCCGACATGCCCAACGCCAACCCTAAACATAACCTTCGACTTTTGACCAACCCTGCAGCAAATTGCACCACTAAACATAACCCTAATACTGACAGTATGCCTAATCTTAATGCTAACCCAAAACCAACACCTGGACCCAACCCTACAATGATCTCTTTCCTCAATCCTAACCCCACAACCAAGGCCAACCGTAAGCACAACCCTCAGCTCTACCCACCTGCACGCCAACGCAGCCTGAATCATTACACTAATCCCAACCCTTTCTCTAACCCTAACCCTAAACCTCACCCTAAAGGTACCACTAAACGAATCACCAACCCTCGCCTGAAATCTGACCCCATCCCCAACACCAACCTTAAACACAACCCTCGACTTTTGACCAACCCTGCAACAAATTGCAGCCCCAATGTAACCCTAACACCAATATTATGCCTAATCATAAACCTAACCCAAACCCCCAACCTGGACCCAACCCTACAATTATCTCTCGCCTGAAGCCTAATCCAACAACCAAGACCAACCCTAAGCACAACCCTCAACTGTACACTGACCCAGCACCAAAATGCAGCCCAAAACGTAACCTTAACCCCAACACATTCTCTAAACCTAACCCTAAATCCTAACCCTAACCCTAACCCTAACCCTAATCCTAACCTTAACCTTAACCCTGCAGGTATTCACAACCCTAAACGTAACACTAACACCAATGCTACGCCTAAACCTAACCCTAACCCAAACCCGAAAACTGGAGCAAATCCTACCATGATCTCTCACCTGAATCCTATCCCCACAACCAAGGCCAACCCTAAGCACAACCCTCAGCTGTACATCGACCATGCACCCCAATGCAGCCCAAAACATAACCCTAACTGGGACTCTTTCTCTAACCCTATCCCTAAGCCTCACCCTAACTCTAGCCCTAACCGAAACACCAACCCTCATCTGAAATCTGACCACATCCCCAACACCAACCCTAAACACAACCCTCGACTTTTGACAAACCCCGCAGAATATTGGACCACTAAATGTAACCCTAACACCAACACTATGATTATCCTAACCCTAACCAAAACCCTAAACCTGGACACAACCCTACCATGATCTCTCACCTAAATCCTATCCCACAACCAAGGCCAACACTAAGCACAACCCTCAGCTGTACACCAATCCTGCACCCCAATGCAGCCCAAACCATAATACTAACCCCAACATTTTCTCCATCTGTAACATAAAGCTCACCGTAACCCTAGCCCTAACCAAAATATCAACACTCACCTGAAATCTGAACCCATCCCCAACATCAACCCTACATACAACCCTCATCTTTTGACCAACCCTGCAGCAAATTGCACCATTAAATGTAACCCTGACACCAGCACTTTGCCTAATCCTAACCCTAACTCAACCCCTAAACATGGACCCTACCCTACAATGATATCTCACCTGAATCCTAACCACACAACCAAAGGCATCACTAAGCACAACCTTCAGCTGTGCACCGACCCTGCATCCCAATACAGCCCAAAACGTAACCCTAAACCCAACCCTTTCTCTAAATGTAACCCTAAACCTCAACCTAACCCTAGGCCTACACAAAACACCAACCCTCACCTGAAATATGACCCCACCCCCAACACCAAACCTCGACTTTTGAACAACCCTGCAGGAAATGGCACCCCTAAATGTAATATTAACAATAACACTATGCCTAATCCTAACCCTAACCCAAACCCTAAACTTGCACCCAACCATACCATGATCTCTCGCCTGAATCCTAACAACACAACCAAGGCCAACCTTAAGCAGAACACCAGGCTGTACACCGACCCTGCTCACCAACGCAGCCCAAAATGTATCCCTAACCCCAACCCTTTACCTAATCTTAACCCTAAAACTAACCCTAACTCTAGCTCTAACCCAAACACCAACCCTCATCTGAAATCTGACCCCATCCCCAACGCAACCCAAAACACAACCCTTGACTTTCTACAAACTCTGCAGCATATAGTCCCCCTAAATGTAACCCTAACACCAACACTAGGCCTAAACCTAACCATAACCCAAACCCTAAACCTGGATCCAACACTACCATGATCTCTCACCTGAATCCTATCCCCATAACCAAAGCTACCCTAAGCACAACCCTCAGCTGTACACTGGCCCTGCAACCCAACGCAGCCCGAAACCTAAACCTAACCCCTACCCTTTCTCTAGCCCTAACCTTAACCCTCACCCTAACCCTAGTCCTAACTGAAACACCAACCCTCACCTGAAATCTGAACCCATACCAAATGGCAACCCTAAACACAACCATCGACTTTTGACCAACACTGCAGAAAATTGCATCCCAAAACATAACCCTAACACCAACATGATGCCTAATTCTAATCCTAACCGAAACTCTATACTGGATCCAACCTTACAACAATCTCTAGCCCAAAACCCCTACCCCACACCCAAGGCCAACCCGAAGCACAACCCTAAGCTGTACATAGACCCTGCACCTCAACGCAGCCCGAGACGTAACCCTAACCCCAAATCTTTCTCTATTGTAATCTTAACCCTCACCCTAACCCTAACTTAACTGGAACACTAACCATCGCCTAAAATCTGTCACCATCCTCAGTGCCAAACTTAAACACAACACTCGACTTTTGACCAACCTTGCAGCAAATCGCACCCCTAAACATATTCCTAACACCAACACTATGCCTAACATTAACCCTAACCCAAACCCTAAACTGGACCCATCCCTACCACAATCTCTAGACCAAAACCTAATCCCACACCCGAGGCCACCCCTAAGCACAACCCTCATCTGTACACCAACCCTGCAACCCAATGCAGTCTGATACATAATCCCAACCCACATTTTCTCTAACCATAAACCTAACCCTTACCCTAACCCTAGCCCGAACACGAACAACAACTCCCTCCAGCAATATGACCCCAACCCCAACGCCAACCCTAAACACAACCCTATAATTTTGATCAACCCTGCAGAAAATCGCACCCCTAAACCTAACCCTAACACCAACACTATGCCTAACCCTAAGCCTAACCCACACCCTAAACCTGGGCCCAAGCCAACCACAATCTCTAGTCAGAAACCTAACCACAAACCGAGGCCAACCCTTAGCAATACCTTCAGCTGTACACCGACCCTGCACCACAAAGCAGCCCAAAACGTAACCCTATCCCCAACCCTATCTCTAACCCAACCCTAACAATCACCCTAAACCTGACCCTAACACGAACACCAACAATCGCCTGAAATCTGACCCAATCCACAACGCCTACCATAAACACAACCCTCAACTTTTGACCAACCCTGGAGCAAATCAAAACCCTAAACATAACCATAACACCAACACTATGCCTAAACCTAACCCTAAAACAAGCCCTAAACCTGAACCCAAACCTACCATGATCTCTAGCCTGAAACCTGACCACACACCCAATTCCAACCTGAAGCACAACCCTCAGCTGTACACCCAACATGAACCCCAGTGCAGCCTGAGACATAACTCTAACCCCAACCCTTACTCTAACCATAAACCTAATCCTCATCCTAACCCTAGCCTTAACCCAAACACCAACCCTCCCCTGAAATATGACCCAATCCTCAATGCCAAACCTAAGCACAACCATTGACTTTTGACCAACCCAGCAGCAAATCGCACCCCTAAACATAACCCTATCTCCAACACTATGCCTAACCCTAACCCTAACCCAACCATAAACCTGGACCCAACCCTAACACAAACTCTAGCCTGAAACTTAAACCCACACCCAAGGCCAGCCCTAAGCACAACCCTCAGTTTTACAGCGAACTTGAACCCCAATGCAGCCGGAGTCATAACCCTAAACCCAACAATTTCTCTAACCCTACCCCTAACTCTCACCCTAAACCTAGCCCTAACTCAAACACCAACCCTCGCCTGAAATGTTTCCCCATCCCCAACGCTGACCTGAAACAAAGCCCTTGACTTTTGAAAAACCATGCAGCAATTAGCACCACTAAAAGTAATGCTAACACAAACACTATGCCTAATCCTAACCCTCATCAAATCCTAAATCTGGACCCAACCTTACCATGATCTCTATTTTGAATCCTACTCCCATAACGAAGGCCAACCCTAAGCACCACCCTCAGTTATACACTGACCCTGTGCCCCAATGCACCCTGAAATGTAACCCTAACACCAACCCTTTCTCTAAACCTAACTCTAACCTTCACCCTAACACAAGGCCAAACCGAAACACCATCCCTCGCCTGAAATCTGACCCCATCCCCAATGCCACCCTAAACAGAACCCACGAATTTTGATGAACCCTGCAGTAAATCGCATGCCAAAACATAACCCAACCACGAACACTATGCCTAATCCTAACCCTGACTGAAACCCTAAACCTGGGCCAATCCCTACCATGATCTCTCGCCTGAATTCTAACCCCACAACCAAGGCCAACCTTTAGCACAACTCTCAGCTGTACACTGACCTTGCACCCCAACGCAACCCGAAACGTAACCCTAAACCCAACCCTTTCTCTAACCCTATACCTAAACGTCAAACTTACCCTAGCCCTAACCTAAATACCCACCATCGCCTGAAATCTGTGCCATCCCCAACATCAACCCTAAACACAATCCTCGATTTTGACCAACCATGCAGTAAATCACACCCCTAAACATAACCCTAACACCACCACTATGCCTAATCCAAACCCTAACGCAAGCCCTAAACCTGGACTGAACCCTACCATGATTTCTCACCTGAATCCTAACCTCACAACCAAGGCCAACCCTAAATACAACCCTCAGCTGTATACCGACCATGCACCCCAATGCAACCTGAAACATAACCCTAACCCCAACCTCTTCTCTAACCCTAACCCTAAAACTCACACTAACCTTATCCATAACTGAAAAACCGATCCTCACCCGAAATCTGACCCCACCCCCAACACCAAAACAAACACAACCCTCGACTTTTGACAAACCCTGCAGCAAATTGCACCCTTAAACGTAACCATAACACCAAAACTATGCCTAATTACAAAATTAACCCAAACCCTAAACATGGACCCAACCCTACCATGAACTCTTGCCTGAATACTAACCCCACAACCAATACCAACCCTAAGAACAACCCTCAGCTGTACTCAGACCCTGTACCCCAATGCTAACCAAAAAGTAACCCTAATCCCAAACCTTTCTCTAACCCTCAATCTAACCCTCACCCTAACCCTAGCCCTAACCAAAACACCAACCCTTACTTGAAGCCTGGTCCCATTCCTAACGCCAACCCTAAACACAGTCTTCAACTTTTGACCTACCCTGTAGCAAATTGCACCCCTAAACATAACCCTAACACCAACACAATGCCTAATACTAACCCTAACCCAAACCCTAAACATGGACCCAACCCTAACATGATCTCTCACCTAAATCCTAACCCCACCACCAAGGCCAACCCTAAGGACCACCCTCAGCTGTACACCAACCCTGCATCCCAACAAGCCTGAAACGCAGCTCTAACCCCAACCCTTTCTCTAATCTGAACCCTAACCCTCACCCTAACCCAAGCCCTAACCAAAACACCATCCCTCGACTGAAATCTGATCCCATCCCCAACTCCAACCCTAAACAGATCACACGAATTTTGAAGAACACTCCAGCAAATTGCATGCCTAAGTGTAACCACAACACCAACACTATGCATAATCCTAACCCTAACCAAAACCCTAAAACTGGACCAAACACTACCATGATCTCTCACCTGAATTAAACCCAAGACCAAGGCCAACCCTTAGCACAACCCTCAGCTGTACAGGGACACTGCACCATAACGCAGCTAGAAACGTAACCCTAAACCCAAACTTTCCTCTAACCCGAACCCTAAACCTCACCCTTACCCTAGCCCGAACTGAAACACCCACTGTCGCCTAAAATCTGCCCCCATCCCCATCGACAACCGTAAACACAACCCTCAACTTTTGACCAGCCCTGCAGCAAATCGCACCCCTAAACGTGACCACAACACCAACACTATGCCTAATCCTAATGCTAACCCAAACCCTAAACCTGGACCCAACCCTATCATGAATACTGCATGAATCTTAACCCCACAACCAAGGCCAACCCTAAGCACAACCCTCAGCTGTACACCGACCCTGCACCCCAACACAGCCCAAAACGTAAATCTAACCCCAACTCCAGCCCTGTCTCTAACCCTACCCTAAACCTCACCCTAACCCTAGCCCTAACCAAAACACGAACCCTCACCTGAAATCTGACCCCATCCCTAACACCAACCCTAAAAACAACCCTCGAGTTTTGACCAAACCTGCAGCATATTGCACCCCTAAATATAACCCTAACACCAACACTATGCCCATTCCTAAGCCTAACCCAAACCCTAAACCTGGACCTACCCCTACCATGATCCCTCGCCTGAATCCTAACCCCACAACCAAGGTCAATCCAAAGCACAACCTTCAGCTGTACACAACCCTGCATCCCAACACAGCCCAAAACATAAACCTAACCCCAACCTTTCTCTGACTCTAACCCTAATCCTCACTCTAACCCTAGCCCTAACCGAAACACCAACCCTCGCCTGAAATCTGAACCCATCCCCAATGCCAACCCCAAAGACAACCCTCGACTTTTGACCAACCCTGCAGCAAATGCACCTCTAAACATAACCCTAACACCAACACTATGCCTAATCCTTTCCCTAATCCAATCCCTAAACCTGGACCCAACCCTACAACGATCTCTAGCCTGAAACCTAAACCCACACCCAAGGTGGACCTTAAGCACAGCCCTTACCTGTACACTGACCTTGCACCAAACGCAGCCCAAAATGTAACCCTAAACCCAACCGTTTCTCTAACCCTTAGCCTAACCCTCAACCTAACCCTAGCCCTAACACGAACACCAGCCCTTGCCTGAAATCTGACCTCATCCCCAATGCCAACCCTAAACACTACCCTCGATTTTTGACCAACCCTGCAGCAAATCGCACCCCTAAACGTAACCCTAATGCTAACACTATGTTGTTGGTCAACACAATACCTAACCCTAACAATAACCCAAACCCTAAACCTGTACCCAACCCTACCAGGATCTCTAGCTCAAAACCTAACCCCACAGCAAAGGCCAACCCTAAGCACAGCCCTCAGCTGTGCACCAAGTATGCAACCTAACGCGGTGTGAAACGTAACCCTAACTCCAACCATTTCTGTAACCCTAAACCCAACTATCCCCCTAACCCGTGCCCTAACTCGAACACTAACCCTCGCCTGAAATCTCACCCCACCCCAGTGCCAATGCTAAACACAACCACGACTTTTGACCTACCCTGTAGCAAATCGCACCCCTAAACGTGACCCTAACACCAACACTATGCCAAATCCTAACCCTAACTCCAACTCTAAACAAAGATCTAACCCTACCACGATATCTAGCTCAAAACCTAACCCCACAGCAAAGGCCAATCCTAAGCACAGCCCTCAGCTGTACACCGAACCTGCACCCCAACGCAGCCCGAAATGTAACCCTAACCCAACCCTTTCACTAACCTTAACCGTAAACCTCACCCTAACCCAAACTTTAACCAGAACACCAAACCTTATCTGAAATCTGACTCCATCTCCAACGCCAACCCTAAACACAACCCTCGACTTTGATCAACCCCTCAGCAAATCGCACCCCTAACCCTAACTTTAATACCAACAGTATGCCTAATCCTAACCCTAACCCAAACGCTAAACCTTCATTCAACCTTACCACAACCTCTAGCACAAAACATAACCCCACACCTAAGGACAACCCTAAGCACAGCCCTCAGCTGTAAACTGACCCTGTATCCCAACGCAGCCCAGAACGTAACCCTAACCCAAACCTTTCTATAACACTAACCCTAAAGCTCACCCTAACCCTTGGCCTGCACCGAACACCATCCCTCACCTGAAATCTGACCCCATCGACAATGCCAACCCTAAACACAACCCTCGACTTTTGATGAACCCTGCAGTAATTCGCACCCCTAATCATAACCCTAACACCAACACTATGCCTAAACCTAACCCTCACCCAAACCTGAAACCTTGACCCAACCCTACCACAAACCCTAGCATGAAACCTAATCCCACACCCAAACCCAACCCTAAGCACAGCCCTCAGCTGTACACTGAACCTGCACCTCAAAGCATCCTAAAACGTAACCCTAAACCCAACACTTTATCTAAGCCTCAACTTAACCATCACCCTAACCCAAGCCCTAACACGAACACCAAACCTGGCCTGAAATCTGAACCCATTCCCAATGCCAACCCTAAACAATCCTCGACTTTTGACCAACCCTGCGGCAAATCGTACCTCTAAACGTAACCCTAACACCAACACTATGCCTAATCCTAACCCTAATCCAAACTGAAAACATGGACCCAACCCTACCATGATCTCTCACCTGAATCCTAAACCCACAACAAAGGCCAACCCTAAGCACCACCCTCAGCTGTACACCGACCGTGCACCCAAACGCAGCCCAAAATGTAACCCTAACCCTAACCCTTTCTCTAACCCTAATGCTAACCCACACCATAACCCCAGCCCTAACCAAACACCAACCCTCGTCTGAAATCTGACTCCATCACCAATGCCAATCCTAAACACAACCCTCGACTTTTGACCAACCTTGAAGCAAATCACATCCCTAAACATGACCCTAATATCAACACTATGCCTAACCCTAACCCTAACCCAAACCCTAAACCTGGACCCAATAGTACCACGATCTTAAGCCCAAAACCTAACCACACATGCAAGGCCAACCCTAAGAACAGCCCTCAGCTGTACACTGACCCTGAACCCCAAGGCAGTCCGATACTTAACCCTAACCACAACCAATTCTCTAACCCTAACCAGAACCCTCAACCTAGCCCTAGCCCTAACTGAAACACCAAGCCTCGACTGAAATCTAACCCCATCCCCAATGTCAACTCTAAACACAGCCCTCGATTTTTGACCAACCCTGCAGCAAATCATACCCCTAAACGTAACACTCACACCAACACTATGCCTAACCGTAACACTAACCCAAACACTTAAACTGGACCCATCTTTACCATGGTCTCTAGCCTGAAACCTAACCCCACACCCAAAGCCAACCGTAAGTACAGCCTTCAGCTGTACACCGACCATGCACCGCAGTGCAGCATGGAACGTAACCCTAAACCCAACCTTTCTAAAACTCTAACACTAACCCTCACCCTAACACTAGCCCTAAACTGAACACCAACCCTCACCTGAAATCTGACACCATCCCAAACACGTACCCTAAACAGAGCCCTCGACTTTTGACCAACCCTACAGCAAATCGACCCCTAAACCTAACCCTAACACCAACACTATTGTGTTGGTCAACACTATGCCTAACAATAACCCAACCCAAACCCTAAATCTGGACCCAACTCTTCCATGATCTCTAGCCTGAAACCTAATGCAACACCCAATGTCCACGCTAAGCACAGCCTTCAGCTGTACAGCGAGCCTGCAACCCAATCAAGACAGAAATGTAACCCTAACTCCAACCATTTCTCTAATTCTAAACTTAACCCTCACCCTAACCTGAACACCAACCATCACCTGAAATCTGACCCTATCCCCAACACCAACGCTAAACACAACCCATGACTTTTAACCAGCCCTGCAGTAATCGCACCCCAAATGTAACCCTAAGACCAACACTATGCCTAACCCTAACCCTAACCTGAACCCTAAACCTGGATCCAACCCAAACACACACTCTATCCCGAATAATAACCTCACACCCAAGGCCAACCCTAAGCACAGCCCCCAGCTATACACCAACCCTGCACACAAACGCAGCCAGAAACATAAACCTAACCCCAAACCATTATCTAATCCTAACCCTAACCCTCACCCTAACCATACCACTAACCTGAACACCAACTGTCACGTGATATCTGACCCCATCCCAAACGCCAACCCTAAATACAACCCTCGAATTTTGACAAACCCTGCAGCAAATTGGACCCTTAATGTAACCCTAACAACAAACACTATGCTTAACCCTAACCCTAACCAAAACCCTAAACCTTGACCCAACCCTACCACGAACACTAGCCTGAAACCTAACCCCACACCCAAGGCCAACCCTAAGCACAGCCCTCAGCTGTACACTGAACCTGAACCTCAATGCATCCAGAAATGCAACCCTAAACCCAACCCTTTTTCTAACCCTAACACTAAACTTCAACCTTACCCAAGCCCTAGCCCGAACACCAATGCTCGCCTGAAAACTAATGCCATCCCCATTGCCAATCCTAAACACAACAATCGACTTTTGAGCAACCTTCCCACAAATCACACCCCTAAACGTAATCCTAACACAAACATTATGCCTAAATTTAACCCTGACCCAATCCCTAAACCTGGAACCAACCCTAGCATGATCTCTAGCTGAAACCTAAGTACCCACCCAAGGCCAACGAAATTCACATCCCTCAGCTGTACACAAACCCTGCACCGGAACAGAGCCTGAAATGCAACCTTAACCCCAACCCTTTCTCTAAACCTAACCCTAAACCACATCCTAAACTTAGCCCTATCCTGAACACCAACCCTCACCTGAAATCTGAACCCACCACCAAAGCCAACCCTAAACACAACCCTCAAACTTTGACCAATCCTGCAACAAATTGCACCACTAAACCTAACCCTAACACCAACACAACGCCTAAACCTAACCCTAACCCAAACCCTAAAACTGGACCCAACCCTACCACGATTGGGTGTGGGAGCCCAAAACCTAACCCCACACCCAAGGCCAACCCTAATACAGCCCTCAACTGTACCCCGACCATGCACCCCAATGCCGCATGAAACATAACCTTAACCCCAACCCTTTCTCTAAGCCTAACCCTAATCATCACCTTAACTCTAGCCCTTACCTGAACACCAACCCTCGCCTGAAATCTGACCCCCCAAAATACACAAACCCTAAACTCAGCCCTCGACTTTTGACACAACCCTGTAGCAAATCGCTCCCCTAAACGTAACACTAACACCAATATTATTCCTAATCCTAACCCTAACCAAACCCTAAACCTGGACCCAACCCTACAATGATTTCTTGCCTGAATCCTAATCCCACAACCAAGGCCAACCCTAAGCACAACTCACAGTTGTAAACCAACCCTGCACCCCAAAGCACCACGAAAGCCAACCCTAACCCCAACCCTCCTCTAACATTAACCCTAACCCTCACCCTAACATGAACCCTAACTGAAACACCACCCTCACCTGAAATCTGACCACATCCCCATGCCAACATTAAACACAACCCTCAACTTTTAACCAACCCTTCATCAAATTGCACCCCTAAAAGTAACCATATCACCAACACTATACCTAACCCTAACCCTAACACAAACCTTAAATCTGGACTCCACCCTTCCACGATCTCTAGCTTGAATCCTAATCCCACAACCAAGGCCAAACCTCAGCACAGCCCTCATCTTTACACCGACCCTGAACCACAACACAGCCCAAAACGTAATCCTAAACCACACACTTTCAATAACCCTAACCCTAACCCTCACCCTAACCATAGCCCTTACCCGAACCCCACCCTAGTATGAAATCTGACCCCATCCCCAACACCAACCCTTAACACAACTTTTGACTTTTGACCAACCCTGCTGTAAATCATACCCCTAATCATAACCCTAACAAAAACACTATGCCTAACCCTAACCATAACCCAAACCCTAATCCTGGATCCAACCCTAACAGGATCTCTAGCCTGAAACCTAACCACACACCCTAGGTCAACTCGAAGCACCGCCCACAGCTGTACACTGACTCGACACCCCAACACAGCCCAAAATGTAACCCTCACCCCAACCCTTTCTCTAATCCTAATCCTTACCCTCACCCCAACCCTTGCCCTAAACTGAACACCATCCCTCAAATGAAATGTAACCCCATACCAAACTCCAACTATAAACACAACCCTCGACTTCTGACCAACCCTGCAGGAAACCGCAACCCTAAACATAAACCTAACACCAACACAATGCCTAACCCTACCCTAACCCAAACCCTAACCTGCACCCAACCCTACCATGATCTCTACCCCGAAACCTAACCCCACACCCACGGCCAACCCTAAGCACAGCCCTCAGATATACACCAACCATGCTACCAAACGCAGCATGAAATGTAACCCTAACCCCAACACTTTCTCTAACACTCACCCTAACCATCACTGTAACTATAACCCTAACCTGAACACCAACCCTCGCCTGATATCTGACCCCATCTACAACGTCAAAACTAAACACAACCATCAGCTTTTGAACAACCCTGAAGCAAATTTCACCCCTAAACTTAACCCTAACACCAACATTACGCCTAATCCTAACCCAAACCCAAACTCTAAACCTGGACCCAACCCTAACATGATCCCTAACCAATCCTAACACCCAAGGCCAATCCTAAACACAGCCCTCAGCTGCAAATGACCATGGACCCCAATGCAGCCTGAAACATCACCCTAACCTCAACCCTTTCTCTAACACAAACCCTAACCCTCACTGTAACCCTAGTCCTAACCCAAACACCATCCATCACCTGAAATCTGACCCCATTCTCAACGCCAACCCAAAACACAACCATTGAGCTTTGAACATTCCCGCAGCAAATCGCAACCAAAACATAAACCTAACACCAACACTATCCCTAAACCTAACCCTAACCCAAACCTTAAACCTGGAACCAACCCTACCACGATCTCTAGCCTGAAACCTAACCTCAAACCCAAGGCCAAACATAAGCACAGCCCTCAGTTGTACACCAACCCTGCACCCCAACACAGCCCGAAATGTAACCCTAACCCCAACACTTTCTCTAACACTAGAACTAACCCTCACCTTAACCCTAGCCCAAACCCAAACACAAATCCTCACCTGTAATCTGACCCCATTCACAATGCCAACCCTAAACACAACCATCAACATTTGACCAACCCTCTGAAAATTGCACCCTTACATGTAACCCTAACACGAATACTATGTCTAACCCTTACCCTAACCCATAATCTAAACCTGGACATAACCCTACCATGATCTCTAGCCCAAAACCTAACCCAACGGCCAAGGCCAGCTCTAAGCACAGCCCTCAGCTGTACACTGACCCTGCACCCCAACGCAGCCTGAAACACAACCCTAAATGCAACGCTTTCTCTAACCCTAGACCTAACCTTCACCCTAACCCTAGCCCTAACCCGAACACCAAACCTCACCTGAAATCTTACCACTACCCCAATGCTAACCCTAAACACAACCCTCAATTTTGATCAACTCTTCAGCAAATTGCACCTTTAAACATAATTCTAACACCAACACTATGCCTAAACCTAACTAACCCAAACCCTAATCCAGGACTTAACCCTACCACAAACTCAGAACCGAGATCTAACCCCACACTAAAGGACTACCCTAAGCACTGCCCTCAGCTGTACACCGACCCTGCACCCTAACCCAGCCTGTAACATAACCCTAAACCCAACCCTTTCTCTAACCCTAGCCCTAACCATCACCCTAACCCTAGCCCTAACCCAAACACCAAACCTCACTTAAATCTGACCCCAACACCAATGCCAACCCTAAACACAACCCTCAATTTTGACCAACCCTGCAGAAAATCGCACCCCTAAACATTGTTCTAACACCAACACTATGCCTAAACCTAACCATAACCCAAACCCTAATCCAGGACCCAACCTTACCATGATCTCCAGCCCGAAACCTAAACCTACACCCCCGGCCAACCCCAAGCACAGCCCTCAGCTGTACACCGACCGTGTATCCCAATGAAGGCCGAATTGTATCCCTAACCTAAAACCTTTCTCTAAACCTAACCTTAACCCTCACCCTAGCCCTAGCCCTAAGCCAAACACCAAACCTCGCCTGAAATCTGACCCCATCTCCAACCCCAACAAAAAACAAAACCCTCGAATTTTGACCAACCCTGTGGCAAATTGCACCTCTAAACGTAACCCTAACGCCAACACCCTAACCCTAACCCTAACCCTCACCCTAACCCAAACACAAAACCTAAACACGGACCCAAAACTACCATGATCTATAGCCTGTAATCTAACCCACACCCAAGGCCAACTCTAAGCACAGCCTTCCACTGTACACCAACCCTGGAACCCAATGCAGCCCGAAACGTAAACCTAACCCCAACACTTTCTCTAACCCTTATCCTAACCTTCACCCTAAACCTGGCCCTAACCCGAAAAAACACCCTAACCTGAAATCTGACCTCATCCCCAATGGCAACTCTAAACACATCCTTTGACTTTTGACCAACCCTGCAGCCAATCACACCACTAAACATAACCCTAACACCAACACTATGCTTAACCCTAACCCTAACCAAAACCCTAAAACTGAAACCATACATATCATGATCCAAAACCTAAACCCACACCCAAGGACAACCCTAAGCACAGCCTTCAGCTGTAAACTGACCCTGCATCCCAACACAGCCCAATACATAACCCTAAATCAAACCCTTTTTCTAACCATAACCCTAATCCTAGCCCTGTCCGGACCACCAACCTTCGTCTGAAATTTGACCCCATCCCCAACGCCAACTCTAAACACAACCCTCGACTTTTGACCAACCCTGAAGCACATCACAACCCTAAACCTAACCCTAACACCAACACAATACCTAACCCTAACCCTAACCTTAATCCTAAACCTGGACCAAACCTAACACAATCTCACACCCAAAACCATACCCCACACCCAAGGCCAATGGTAACCACAGCTGTCAGCTCTACACCGATCCTGAACCCCAACACAGCCTGAAATGAAACCCTAACCCCAACCCTTTCTCTAACCCTAACCCTAAACTTCACCCCAACCCTAGCCATAAACTGAACACCTACCCTCGCCTGAAATCTGACCCCATCCCAAACGCCAACCCTAGACACAACCCTCAACTTTTGATGAAACTGCAGCAAATCGCACCCCTAAATGTAACCCTAACATCAACACTATGCCTAATCCTAACTCTAACCCAAACCCTAAAGCTGACCCCAACCCTACCACGATCTCTAGCCTGAAACCTAACACCACACCCAAGGCAACCCCCTAAGCACAGACCAAAGCTGTTTACCAAATCTGCACCGAAATGCAGCCCAAAACGTAACCCTTACCCCAACCCTTTCTCTATACCTACCCTAACCCGCACTCTAACTATAGGCCTAACCCAAACAACAACCTTCACCTGATTTGACCACATACCCAACGCCAACCATAAACACAACCCTCGAATTTTGACCAACCCTGCAGCAAATCGAACACCTAAATGTAACCCTAACACCAACATCATGCCTAAACATAACCTTAACCTGAACCCTAATTCTGGACCCAACCCTATCACGAAATCTAGCCCAAAACCTAACCCCACACCCAAGGCCAATGCTAAGCACAGCGGTCAGCTGTACACTACCTTGCACCCCAATGCAGCCATAAAGGTAACCCTACCCCAAATCTTTCTCTAACCCTAACCCTAAACCTCACCATAACCCTAGCCCTAACACAAACACCAACACTCGCCTGAAATCTGTCCCCATCCCCAAAGCCAACCCTAAACAAAACCCTCGACTTTTGACCAGCCCTGCTGCAAATCACCCCCCTAAACGTAACCCTTACACCAACACTATGCCTAACCCTACCCTAACCCAAAACCTAAACCTGGACCCAACCCTACCATGAACTCTAGAACGAAATCTAACCCCACACCCAAAGCCAACCCTAAGCACAGTCCTCCACTGTACAGACCCTGCATCCCAACACAGCCTGATAAATAACCCTAACAAAAACCTTTTCTCTAACACTACTCTAACCCTCACCCTAACCCTAGCCCTTACCTGAACAACAAACCTCACTGGAAATCTGTCCCCATCCCCTACACCAAACCTAAACACAACCTTCGATTGTTGAAAAACCCTGTAGCACATAGCACCCTTATAACGTAACCCTAACACCAACACTGTGCCTAAACCTATCACTACTCCAAACCCTAAACTTGGACCCCACCCTACTAGAACCTCTAGCCCGAAACCTAAACCCACATGCAAGGCCAACCTTAAGAACAGCAGTCAGCTGTAAACCGACCCTGCAACAAAACGCAGCATGAAAAGTGAAACTAAACCCAAACCATACTCTAACCCTAACCCTAAACTTCACCCTAACCCTAGCCTTTACCCCAACACCAACCCTCACCTGAAAACTGACCCCATCCCCAAAGCGAACCTTAAACACAACCCTCAACTTTTGAACAAACCTGCAGCAAATCACACCCCTTAACTTAACCAAAACACCAACACTATACGTAACCCTAACCCTAACCCAAACTCTAAACCTGGACCCAACCCTACAGTGATCTCTAGCCCGAAACCTAAACCCACACCCTAGGCCAGTGGTAAGCACAGCTCTCAGATGTACACTGACCCTGCACCTCAACGTAGCCCAAAAAGTGACCCTAAATCCAACCCTTCTCTAACCCTAGCCCTAACCCTCAACCTAACCCTAGCCCTAACCTGAACACAAACCCTCACCTGAAATCTGACATCATCCCAATGCCAACCCTAAAAACAACCCTCGACTTTTGACCAACCCTGCAGCAAATCACACCCCTAAACGTAAACCTAACACCAACACTATGCCTAACCATAACTCTGCCCAAACATTAAACCTGGAACCAACCCAACAACGATCTCTAGCATGAAACCTAACCCCATACCCAAGGCCAACCGTAAGCACAGTCCTCGGCTGTACACCGAGCCTGCACCCCAAAACAGCCTGAAAAGTGATCCTAAATCCAATGCTTTCTCTAACCCTAACCCTAAACCTCACCCAAACCAGAGCCCTAACCCGAACACCAGCCCTCACCTGAAATCTGACCCAATACCCAATGCCAACCCTAAACACAACCCTCGAGTTTTGACCAACCCTGAAGCAAATCGCACCCCTTAACATAACCCTAACACCAACAATTTGCCTAGCCCTTACCCTAACAGAAACTCTAAACTTGGACCCAACCCTAAGATGATCTGTAGACCAAAACCTAACCTCACACCCAAGGCCACCCCTAAGCACAGCCCTCAGCTGTACACTGAACCTGCAACCCAACGTAGCCTGAAATGAGACATTAAACCCAACCCTTCTCTAACCATAACTCTAACCCTCACCCTAACCTTAGCCCTAACCGAACACCAACCCTTACTTGAAATCTGACCCTATCCCCAACAACAACTCTAAACCCAACCCTCGAATTTTGACCAACCCTGAAGCAAATCACACCACATATCGTAACCCTAACACCAACAGTATGCCTAACCCTAACCCTAACCCAAACCCTAAACCTTGACCCAACACTATAAGGATCTCTAGCCCGAAACCTAACTCCACACCCAAGGCCAATCGTAAACACAGCCCTCAGCTGTACAGTGACCCTGCACCTCATTGCAGCATGAAAAGTGACCATAAACTCAACCCTTTCTCTAACCATAACCCTAAACCTCACCTTAACCCTAGCCCTAACCCAAACACCAAACCTCACCTGAAATCTGACCCCATCCTCAACGCCAACCATAACACAACCCTTGACTTTTGACCAACCCTGCAGCAAATCACACCCTAAATGTAACCCTAACACCAACACTATGTGTAACCATAACCCTAACCCAAAGCATAAACCTGGACCCAACCCTACCATGATCTCTAGCCCAAAACCTAACCCCACACACAAGGCCAACCTTAAGCACAGCCCTCAGCTGTACACCAACCCTGCACCCCAATGCAGCCCGAAAAGCGACCCTAAACCCAACCCTTTCTCTTACCCTAACCCTAACCTTCACCCTATAGCTAGCCCTAAACAGAACACCAACCCTTGCCTGAAATCCGTCCCCATCCCTAAAGCCAACCCTAAACACAACCCTTGGCTTTTGACCAACCTTGCAGCAAATCACACCCCTTATCGTAACCCTAACACCAACACTATACCTAACCTTAACCCTAAATCATACCCTAAACCTGGACCCAACCCTACCACGATATCTAGCCCAAAACCTAACCCCACACCCAAGGCGAACCCTATGCATAGTGCTCAGCTGTACACCGAACCTGCACCTCAATGCAGCCTGAAAAGTGACCCTAAAACCAACCCTTTATCTAACCCTAAACCTAAGAAGAACCCAAATGCTAGGCCTAACATGAACACCAACACTTGTCTGAAATATAACCCCATACCCAATGCCAACCCTAACACAACCCTCAACTTTTGACTACCCTCCAGCAAATAGCACGCTTTAATGTAACTCTAACACCAACACTATACCTAACCCAAACCCTAAACCTGGACCCAAACCTACCATGATCTCTAGCCCAAAACCTAACCAAACATCCAAGGCCAACCCTAAGCACAGCCCTCAGCTGTACACCTACCCTGCACCCCAATGCAGCCCAAAAGTGACCTTAAACCCAACCCTTTTCCTAAACATAACCGTAAGCCTTACCCTAACACTAGCCCTAATCCAAACACCAATCCTCACCTGAAATCTGACCCCATCCCTAACGCCAACCCTAAACACAACCCTCGACTTTTGACCAACCCTGCAGCAAATCACCCCTTATGGAAAACCTAACACCAACACTATGCCTAACCCTAACCCTAAACCAAACCCTAAACTTGGACCCAACCCTTCCACGATCTCTAACCTGAAACCTAACCCCACACCTAAGGCCAGCCCTAAGCACAGCCCTCAGCTGTACACAAACAGTGCACCTCAATGCAGCCAGAAAAGTGACCCAAAACCAAACCCTTTCTCTAACCATAACCCTAACACTCACCCTGACTATAGCCCTAATTCGAACACCAACCCACACCTGAAATCTGACCCCATCCCAAAACCCAATCCTAGATGCAACCCTCGAATTTGACAAGCCCTGCAGCAAATTGCAACCTTTAACGTAACCCTAACACCAACACTATGCCTAACCCTAACCCTAAACCGAACCCTAAACCTGGAACCAAACCTAACATGTTTCAAGGCCATAAATTAACCCCATCACCAAGGCCAAACGTAAGCACAGCCCTCAGTGGTACACCGACCCTGTACCCCAACACAGCCCGAAAAGTGACCCTAAACCCAACCGTTTCTCTTACCGTAACCCTACCCTCACCCTAAACCTAGCCCTAACCTGAACACCAACCCTCGCCTGAAATCTGATCCCATCCCCAATTCCAACCCTAAACACAACCCACAACTTTTGACCAACCCTGCAGCAAATCACACCCTTAATGTAACCCTAACACCAACACTGTGGCTAACCCTATACCTAAACCAAACCCTAAACCTGGAACCAACCCTACCATGATCTCTAGCCCGAAACCTAACCCCACACCCAAGGCCACCCGTAAGCACAGTCCTCAGCTGTACACTGACCCTGCACCTGACGCAGCCTTAAAAGTGACCCTAAACCCAACACTTTCTCCAAACCTAACCCTAACCTGCAGATTAAACCTAGCCCTAACCCGAACACCAACCCTCACCTGAAACCTGACCCCATCTCTGATGCAAATGATAAACACATCCCTCGACTTTTGACCAACCCTGCAGCAAATCACACCCTTAATGTAACCCTAACACCAACACTATGCCTAACCCTAACCGTAAATGAAACCCTAAACCTGGACCCAAACCTACAATGATCTCTAGCCCGAAACCTAACCCCACAACCAAGGCCACACGTAAGCACAGCTATAAGCTCTACACTGAACCTGCACCCCAACGCAACCTGAAAAGTGACCCTAAACCCAATCCTTTCTCTAACACTAATGCTAATCCACACTCTTACCCTAACCCTAACCTGAACACCAACCCTCGCCTGAAATCTGACCCCATCCCCATTGCCAACCCTAAACACAATCCTCGGCTTTAGACCAACCCTGCAACTAATTGTAACCCTAACACCCGTACCATGCCTAACCCTAAAACTAACCCAAACCCTAAACCTGGACCGAACACTACCACTATCGCTAGCCTGAAACGTAATCTGACAGGCAAGGCCAACTGTAAGCAGAGCCCTTAGCTATACACCGACACTGCACCCCAATGCAGCCGGAAAAGTGAACCTAAACCCAACCCTTTCTGAACCCTAACCCTGACACTCACCCTAACCCTAGCCCTAACGTGAACACCAACCCTCACCTGAAATCTGACCCCATCCCAACACCAACCCTAAAAACAACCCTTGACTTTTGACCAACCCTGCAGCAAATCGCACTCCTTAACATAAACCTAACACCAACACTATGCCTAACCGTAACTCTAAACCAAACATTAAACCTGGAACCAACCCTACAAGGATCTCTAGCCCAAAGCCTAACCCCACACCCAAGGCCACCTGTAAGCACAGCCCTCAGCTGTACACTGACCCTGCATAGCAATGCAACCTGAAAAGTGTCCTTAAACCCTACTCATTCTCCAACCCTAACCCTAACCCACACCCTAACCCTAGCCCTAACCACAGCACCAACCCTCACCTGAAATCTGACCCCACCCCCAATGCCAACCCTAAACAAAGCCCTTGGCTTTTGACCAACCCTGCACCAAATCGCACCCCTTAACATAACCCTAACACCAACACTTTACTTAATCCTAACAATAATGCAAACCCTAAACCTGGACGCCTATGCTACCATGATCACTTGCCTAAAACCTATCCCCATTTCCAAGGCCAACTGTAAACACAGCCCTCAGCTGGACACCGACCCTGAACCCCAATGCAGCCATAAATGCGACCCTAAACCCCATCCTTCCTCTAACCCTAACCCTAACACTCAACATAACCCTAGACCTAACCCGAACACCAACCTTCACCTGAAATCTAACCCCCTCCCCAACGTCAACCCTAAAGACAAACCTCAACTTTTGACCAACCCTGCAGCAAATCGCACGCCTTGAGGTAACCCTAACACCAACACTATACCTAACCCTAACCCTAACCCTAAACCAAACCCTATCCTGGACCCAAGCCTACCATGAGCTCTAGCCTGAAACCTAAACCCACACCCATGGCCAAACGTAACACAGTCCTCAGCTGTACACCGACCCTGCACCACAACACAGCCTGAAAAGTGATCCTAAACCCAACCCTTTCTCGAACCCTAACCCTAACCCTCACCCTAACACTAGCAATAACCCGAGCACTAACCCTCGCCTGAAATCTGACCCCATCTCCAATGCCAAACCTAAACACAACCCTCGACTTTTGACAAACCCTGCAGCAAATTGCACACCTTAACATAACCCTAACACCAAAACTATGCCTAACCCTATCCCTAAGCCAAATCTTAAACTTGGACCAACCCTGTCATGATCTCTACCCCGAAACCTAACCTCACACCCAATGCCAACCCTAAACATAACCCTCGGCTTTTGAGAAAACCTGCAACAAATCACATCCCTTAACATAACCCTAACACCAACACTATGCCTAACCCTAACCCTAACACAAACCCTAAACCTGGACCCAACACTATAATGATCTCTAGCCCGAAACCTAACCCCACACCCAAGGCCAACCGTAAGCACAGCCCTCAGTTGTACACCAACCCTGTTCCCCAATCCAGCCGGAAAAGTGACCCTAAACCCAACCCTTTCTCTTGCCCTAACCATAACCTTCACCCTAACCCTAGCCCTAACTTGAACACCAACCTTTTCCTGAAATCTGATTTCATCCCCAAAGCCAACCTTAACACAACACTTGACTTTTGACCAATGCTTCAACCATTCGCACCCATTAACATAACCCTAACACCAACACTATGCCTAACCCTAACCCTAACCCAAACCCTAAACCTGGACACAACCCTAACACGAGCTCTAGCCCAAAACCTAACCCCAAACCCAAGATCAACCGTAAGCACAGCCTTCTGCTGTACATCGAGCCTGCAACCCAATGCAGTCTGAAACGTGATCCTAAACCCAACCCTTTCTCTAACCCAAACTCTAACCCACACCCTAGCCCTAGCCCTAACGCAAACACCAAACCTCGCCTGAAATCTGAGCCCATCCCCAACAACAACCTTAAACACAACCCTCGACATTTGACCATCCCTGCAGCAAATCACACCCCTTAATGTAACTCTTACACCAACACTATGCCTAACCCTAACTCTAACCCAAACCATAAATCTGGACCGAACCCTGCCACGATCTCTAGCCTGAAACCTAACACCACACCAAAGGTCACACGTAAGCACAGCCCTCAGTTGTACACCAAACCTGCTCCCCAACGCATCCTGAAAAGTGACCCTAAACCCTACCCTTTCTTTTACACTAACGCTAACCCACACCCTAACCCTAGCCCTAACACAAACACCAACCCTCACCTGAAATCTAACCCCATCCCCAATGTCGACCCTAAACACCACCCTCGGCTTTTGACCAAACCTACAGCAATTCACACCCCTTTTATGTAACCCTAACACCAACACTATACATAACCCTAACCCTAACCAAAACCCTAAACCTGGACCCAACCCTATCACGATCTCCAGCCGAAACCTAACTCCACACCCAAGGCCAACTCTAAGCTGATCCCTCAGCTGTACAACGAGCCTGCACCCCATTGAAGCCCGAAAACTTACCATAAACCCAACCCTTTTCTAACCCTAACCCTAACCCTCACCTTAACAATAGCCCTAACATGAACAAAAGCCCTAGCCTGAAGTGTGACCCCATCCTCAATGCCAACCCTAAACACAACCCTCAACTTTTGAGCAACCCTGCAACAAATCACACCCCGTAATGTAAACCTACCACCAACGCTATGCCTAGTACTAACCCTAACCCAAACAATAAACCTGGACTCAATTCTAACACGATCTCTAGCCTGAAACCTTCCCCCTACCCAAGGCCAACCTTAAGCACAGACCTCAGCTTTATACCGACCCTATACCAGAACACAGCCCGAAATGTGACATTTAACCCTACCCTTTCTCTAACCTTAACCCTAATCCTCACCCTAACCCTAGCCCTAAACGAATACCAACCCTCACCTGAAAACTGACCCCATCCCCTATGCTAACCCTAAGCACAACAGTCGACTTTTGACCAAGCCTGCAGCAAAATGCACCCCTTAACGTAACCCTAACATGATATGCCTAAACCTAACCCTAACCAAAACCCTAAACCTGGACACAACCCTACCACGATGTCTAGCCCGAAACCTCAACCCACATCTAAGGTCAACCGTAAGCACAGCCCTCAGCTGTACACCGACCCAAACACCAACGCAGCCCAAAAAGTGACCTTAACCTAACCATTTCTCTAACCCTAACCCTAACAATCACCCTAACCCTAGACCTAAACTGAACACCAACCCTCGCCTGAAATCTGACCTCATCACTATAGCCAACGCTAAACAAAACCAGTGCCTTTTTACAAACCCTGCAAAGAAAGCACCCCTTAACATAAGCCTAACACCAATGCTATGCATAAACCTAACCCTAACCCAAACCCTAAACCTGGACCCAACCCTACCATGATCTCTAGCCTGAAACCGAACCCCACACCCAAAAGTAACCGCAAGCACAGCCCTCAGCTATACACAGACCCAGCACCACAACCCAGCCCGAAAAGTGACCCTAAACCCAACACCTTCTCTAACCATAACCCTAACCCTCACCCTAACCCTAGCCCTAACCCGAACACCAACCCTCGCATGAAATCTGACCGCATCCCCAACACCAACCCTAAACACAACACTCGACTTTTGACCAACCCTGCAGCAAATCGCACCTCTTAACATAAACCTAACACCAACATGATGCCTAACTTTAACCTTAACCCAAACCCTAAACCTGGAGCCAACCCTTCCATGATATCTAGTCTGAAACCTAACTCCACACCCAAGGGCAAACGTAAGCACAGCCCTCAGCTCTACACCAACCCTGCAAAACAATGCAGCCCAAAAACCACCCTAAACCCAACACTTTCTGCAACCCTAACCCAAACCCTCACATTTACCCTAGCCCTAACCCGAACACCTACCCTCGCCTGAAATCTGACCCCATCCCCAACGCCAACCCTACACAACCCTCGAGTTTTGACCAACCTTGAAGCAAATCGCACCCCTTAACGTAATCCTAACATCAACAATTTGCCTAACCCTTACCCTAACGGAAACTCTAAACCTGGACCCAACCCTAACACGATCTCTAGGCCAAAACCTAACCCCACACACAAGGCCTCCCTAAGCATGGCCATCAGCTGTACACCGACCCAGAATCCAAATGCAGCCCAAAAAGTGATGCTAAACCCAACCCTTTCTCTAACCCTAACCCTAACCCTCACTCTAACCCTAGCCCTAACCTGAACACCAACTCTCACCTGAAATCCGACCCCATACCCAAAGCCAATCCTAAACAGAACACTTGACTTTTGACAACCCTGCAGCAAATAGCACCACTTAACATAACCCAAACACCAACACTATTCCTAACCCTAATTCTAACCCAAACCATAAACCTTGACCCAACCTTAACACAATCTCTACCCAGAAACCTAACTTCACACCCAAGGCCAACCATAAGCACAGCTCTCAGCTGTACACTGATCCTGCAACACAACGAAGACAGAAAAGTGACCTTAAATGGAACCTTTTCTCTAACCTTAACCCTAACACTCACCCTAACCCTAGCCCTAAGCTGAATACCAACTCTCGCCTGAAATCCAACCCCATCCCCAACACCAAACCTAAACACAACATTCGACTTTTGACAACCCTGCAGCAAATTGCACCACTTAATGTAATCCTAACACCAACACTATGCCCAACCCTAACCCTAACCCAAACCCTAAACCTGGACCGAACCCTACCATGATCTCTAGACCAAAACCTAACCCCTCACCCAATGCCAACACTAAGCAAAGCCCTCAGCTGTACACCGAACCTGCACCCCAATACAGCCCAAAAAGTGACACTAAACCCAACCCTTTCTCTAACCCTAACCCTAACCCTCACCATAACCCTAGCCCTAACCCAATAACCAACCCTCGTCTGAAATTTGACCACATCCCACCACCAACCCTAAACACAACCCTCAACTTTTGGCCAACCCTGCAGCTAATCACACCCCTTAATGTAACCCTAACACCAACACTATGCCTAACCCTACCCTAAAGCAAACCTTAATCCTGGACACCACCCTACCATGATCTCTAGCCTGAAACCTAACCCCACACCCAAGGTCAACCCTAAGCATGGCCCTCAGCTGTACACCAACCATGCAAACCAATGCAGTCCGAAAAGTGACCCTAAACCCAAACCTTTCTCTAAACCTAAACCTAACCCCCAACCTAACACTAGCCCTAACCCGAACACCAACCCTCGCCTGAAATCTGACCCCATCCCCAATGCCATCCCTAAGCACAACCCACAACTTTTGATCAAACCTGCAGCAAATCGCACACCTTAACATAACCCTAACACCAACACAATGCCTAACCGTAACCCTAAACCAAACCATAATCCTGGACCCAACCCTACCACGATCTGTAGTCTGACACCTAACCCCACACCCAAGGCCAACTGTAAGCACGTCCCTAAGCTGTACACCAACCCTGCACCCCAACGCAGCCCAAAAAGTGACTCTAAACACAACCTTTTTTCTAAGCATAATCCTAAACTTCACCCTAAACCTAGCCCTAACCCAGAAACCCACCCTTGCCTGAAATTTGACCACATCCCCAATGCCAACCCTAAGCACAACCCTCAACTTTTTTTATTAATTAAAAAAATTAACTAACACAACGTTTAGAAATCATTCCATTCTACATATACAATCAGTAATTCTTAATATCATCACATAGATGCATATTCCTCATTTCTTAGTACATTTGCATCGATTTAGAAAAAGAAATAGAAAGACAACAGAAAAAAGAAATAAAATGATAATAGAGAGAAAAAAATTTAAAAAAGAAATAAAAAAGAAAAAAAGAAAAAAAAACTATACCTCAGATGCAGCTTCATTCAGTGTTTTAACCTAATTAAATTACAATTATGTAGTATTGTGCTGTCCATTTCTGAGTTTTTGTAGCCAGTCTTGTTGCACAGTCTGTATCCCTTCAGCTCCAATTACCCATTATCTTACCCTATTTCTATCTCCTGATGGCCTCTGTTACCAATGACATATTCCAAGTTTATTCTCTAATGTTGGTTCACATCAGTGGGACCATATAGTATTTGCTCTTTAGTTTTTGGCTAGTTTCACTCAGCATAATGTTCTCTAGGTCCATCCATGTTATTACATGCTTCATAGGTTTATTCTGTTTTAAAGCTGCATAATATTCCATCGTATGTGTATACCACAGTTTGTTTAGCCACTCGTCTGTCGATGGACATTTTGGCTGTTTCCATCTCTTTGCAATTGTAAATAATGCTGCTATAAACATTGGTGTGCAAATGTCCGTTTGTGTCTTTGCCTTTAAGTCCTCTGAGCAGATACCTAGCAATGGTATTGCTGGGTCATATGGCAATTCTATATTCACCTTTTTGAGGAACCGCCAAACTGCCTTCCACAGTGGTTGCACCATTTGACATTCCCACCAACAGTGGATAAGTGTGCCTCTTTCTCCACATCCTCTCCAGCACTTGTCATTTTCTGTTTTGTTGATAATGGCCATTCTGGTGGGTGTGAGGTGATATCTCATTGTGGTTTTGATTTGCATTTCTCTAATGGCCAGGGACATTGAACATCTCTTCATGTGCCTTTTGGCCATTTGTATTTCCTCTTCTGAGAGGTGTCTGTTCAAGTCTTTTTCCCATTTTGTAATTGGATTGGCTGTCTTTTTATTGTTGAGTTGAACAATCTCTTTATAAATTCTGGATACTAGACCTTTATCTGATATGTCATTTCCAAATATTGTCTCCCATTGTGTAGGCTGTCTTTCTACTTTCTTGGTGAAGTTCTTTGATGCACAAAAGTGTTTAATTTTGAGGAGCTCCCATTTCTTTCTTTCTTTCTTTCTTCAGTGCTCTTGCTTTAGGTTTAAGATCCATAAAAGCACCTCCAACTGTAAGATTCATAAGATATCTCCCTACATTTTCCTCTAACTGTTTATGGTCTTAGACCTAATGTTTAGATCTTTGATCCATTTTGTGTTAACTTTTGTATAGGGTGTGAGATATTGGTCCTCTTTCATTCTTTTGCATATGGATATCCAGTTCTCTAGGCACCATTTATTGAAGAGACTGTTCTGTCTCAGGTGAGTTGGCTTGACTGCCTTATCAAAGATCAAATGTCCATAGATGAGAGGACAACCCTCAACTTTTGATCAACCCTGTAGCAAATTGCACACCTTAACGAAAACCTAACACCAACACTATGCCTAACCCAAATCCTAACCCAAACCCAAACCTAGACCCAACCCTACCACGATGTCTAGCCCAAAACCTAACCCCACACCCAATGATAACTGTAAGTACAGCCGTCAGCTGTACAGCAGCCCTGCACCCCAACACAGTCCAAGAAGAGACCCTAAACCCAACCCTTTCTCAAACCCTAATCTCAATCCTCACCCTAACCCAACCCCTAATCTGAACATCACCCTTCGCCTGAAATCTGACCCCTTCCCCAACGCCAACCCAAAACACAACCTTTGACTTTTGACCAACCCTGCAGCAAACTGCACCCCTAATGTAAACCTAACACCAACACTATGCCTATCCCTAACCCTAATCCAAACCCTGAACCTGAACTGTACCCAACCACAATCTCTAGCCTGAAACCTAACCCCATACCCAAGGCGAACCCTAAGCACAGCCCTCAGCTGTACTCCCAACCTGCACCCCTACACAGCACGAAAAGTGACCCTAAACCCAACCCTTTCTCTAACCCTAACCCTAACCCTCACCCTAACTCTAGGTTTAACCTGAACACCAACCCTCGCCTGAAACCTGACCCCATTCCCAATGCCAACCCTAAATACATCCCTCGACTTTTGACCAACCCTGCACAAATCACACACCTTAACAAAACCCTAACACCATCATTATGCCTAGCCCTAACCCTTACCCAAATCCTGAACCTGGATCCAACCCTACCACGATCTATGGCCCAAAACCTAACCCCACACCCAAGGCCAGCCCTAAGCATGGTCCTCAGCTGTACACCGACCCTTCACCACAATGCAGCCTGAAAAGTGATGCTAACCCAACCCTTTCTCTAATCCTTACCCTAACCTTCACCCAAACCCTAGCCCTAACCTGAACACCAACCCTCACCTGAAATCTGACCCCATCCCCAACGCCAACCTTAAACACAGGTTTGATTTTTACCAAACCTGCAGCAAATCGCACCCCTTAACATATCCTTAACACCAACACTATGCCTAACCCTAACCCTAACCTTAACACAAACCCAAAACTTAGACCCAACCCTACCATGATCTCTAGCACAGAACCTAACTCCACACCCAAAGCCAACTGTAAGCACAGCCTTTAGCTGTACACTGTCCCTGCACCCCAATGCAGCCTGAAAAGTGAACCTAAAACCAACACATTCTCTAAACCTAAGTCTAACCCTCACCCTAACTCTAGCCCTAACCTGAACTCCAACCCTCACCTGAAATCTGACCTCATCACCAATGCCAACCCTAAACACAACTCTTGACTACTGATGAACCCTGCAGCAAATCACACCACTTAACTTAACCCTAATATCAACACTTTGCCTAATCCTAACCCTAAACCAAACTCTAAACCTGCAACCAACCCTATCATGATCTCTAGCCTGAAACCTAACCAAACACCCAAGACCAACCCAAAGCACGGCACTCAGCTGTACACTGACCCTGCACCACAACCCAGACCAAAAAGTGACCCTAAGGGCTTCCGGAGAAGATGGCGGCTTAGTAAGACGCGCGGATCTTAGTTTCTTCTCCAGAACAGCTACTAGGGGAGTAGAAACGACACAGAACAGCTCCCAAAGCCACAACACAGATAAAAAAAGACAGCGTACCCCATCCTGGAATGGCTGGCTGGCTGAGAGAAGCCGCTCGGGTGAGATCGCCGAGGTGCACGGGCTTCACCGGGCAGGGCGGCAAGCGGCTGGAGTCACTCCCTTCCCCCTTCCTGGGCCGGCTGGGAGAATTGGAGAGGTAGTCCCCTGAAACCGCGGCGGCTGGTGCCCACACCACGCGCGGCCCCCCGGACCAACTGAGAGAATTGGATCGGAAATCCCCAGGCCATGGAGAACGGTGATGGGTGGGGGAGGCCCCTTCCAAACCCGTGACTCCCCAGGAACGTGCACTCTCCCAGGCGGGCCGCTGCCGCTGGCACCCTCCTGCCACGCTTGTCGCCCCGGGCCGACTAGGAAATTCGGACGGGCGCTTTCCCGGGCTGCAGCGGCCAGCAACCCTCCCCGCGTTTGGACCCTGGGCCGGCTCAAGCCGCTTCGAATAGCAAACACCCCGGACAGCGAGAGTTTTCCAAAGTTAAAGGTCCCACAGCACCTTTTACTGGTGGGACCCACAGACAAACGTGTGCCACGAGCGCCACCTACTGGGCAGGATAAGAAAAACAGAACCCAGAGATTTCACAGAAAAATCTTCCAAACTTTTGGATCCAATACCCAGGGAAATCTGTCTAAATGTGCAGATGCCAACAGAAGATAACGGATCACGCTCAAATAATTGAAAATATGGCCCAGTCAAAGGAACAAACCAATAGTTCAAATGAGATACAGGAGCTGAGACAACTAATGCTGAATATACGAACAGAAATGGAAAACCTCTTCAAAAACGAAATTGATAAATTGAGGGAGGACATGAAGAAGACATGGGCTGAACATAAAGAAGAAATAGAAAAACTGAAAAAACAAATCACAGAACTTATGGAAGTGAAGGACAAAGTAGAAAAGATAGAAAAACAATGGATACCTACAATGATAGATTCAAAGAGACAGAAGATAGAATTAGTGATTTGGAGGATGGAACATCTGAATTCCAAAAACAAACAGAAACTATCGGGAAAAGAATGGAAAAATTTGAACAGGGTATCAGGGAACTCAAGGACAATATGAAGCGCACAAATATACATGTGGTGAGTATCCCAGAAGGAGAAGAGAAGGGAAAAGGAGGAGAAAAACTAATGGAAGAAATTTTCACTGAAAATTTCCCAACTCTTATGAAAGACCTAAAATTACAGATCCAAGAAGTGCAGCGCACCCCAAAGAGATTAGACCCAAATAGGCGTTCTCCAAGACACTTACTAGTTAGAATGTCGGAGGTCAAAGAGAAAGAGAGGATCTTGAAAGCAGCAAGAGAAAAACAATCCATCACATACAAGGGAAACCCAATAAGACTATGTGTAGATTTCTCAGCAGAAACCATGGAGGCTAGAAGACAGTGGGATGATATATTTAAATTACTAAAAGAGAAAAACTGCCAACCAAGACTCCTATATCCAGCAAAATTGTCCTTCAAAATGAGGGAGAAATTAAAACATTCTCAGACAAAAAGTCACTGAGAGAATTTGTGACCAAGAGACCAGATCTGCAAGAAATACTAAAGGGAGCACTAGAGTCAGAACCAAAAAGACAGAAGAGAGAGGTATGGAGAAGAGTGTAGAAAGAAGGAAAGTCAGATATGATATATATAATACAAAAGGCAAAATGGTAGAGGAAAATATTATCCAAACAGTAATAACACTAAATGTTAATGGACTGAATTCCCCAATCAAAAGACATAGAATGGTAGAATGGATTAAAAAACAGGATCCTTCTATATGCTGTCTACAAGAAACACATCTTAGACCCAAAGATAAACATAGGTTGAAAGTGAAAGGTTGGGAAAAGATATTTCATGCAAATAACAACCAGAAAAGAGCAGGAGTGGCTATACTAATATCCAACAAGTTAGACTTCAAATGTAAAACAGTTAAAAGAGACAAAGAAGGACACTATATACTAATAAAAGGAACAATTAAACAAGAAGACATAACAATCATAAATATTTATGCACCGAACCAGAATGTCCCAAAATACGTGAGGAATACACTGCAAACACTGAAAAGGGAAATAGACACAAATACCATAATAGTTGGAGACTTCAATTCCCCACTCTCCTCAATGGACAGAACATCTAGACAGAGGATCAATAAAGAAATAGAGAATCTGAATATTACTATAAAGGAGCTAGACTTAACAGACATTTATAGGACATTACATCCCACAACAGTAGGATACACCTTTTTCTCAAGTGCTCATGGATCATTCTCAAAGATAGACCATATGCTGGGTCACAAAGCAAGTCTTAACAAATTTAAAAAGATTGAAATCATACACAACACTTTCTCGGATCATAAAGGAATGAAGTTGGAAATCAATAATAGGCGGAATGCCAGAAAGTTCACAAATACGTGGAGGCTCAACAACACACTCTTAAACAACGAGTGGGTCAAAGAAGAAATTGCAAGAGAAATTAGTAAATACCTCGAGGCAAATGAAAATGAAAACACAACATATCAAAACTTATGGGATGCAGCAAAGGCAGTGCTAAGAGGGAAATTTATTGCCCTAAATGCCTATATCAGAAAAGAAGAAAAGGCAAAAATGCAGGAATTAACTGTTCACTTGGAAGAACTGGAAAAAGAACAGCAAACTAATCCCAAAGCAAGCAAAAGGAAAGAAATAACAGATCAGAGCAGAAATAAATGAAATTGAAAACATGAAAACAATAGCGAAAATCAATAAGACCAGAAGTTGGTTCTATGAGAAAATCAATAAGATTGATGGGCCCTTAGCAAGATTGACAAAAAGAAGAAGAGAGAGGATGCAAATAAATAATCAGAAATGAAAGAGGAGACATAACTACTGACCTCACAGAAATAAAGGAGGTAATAACAGGATACTATGAACAACTTTACGCTAATAAATACAACAATTTAGATGAAATGGACGGGTTCCTGGAAAGACATGAACAACCAACTTTGACTCAAGAAGACATAGATGACCTCAACAAACCAATCACAAGTAAAGAAATTGAATTAGTCATTAAAAAGCTTCCTAAAAAGAAAAGTCCAGGACCAGATGGCTTCACATGTGAATTCTACCAAACGTTCCAGAAAGAATTAGTACCAATTCTCCTCAAACTCTTCAAAAAAATCGAAGTGGAGGGAAAACTACCTAATTCATTCTATGAAGCCAACATCACCCTCATACCAAAACCAGGCAAAGATATTACAAAAAAAGAAAACTACAGACCAATCTCTCTAATGAATATAGATGCAAAAATCCTCAATAAAATTCTAGCAAATCGTATCCAACAACACATTAAAAGAATTATACATCATGACCAAGTAGGATTCATCCCAGGTATGCAAGGATGGTTCAACATAAGAAAATCAATTAATGTAATACACCATATCAACAAATCAAAGCAGAAAAATCACATGATCATCTCAATTGATACAGAGAAGGCATTTGACAAGATTCAACATCCTTTCCTGTTGAAAACACTTCAAAAGATAGGAATACAAGGGAACTTCCTTAAAATGATAGAGGGAATATATGAAAAACCCACAGCTAATATCATCCTCAATGGGGAAAAATTGAAAACTTTCCCCCTAAGATCAGGAACAAGACAAGGATGTCCATTATCACCACTATTATTCAACATTGTGTTGGAGGTTCTAGCCAGAGCAATTAGACAAGAAAAAGAAATACAAGGCATCAAAATTGGAAAGGAAGAAGTAAAACTATCACTGTTTGCAGACGATATGATACTATACGTCGAAAACCCGGAAAAATCCACAACAAAACTACTAGAGCTAATAAATGAGTACAGCAAAGTAGCAGGTTACAAGATCAACATTCAAAAATCTGTAGCATTTCTATACACTAGTAATGAACAAGCTGAGGGGGAAATCAAGAAATGAATCCCATTTACAATTGCAACTAAAAGAATAAAATACCTATGAATAAATTTAACTAAAGAGACAAAAAACCTATATAATGAAAACTACAAAAAACTGTTAAAAGAAATCACAGAAGACCTAAATAGATGGAAGGGCATACCGTGTTCATGGATTGGAAGACTAAATATAGTTAAGATGTCAATCCTACCTAAATCGATTTACAGATTCAATGCAATACCAATCAAAATCCCAACAACTTATTTTTCAGAAATAGAAAAACCAATAAGCAAATTTATCTGGAAGGGCAGGGTGCCCCGAATTGCTAAAAACATTTTGAGGAAAAAAACCGAAGCTGGAGGTCTCGCGCTGCCTGACTTTAAGGCACATTATGAAGCCACAGTGGTCAAAACAGCACAGTATTGGCATAAAGATAGATATATCGACCAATGGAATCGAATAGAGTGCTCAGATATAGACCCTCTCATCTATGGACATTTGATCTTTGATAAGGCAGTCAAGCCAACTCACCTGGGACAGAACAGTCTCTTCAATAAATGGTGCCTAGAGAACTGGATATCCATATGCAAAAGAATGAAAGAAGACTCATCTCTCACACCCTATACAAAAGTTAACTCAAAATGGATCAAAGATCTAAACATTAGGTCTAAGACCATAAAACAGTTAGAGGAAAATTTTGGGAGATATCTTATGGATCTTACAACTGGATGCAGTTTTATGGACCTTAAACCTAAAGCAAGAACACTGAAGAAGGAAATAAATAAATGGGAGCTCCTCAAAATTAAACACTTTTGTGCATCAAAGAACTTCATCAAGAAAGTAGAAAGACAGCCTACACAATGGGAGACAATATTTGGAAATGATATATCAGATAAAGGTCTAGTATCCAGAATTTATAAAGAGATTGTTCATCTCAACAACAAAAAGACAGCCAACCCAATTACAAAATGGGAAAAAGACTTGAACAGACACCTCTCAGAAGAGGAAATACAAATGGCCAAAAGGCACATGAAGAGATGCTCAATGTCCCTGGCCATCAGAGAAATGCAAATCAAAACCACAATGAGATATCATCTCACACCCACCAGAATGGCCATTATCAACAAAACAGAAAATGACAAGTGCTGGAGAGGATGCGGAGAAAGAGGCACACTTATCCACTGTTGGTGGGAATGTCAAAGGGTGCAACCACTGTGGAAGGCAGTTTGGCGGTTCCTCAAAAAGCTGAATATAGAATTGCCATACGACCCGGCAATACCATTGCTGGGAATCTACTCAAAGGACTTAAGGGCAAGGACACAAACGGACATTTGCGCACCAATGTTTATAGCAGCGTTATTTACAATTGCAAAGAGATGGAAACAGCTGAAATCTCCATCAACAGAAGAGTGGCTAAACAAACTGTGGTATATACATACAATGGAATACTATGCAGCTTTAAGACAGGATAAACTTATGAAGCATGTAATAACGTGGATGGACCTAGAGAACATTATGCTGAGTGAGTCTAGCCAAAAACTAAAGGACAAATACTGTATGGTCCCACTGATGTGAACAGATATTCGAGAATAAATTTGGAATGTGTCATTGGTAACAGAGTCCAGCAGGAGGTAGAAACAGGGTAAGATAATGGCCAATTGGAGTTGAAGGGATACAGACGGTGTAACAGGACTAGATACAAAAACTCAAAAATGGACAGCACAATAATACCTAATTGTAAAGTAATCATGTTAAAACACTGAATGAAGCTGCATCTGAGCTATAGGTTTTTGTTTTGTTTTGTTTTGTTTTGTTTTGATTTCACTGTTATTACTTTTATTTTTTTCTCTATATCAACATTCTATATCTTTTTCGGTTATGTTGCTAGTTCTTCTAAACCAATGCAAATGTACTAAGAAATGATGATCATGCATCTATGTGATGATGTTAAGAATTACTGATTGCATATGTAGAATGGTATGATTTCTAAATGTTGGGATAATTTCTTTTTTTCCGTTAATTAAAAAAAAAAGAGAAGGGGTAATTGGAGCTGAAGGGATACAGACTGTACAACGGGACTGGATATAAAAACTCAGAAATGGACAACACAATACTACCCAATTGTAATGCAATTATGTTAAAATACTGAATGAAGCTGCATGTGAAGTATAGGGTTTTTTTTCTTTCTTTCTATTATTGTTTTAATTCTTATTCTGTTGTCTTTTTATTTCTTTTTCTAAATCGATGCAAATGTACTAAGAAATGATGAATATGCAACTATGTGATGTTATTAAGAATTACTGATTGTACATGTAGAATGGAATGATTTCTAATTGCTTTGTTAATTCTTTTTTTAATTAATAAAAAAATAATAATAACAAAAAAAAGTGACCCTAAAACCAACCCTTACTCTAACCCTAACCCTAACCCTCACCCTAACAATAGCCCTAACCTGAACACCAACCCTCACCTCAAATCTGAAACCAACCCCAGCACCAAACCTAAACACAACCCTCGACTTTTGACCAATCCTGGATGAAATCACACCCCTTAACGTAACCCTAACACCAACACTATGCCTAACCTTAACCCTAACCCAAACCCAAATCCAGGAACCAACCTGATAATGATCTCTAGCCCGAAACATAACCCCACACGCAAGGCCAACTGTAAGCACAGTTGTACACTGACCCTGCACCACAACACAGCCCGAAAAGTGACCCTAAACCCAACTCTTCCTCTAAACCTAACCCTAACCCTGACCCTAACCCTAGCCCTAACACAAACACAAAACTCGCCTGAAATCTCTCCACATCCCCAATGCCAACCCTAAACACAGCTTTCGACTTTTGACCATCCCTGCAACAAATCGCACTGCTTAACGTTAACTCTAACACCAACACTAAGCCTAACCCTAACCCTACCCAAAGCCTAAACCTGGACCCAACCCTACCACGAGCTCTAGCCTGAAAACTAACCCCACACCCAAGGCCAACTGTATGCACAGCCCTCAGCTGTCCACTGACCCTGCACCCCAACGCAGCCTGAAAAGTGACCTTAACCCAACCCTTTCACTAACCCTAACCCTAATCCTCAAGCTAAACCTAACCCTAGCCTGAAAAGCAACCCTCGCCTGAAATCTGACCCCACCCCCAACAACAACCTTAAATACCACCTTTGAGTTTTGACCCACCATGCAACAAATCACACCCCTTAACATAACCCTAACACCAAAACTATACCTAACCCTAACCCTTATCCTTAATTTGGACCCAACCCTACCACAATCTCTAGCCTGAAACCTAACCCCACATCCAAGGCCAACCGTAAGCACAGCCCTAAGGTGTACACTGTCCCTGCACCCCAACGCAGCAAGAAAAGTGACCTAAACCCATTCCTATCTCTAACCATAAACCTAACTCTCACACTAACCCTAGTCCTAACCCGAACACCATACATCACCTGTAATCTGACCCCATCCCAACTACAACCCTAAACACAACCATCGCCTTTTGATCAACTGTGCAGCAAATTGCACCCCTTAACATAACCTTAACACCAACACGATGCCTAACACTAACCCTAAAAAAAACCCTAAACCTGGATCCAACCATAGCACTATATCTAGGCCAAAACCTAACCCCACACCCAAGACCAGCCGTAAGCACAGCCCTCAGCTGTACACCGACCCTGCATCCCAAAGCAGCACAAAAAGTGACCCTAAACCCAACCCTTTCTCTAAACCTAACCCTAACCCTCACACTAACCCTAGCCCTAACCCGAACACCAAACTTCGCCTGAAATCTGACCCCATCACCAATGCTAGCCCTAAACACAACTCTCGAATTTTGACCAACCCTGCAGCAAATAGTCCCCCTTTACATAACCCTAACACCAACACTATGCCTAACCATAACCCTAACCCAAACACTAAACCTGGACCCTACCCTACCACGATCTGTAGACCAAAACCTAGCCACACACCCAAGGCCAACTGTAAGCAAAGCCCTCAGCTGTACATGGAAAGCGTACCCCAACGCAGTCCGAAAAGTGACCCTAAACCCAACCATTTCTCTAACACTACCCTAACCCTCACCCTAACCCTAGCCCTAACCCGAACACCAACCCTCGCCTGAAATCTGACCCCATCCCCAACGCCAACCCTAAACACAACCCTCGCCTTTTGACCAAACCTGCAGTAAGTTGCACCCCATAACATAACCCTAACACCAACACTATGACTAAGTCTGACCCTATCCCAAAGCCTAAACCTGGACCCAACCCTTTCACTATCCCTAGATCAAAACCTAATCCCACACACAAGGCCAACCATAAGCACAGCCCTCAGCTGTACACCGACCCTGGCCCTAACGTAGCCCTAAATGTGACCACAAACGCAACCCTGTCTCTAAACCTAACCCTATCCCTCACCCTAAACCTAGCCCTAACCTGAACAACAACGCTTGCCTGAAATTTGACCCCATCACCAACACCAACCCTAAACACAACCCTCCTCTTTTGACCAACCCTGCAGCAAATTGCATCCCTTAACGTAACCATAACACCAACAGTATGCCTAATACTAACCATATGCCAAACCCTAAACATGGACCCAACACTACCATGATATCTAAACAGAAACCTAACCCCATACCCAAGGAAAACCGTAAGCACAGCCCTCAGCTGTACACAGACCCTGCACCTCAATGCAGCCTGAAAAGAGATGCTAAACCCAACCCTTTCTCTAACCCTAATCCTAACCCTCACACTAACCCTAGCCTTAATCTGAACACCAACCCTCATCTGATTGTGATCCATTCCCAACAACAACCCTAAACACAACCCTCGACTTTTGACCAACCCTGCAGAAAATAGCACCACTTTACGTAACCCTAACACCTACACTATGCCTTACCCTAACCCTAACCCAACCCTAAACCTGGAACCAACTGTACATGATATGTAGCCTGAAACCTAACCGCACACCAAAGGCCAACCGTAAGCACAGCCCTCAGCTATACACAGAGTCTGCGCCACAACGCAGTACAAAAAGTGACCATAAACTCAACCCTTTCTCTAACCCTAACCCTAACCCTGATCCTAACATTAGAAATAACCCGAAAACCAACCCATGCCTGAAATCTGACCCCATCCCTAACACCAACCCTGAACACAACCCTCAACTTTGGATCAACCCTGCAGCAAATCACACACTTTAACATAACCCTAACACCAACACTATGCTAACCCTAACCCTAACCCAAACCCTAAACCTGGACTCAACCCTCCCACAATCCCTAGCCCGCAACCTCACCCCACAGCCAAGGCCAACCATAAGCACAGCCCTCAGCTGTACACTGACCCTGCACCCCAACGCCAAATGAAAAATGACCCTAAACCCAACCCATTCTCTAACCCTAACCCCTAAATCTCACCCTAACCCTAGCCCTAACACGAACACCAACCTCACCTGAAATCTAACCCCATCCCCAATGCCAAACCTAAACACAACCCTAGACTTTTTAATCCACCCTGCATCAAATCACACCCCTTAACATAAACCTAACACTAACACTTTGCTTAATTCTACCCCTAAACCAAACCCTAAACCTGGACCCAACCCTACCACGATCTCTAGCCCAAAAACTAACACTACACCCAAAGCCAACTTTAAGCTCAGCCCTCAGCTGTACACGGAGCCTGTAGCCCAACGCAGCATGAAAAATGACCCTAAACCCAACCCTTTCTCTAACCCTAACCCTAACTCTAACCCTAACCCTAGCCCTAACTGAAACACCAAACCTCGCCTGAAATCTGACCCCACCCCAACACCAACCCTAAACACTATCCTCGACTTTTGACCAAGCCTGCAGCAAATCAAACCCCTTAACGTAACCCTAACAAGAACATTAAGCCTAACCTTAACCCTAACCCAACCATAAACCTGGATCCAACCATAGCACAATATCTAGGCTGAAACTTAACCCCACACCCAAGGCCACAGTAAGACTGCCCTCATCTGTACACCCATCCTGCACACCTACACAGCAATAAAAATGACCCTAAACCCAACCCTATTCTAACCATCACCCTAACCATAGCCCTAAAACCAACACCAAACCTCGCCTGAAATCTGACCCCATCCCCAGCACCAACCGTAAACACAACCATCGTCTTTTGACTAACCATGCAGCAAATCGCACCCCTTAACATAACCTTAACACCAACACTATGCCTAACCCTAACCCTAACCCAAATCCTAACCTGGACCAAACCCTATCACGATCTCAAGCACAAAACCTCACCCCACACACAAGGCCAACCATAAGCACAGTCCTCAGCTGTACCCTGACCATGCACCACAACACAGCATGAAAAGTTACCCTAAACCCAAACCTTTCTCAAACCTATCCCTAAGCCTCAACATAACCCTAGCCCAAACCCGAACACCAAACCTCACCTGAAATCTGACCCTGTCCCCAACACAAACCTTAAAATTAACCCTCGATTTTCAACCAACCCCGCAGCAAATCACACCCCTTAACGTAACCCTAACACCAACACTATGGCTAACCCTACCCCTAAAACAAACCCTAAACCTGGACCCAACCCTACCATGATATCTAGCCCGAAACCTAATCCCACATTCAAGGCCAACTGTAAGCACAGACCTCAGCTGTACACTGAGCCTGCAACCCAAAGCAGCACGAAAATTCACCCTAAATCCAACCTTTTCTCTAACCCTAACACTAACTCTCACACTAACAATAGCCGGAACCTGAACACCAAACCTTGCCTGAAATCTGACCCCATCCCCAATGCCAAACCAAAACACAACCCTCGAATTTTGACCAACCCTGCAGCAAATCACACCCCTTAAAGTAACCCTAACACCAACACTATGCTTAACCCTAACCCAAATCCAAATCCAAAACCTAGACCCAAACCTATCATGATCTCTAGCCCAAAACATCACCCCACACCCAAGGCCAAAGGAAAACACAGCCCTCAGCTGTCCACTGACCCTGCACCACAATGCAGCCCGAAAAGTGACCTTAACCCAACCCTTTCTCTAATCCTAACCCTAAACCTCAACCTAAACCTACCCCTAACCTGAAAACCAACCCTCGCCTGAAATCTAACCCCATCCCAAACAACAACCCTAAATACCACCTTTGACTTTTGACCAACCCTGCAACAAATCACACCCCTAAACATAATCCTAACACCAAAACTATGCCTAACCTTAACCCTAACCCAAACCCTAAACCTGGAACCAACCCTACCATGATCTCTAGCCCGAAACCTTACCTCCGGCCAAACAAACCCTAAACCTGGACCCAACCCTACCATGATATCTAGCCCGAAACCTAACCCCACATTCAAGGCCAACTGTAAACACAGCCCTCAGCTGTACATGGACCCTGCCCCTCAACGCAGCCCAAAAAGTGACCCTAAACCCAACCCTTTCTCTAACCCTAATCATAAACCTCACCCTCACCCGAACACCAACTCTCGCATGAAAATTGACCCCACCCCAATGCCAACATTAAACACAACCCTCGACATTTGACCAACCCTGCAGCAAATCGCACCCCTTAATGTAACCCTAACAACAACACTGTGCCTAGCCCTAACCCTAATCCAAACACAATACCTGGACCCAATCCTACCATGACCTCTAGCCCGAAACCTAAACCCACACCCAAGGTCAATGTAAGCACAGCCTTCAGCTGTACACTGACCTTGCACCCCAATCCACCCCAAAAAGTGACCCTCAACCCAACCTTTTCTCTAACCTTAACCCAAAACCTCACCCTAACCCTAGCCCTAAACCAAACACCAACCCTCGCCTGAAGTCTGACCCCATTCCCAATGCCAACTGTAAACACAACCCTCAACTTTTGAGCAACCCTGCAGCAAATCGCATTCCTTAACATAACCCTAACTACACTATGCCTAACCCTAACCCTAACCCAAACCCTAAACCTGGGCCCAACCCTACTAGGATCTCTAGCCCGAAACCTAACACCACACCCAAGGACAACTGTAAGCACAGCCCTCAGCAGTCCACCAACCCTGCAACCAAACAGAGCATGATAAGTAACCCTGAACCCAACCCTTTCTCTAAACCTAACCCTACCCCTCACCGTAACCTTAGCACTAATCCGAACACCAACACTCGCTTGAAATCTGAACCCATCCCCATCATCAACCCTAAACACAACCTTCGACTTTTGACCCACCCTACAGCAAACCACACCCCTTAATGTAACCCTAACACCAACACTATGACTAACCCTAACTCTAACCCAAACCCTAACTCTAACCCTAACCCAAAAACTAACCCTCGCCTGAAATCTGACCCCATCTGCAACTCCAACCCTAAACACAACCCTCGACTTTTGAACAACACTGCAGCAAATCGCACCCCTTAACGTAACCCTACCCCTAACACTATGCCTTACCCTAACCCTAAACTAAACCCTAACCTGGACAAAACGTACCTGATATCTAGCCCAAAACCTAACCACACATGAAAGGCCAACTGTAAGCACATCCCTCAGGTGTACACCGACACTGCACCCCAATGCAGCCCAAAAAGGGACTCTAAATGCAACCCTTTCTATAAGCCTAACCCTAAACCCTCACTGTAACCCTAGCAATAACCCAAAAACCAACCCACGCCTGAAATCTGACCCCACTCCAACGCCAACCCTAAACACTACCCTTGACTTTTGACAAACCCTGCAGCAAATCGCACTCCTTAACATAACCCAAACACCAACACTATACCTAACCCTAACACTAACCCAAACCATAAACTTAGACCCAACCCTAACACGACCCCTAGCCTGAAACCTAGCCCCCCACACAAGGCCAACCGTAAGCACAGCCCTCAGCTGTACACCGACCCTGCACCCCAAAGCAGCCAGAAAATGACCCTAAACCCAACCCTTTCTCTAACCCTAACCATAACCCTCACCATAACTGTACCCCTAACCTGAACACCAACACTCACAGTAATTTGGATCCCATCCTCAATGCCAACCCTACACACAACACTCAACTTTTGACCAACCCTGCAGCAAATCGCACCTCTTAATGTAACCCTAACACCAACACTATGCCTAACCTTAACACTAACCCAAACCCTAAACCTGGACCCAAACCTACCAGGATCTCTAGCCCGAAACCTAAGCCCAAACCCAAGGCCAACCGTAAGCACAGCCCTCAGCTATACACCAACTCTGTACCCAAACACAGCAGGATATGTAACTCTAAACCCAACCCTTTCTCTAACCCTAACCCTACCCCTCACCATAACAGTAACACTAATCCCAACAGCAACCCTGAACTGAAATCTGAACCATCCCCAACGCCAACCCTAAACACAACCCTCGACTTGTGACCAACCCTGCAGTAAATCACACCTCTTAACATAATCCTAACACCAACACTATGCCTAAACCTATCCCTACCCAAAACTATCACCCTAGTCTAACCTGAACAACAACCCTCGCTTGAAATCTGACCCCATCCCCAAAGAAAACCCCAAACACAATCCTCAACTTTTGACCAATCCTACAGCTAATCGCACCCTTTAATGTAGCCCTAACACCAACACTATGCCTAAACCTAACCCTAACCCAAACCATAAACCTGATCCAGCCCTACCACAATGCTAGACCAAAACCTAACCCCACACCCAAGGCCAACTGTAAGCACAGCCCTCAGCTGTACACTGAACCTGCTGCTCAATGCCAGCCCAAAAAGTGACCCTAAATACAACCGTTTCTCTAATCCTAACCCTAAATCTCACCCTAACCCTAGCCCTAACCTGAACACCAAACCGCGCCTGAAATCTGACCCCATCCCCAACGCCAACCCTAAACACAACTTTCGAATTTTGACCAACTCTGCAGCAAATCGCAGCCCTTAACATAACCTTAACAACAACATTAAGCCTAACCCTAACCATAACCCAAACCCTAAACCTGGACCCATCCCTACTATGATCTCTAGCCTGAAATCTAACCCCACACCCAAGGCCAACTGTAAGCACAGCCCTAAGCTGTACAGCGAACCTGCACACAAGTACATCCCGAAAAGTGACCCAAACCAAACCCTGCCTCTAAACCTAACCCTAACCCTCATCATATACCTAGCCCTAACCCGAACATGACCCCTCACCTGAAATCTGACCCCAACCCCAATGCCAACCCTAACACAACCCTTGAATTCTGACCAACCCTGCAGGAAATCACACACCTTAATGTAATGCTAACACCAACCCTATGCCCCAACCTAACCTTAACCCAAATCCTAACCCGTGACCCAAACCTACCACGATGTCTAGTCCGTAATCTCACCTCACACCCAAGCCCAAACAAAAACACAGCCTTCAGCTGTCCACCGAACCTGCACAACAACACAGCCTGAAAAGTGTCCTTAAACCCAATCATTTCTCTAACCCTAACCCTAACCCTCAACATAACCCTAGCCCTAACCTGAAAACCAACACTCGCCTGAAATCTGACCCCATACCCAATCCAACCCTAAATACTACACTTGACTTTTGACAAACCCTGTAGCAAATCACACCCCTTAAGGTAACCCTAACACCAACACTATGCCTAAACCTAACCCAAACCCAAACCCTAAACCTGGGCACAATCCTACAATGATATCTAGCCTGAAACCTAACAAAACACCCGAGGTCAACCGTAAGCAGAACCCTCAGCTGTACACTGACCCTGCAAACCAACGTTTCCCGAAAAATGACAATAAACCCAACCCTTTCTCTAGCCCAAATCCTAACCCTCACCCTAACATTAGCCCTAACCCGAATACCAACCCTCGCTTGAAATCTGATGCCATTCCCAACGCCAACCCTAAACACAGCCCTCGACTTTTGACCAACCCTGTAGCAAATCACATCCCTTAATGGAACCCAAATGCCAACACTATGCCTTACCCTAACCCTAACCCAAATTTTAAACCTGGTACCAACCCTACCAGGATATCTAGACCGACACCTCACCCCACACTCAAGGCCAACCATAAGCACAGCCCTCAGTTATACACTGACCCTGCACCCCAACGAAGAATGAAATGTGACATTAAACCCAACCCTGTCTGTAACCCTAAACTTAACTCTCAACCTTACACTAACCCTAACAAGAACACCAACCCTCGCCTGAAATGTGTCCCCTCCCCGTACCCAATGCCAACCCTAAAAGCAGCACTCGACTTTTAACCAACAGTGTAGCAAATCGCACCCCATAACATAACCCTAACACCAGCTCTATGCCTAACCCAAACCCTAACCCAAACCCTAACCCTGAAATCAACCCTACCAGGTTATGTAGCCCGACTCCTAACCCACACTTATGGCCAACCATAAGCACAGCCCCCAGCAGTATGCTGAATCTGCACACCAATGTAGCCCGAAAAGTGACCCTAAACCCAACCCTTTCTCTAACCCTAACCCTACCCTGACCCTAACCCTAGCCCTAAACCCGAAAACCAACGCTCGACTGAAATCTGACCCCATCCCCAATGCCAACCCTAAATGCCACCGTCGACTTTTGACAAAATTTGTAGCTAATCGCGCCCCTTAATGTAGCCCTAACACCAACCTTATGCCTAAACCTAACCCTAACCCAAATCCTAATCATGGACCCAGCCCTACCACAATGCTAGACCGAAACCTAACCCCACAACCAAGGCCAACCATAAGCATAGCCCACAGCTGTACACCAAACCTGCACCTCAACACCAGTCCTAAAGTGACCCTAAATACAACCCTTTCTCTAATCCTTACCCTAAACCTCACCCTAACCCTAGCCCTAAGCCAAACATGAACCCACGCCTGAAATCTGAGCCCATCCCCAACACCAACCCTAAACACAACTTTCAAATTTTGACCAACCCTGCAGCAAATCGCAGCCCTTAACGTGACCTTAACAACAACATTAAGCCTAAACCTAACCCTAACCCAAACCCTAAACCTGGACCCATCCCTACCACGATCTCTAGCCTGAAATCTAACCCCACACCCATGGCCAACCGTAAGCACAGCCCTCCTCTGTACACCAATCCTGCACCCCAACGCAGCCTGAAAAGTGATCCTAAACCCAACCCTTTCTCTAACCCTAACCCTAACCCTAACCCTCACCCTAACCCTAGCCCTACCCAAAAACCAACCCTCGACTGAAATCTGACTCCATCCCCAATGCCAACCCTAAATACCACCCTAGACTTCTGACAAAATCTGCAGCAAATCACACCCCTTAACATAACCCTAACACTAACACTATGCCTAATCCTAACCCTAACTCAAACCCTAAACCTGGACCCAACCCTACCATGATCTCTAGCCCAAAACCTCACCCCACCCCCAAGGCCAACCATAAACACAGCCCTCAGCTGTACACTGTCCATGCACCCAAACGCAGCATGAAAAGTGACCCTAAACCCAAACCTTTCTCCAACCGTCTCCCTAAGTCTCACCCTAAACCTAGCCCTAACCCGAACAACAAACCTCACCTGAAATCTGACCCCGTCCCCCACCAACCCTAAACACAAACCTCGACTTTTGACAAAACCTGCAGCAAATCACACCCCTTAATGTAACCCTAACACCAACACTATGCCTAACCCTACCCCTAAACCAAACCCTAAACCTGGACCCAACCCAACCATGATCTCTAGCCCAAATCCTAAACCCATACTCAAGGCCAACCGTAAGCACAACCCTCAACTGTACACTGAGCCTGCACCCCAACTCAGCACAAAAAGTGGACCTAAACCCAACCCTTTCTCTAACACTAACCCTAACTCTCATCCTAACCCCAGCTCTAACCCTAACACCAAACCTTGCCTGAAATCTGACCCCATCCCCAAAGCGAACCCTAAACACAACCCTCAACTTTTGACAAACCCTACAGCAAATCACACCCCTTAATGTAACCCTAACACAAACACTATGCCTAACCCTAACCCTAACCCAAATCCTAAACCTTGACCCAAATCTACCACAATCTCTAGCCCGTAATCTCACTTCACACCCAAGGCCAAACGAAAACACAGCCCTAGCTGTCCACCAACACTGCACACCAATGCAGCCTGAAAAGTGACCTTAAACCCAATCATTTCTCTAACCCCAACCCTAACCCTCAACATAACCCTTGCCCTAACCTGAAAACCAACCCTTGCCTGAAATCTGACCCCATCCCCAAGCCAACCCTAAATACCACACTTGACTTTTGATCAACCCTGCAGCAAATCACACCCCTTAACGTAACCCCAACACCAACACTATGCCTCACCCTAACCCTAACCCAAACCCTAAACCTGTATCCAACCCTACCACGATCTCTTGCCCGAAACCTCACCCCACACCCAAGGCCAACCATAAGCAGAGCCCTCAGTTGTACACTGACCATACGCTCCAACACAGCATGAAAAGTGACCGTAAACCCAACCCTTCATCTAACCCTAACCCTAACTCTCACCCTAACCCTAGCCCTAACCTGAAAACCAAACTTCACCTGAAATCTGACCCCATCCCCAACACCAGCCCTAAACACAACCCTCGGCTTTTGACCAACCCTGCAGCAAATTGCACCCCTTAATGGAACCCTAACACTAACACTATGCCTAACCCTTATCCTAACCCAAACCCTTATTTGGTCTCGACCTTACCACCATCTCTAGCCTGAAACGTAACTCCACACCCAAGGCCAACCGTAAGCACAGCCCTCAGCTGTACACGGACCCTGCACCCCAATGCAGCCTGAAAAGTGACCCCAAACCCAACCCTTTCTCTAACCCTAACATTAACCCTCAACCTAACCTAGCCCTAATCCGAACATCAACAACTGCCTGAAATCTGTTCCCATCCCCAACACCAACCCTAAACACAACCCTTGACTTTTGACAAAACTTCAGCAAATCACACCCCTTAATGGAACCCTAACACTAACACTATGCCTAACCCTAACCCTAACCCAAACCCTAAACCTGGCCCTGCCCTACCACAATGCTAGACCAAAACCTAACCCCACAACCAAGGCCAACCATAAGCACAGCCCTCAGCTGTATACTGAACCTGCAGCTCAACGCCAGCCCGAAAAGTGATCCTAAATACAACCCTTTCTCTAATCCTTACCCTAAACCTCACCCTAACCCTAGCCCTAACCCGAACATTAATCCATGACTGAAATCTGACCCCATCCCCAACGCCAATCCTAAACACAACTTTCGAATCTTGACCAACTCTGCAGCAAGCGCAGCCCTTAACATAACCTTAACAACAACATTAAGCCTTGCCCTAACCCTAACCCAAACCCTAAACCTGGACCCATCCTTACCACGATCTCTAGCCTGAAACCTAGCCCCACACCCAAGGCCAACTGTAAGCACAGCCTTAAGCTGTACAGCGAACCTGCACACAAGCACATCCCAAAAAGTGACCCAAACCAAACCCTGTCTCTAAACCTAACCCTAACCCTCATCATATCCCTAGCCCTAACCCGAACAAGACCCCTCACCTGAAATCTGACCCCAACCCCAATGCCAACCCCAACACAACCCTCGAATTTTGACCAACCCTGCAGGAAATCACACACCTTAACGTAATGCTAACACCAACCCTGTGCCCCACCCTAACCCTAACCCAAACCCTTAACCTGAAACCAACCCTACCACGATCTTCTGCCCGAAACCTATTGCCACACCCAAGGCCAAATGTAAGCACGGCCCTCAGCTGTACACTGACCGTGCACCACAACGCAACCAAAAACATGACCCTAAACCTAACCCTTTCTCTAACCCTAACCCTAACCTCACCCTAACCCTAGCCCTAAACCAAACAAGCCCATGACTATAATCTGACCCCATCCCCAAAGCCAATCCTAAAAACAACCCTCGACTTTTGACCAACCCTGCAGCAAATCACACCCCTTAAAGTAACCCTAACACCAACGCTATGCTTAACCCTAACACTAACCCAAACCCTAAACCTAGACCCAAACCTACCATGATCTCTATCCTGAAACCTAATCCCACACCTAGGCCAACCGTAAGCAGAGCCCTCAGCTGTACAGCGACCCCGCATCTGAACACAGCATGAAAAGTGACCCTAAACCCAACACTTTCTCTAACCCTAACCCTAACCCTCACCCTAACCCTAGACCTATCCTAAACACCAAACCTTGCCTGAAATCTGACCCCATCCCCAACAACAACCCTAAACCTCATCTTAACCCTAGCCCTAACCCGAACACTAACCTTCGTCTGAAATGTGACCCCATCCCCACTGACAATCCTAAACACAACCCTCGACTTTTGACCAACTCTGCAACAAATTGCACCCCTAATGTAACCCTGACACCAACACTATGACTAACCCTAACACTAACCCAAACCCTAAACTTGGGCCCAACCATACCACGATCTCTAGCCCAAAACCAAACCCCACACTGAAGGCCAACCGTAAGCACAGCCTTTAGCTCTACACCGACCCTGCACCCCAACGCAGCCCAAAAAGTGAACCTAAACCCAACCCTTTCTCTAACCTTAACCTTAACCCTCCCCCTAACCCTAGAACTAACCAAAACACCAACCTTCATCTGAAATCTGGCCTCATACCCAATGCCAACCATAAACACAACCCTAAACTTCTGACCAACCCTGCAGCAAATCGCACCCTTTAATGTAACCCTAACACCAACACTATGCCTAACCCTAACTCTAACCCAAACCTTAAACCTGGACAAAACACTGCCACAATCTCTAGCCCGAAACCTAACCCCACACCCAAGGCCAACGGTAAGCAAAGCCCTCAGCTGTACACCAACTCTACAAAAGCAACCGGAAAAGTGACCCTAACCCAAACCTTTCTCTAACCCTAATCCTAAAACTCACCCTAACCCTAGTCCTAACCCGAACACCAACCCTTGCCTGAAATCTGACCCCAACGCCAACCCAAAACACTACCCTCGACTTTGGACAAACCCTGCAGCAAATCACACGCTTTAATGTAACCCTAACAAAACACTATGCCTAGCACTAACCCTAACACAAACCCTAAAACTTGATTGAACCCTACCACGATCTCCAGCCCGAAACCTAAACCCACACCCAAGGCCAACTTTAAGCACAACCCTAAGCTGTACACTGATCCTGCACCCCAATGCAGCCCAAAAAGAGACCCTAAACCCAACACTTTCTTTAACCCTAACCCTAAGCCTCACCATACATAACCCTAGCCCAAACCTGAACACCAACCCTCTCCTGAAATCTGACCCCATACCCAATGCCAACCCTAAACACAACTGTCGACTTTTGACCAACCATGTAGCAAATCACACCCCTTAACATAACCCTAATACCAACATTATGCCTAACACTAACCCTAACCCTAACCCTAAAACTTGACCGAACCCTACCACAATCTCCAGCCCGAAACCTAAACCCATTCCCAAGGCCAACTGAAAGCACAGCCCTCAGCTGTACACCGACCCTGCACCCAAAGAAGCCTGAAAAGTGACCGTAAACACAACCCTTTCTCTAATCCCAAGCCTAAACCTCACCCTAACATTAGCCCTAACCCGAACACCAACCCTCGCCTGAAATCTGATCCCAACCCCAGCGCCAAAAATAAACACAACCCTCGCCTTTTGACTAACCCTGCAGCAAATCGCATCTTTTAATGAAAACATAACACCAACACTATGTCTAACCCTAACCCTACCCACACCCTAAACCTGGACCCAACCCTACCATGATCGCAAGCACAAAACCTACCTGCAAACCCAAGGCCAACCGTAAACACAGCACTCAGCTGTACACCGACCCAACTCTGCAATGCAGCATGAAAAGAGACCCTAAACACAACCCTTTCTCTAACCCTAAACCTAAAAGCATCACCCTAACCCTAGCCATAACCCTAACACCAACCCTCGCTTGAAATCTGATCCCATCCCCAACTCCAAACCTAAACACAACCCTCGACTTTTGTCCAACCCTGCAGCAAATCACAACCCTTAACATAAACCTAACACCAACACTATGCATGACCATAACCCTAACCCAAACCCTAAATCTGGACCCAACCCTACCACTATCTCTAGGCAGAAACAAAACCCCACACCCAATGCCAAACATAAGCACATTCCTCAGCTGTACACCGAACCTGCACCTCAATGCAGCCCGAAAAGTGACCTGAAACAAACCCTTTCTCTAACCCTAAACTTAATCCTCACCCTAACCCTAGCACTATCCCGAAATCCAACCCTTGCCTGAAATCTGACCACATGCCCAATGCTAACTCTAAACACAACCCTCAAATTTTCACCGACATTGCAGCAAATCACACCCCTTAAAGTAACCCTAACACCAACACTATCCCTAACCATAACCCTAACCCAAATCCTAAATCTGGACCCAACCCTACCATGATCTCTAGCCAGAAACCTAACCCCACACCCAAGGCCAACCGAAAGCACAGCCCTCAGCTGTACACTGATCCTGCACCCAAAGCAGCCCAAAAAGTGACCATAAACACAACCGCTTCTCTAATCCCAAGCCTAAACCTCACCTTAACATTAGCCCTAACCCGAACACCAATCCTCGCCTGAAACCTGATCCCAACCCCAGAGCCAAAAATAAACACAACCCTCGCCTTTTGACCAACCCTGAAGCAAATCGCATCTTTCAATGAAAACTTAACACCAACACTATGCCTAACCCTAACCCTAACCCAAACCCTAAACCTAGACACAACTCTACCACAACCTCTAGCACGAACTCTAACCGCACACCCAAGGCCAACCATAAGCACAGCCCTAAGCTGAACACAGACACCGCACCTAAATGCAGCCTGAAAAGTGACCTTAAACCCAAACCTTTCTCTAACCCTATCCCTAACCCGCACTCTAACCCTAGCCCTAACCCGAAAACCAACCCTCGCCTGAAATATGACCCCATTCCCATTGCCAACCCTAAACAAAACCCTCGAATTTGACCACACCTATATCAAATTGCACCCCTTAACGTAACCCTAACACCAACACTATGCCTAATCCCAACCCTAACCCAAACCCTAAACATGGACTAAACCTACCATGATCTCTAGCCCAAAACGTAACCCCACACTCAAGGCCAACCATAAGCACAGACCTCAGCTGTACACCAACCCTGCACCTCAACGCAGCCTGAAATGTGACCCTAAACCCAATCCTTTCTCTTACTCTAACTGTAACCCTCAGCCTAACCCTAGCCCTAACCCGAACAACAACCATAGCCTGAAACCTGACCCCATCCCCAACGCCAACCCTAAACACAACCCTCGACTTTTGACCAACCCTGCAGCAAATCCACCCCTTAATGTAACTCTAACACCAACACTGTGCCTAACACCAACACTGTGCCTAAGCCTAACCCTAACCCAAACCCTAAACCTGGACCCAACCCTACCACGATATCTAGCCTGAAGGCTAAATCAATACCCAAGGCCAACTGTAAGCACAACCCTCAGGTGTACACTGACCCTTCACCCCAATGCAGCCCGAAAACTGAACCTAAACCCTACCCTTTCTCTAACCTGCAAACTAAACCTATCCCTTACCCAAACACCAACCCTAGCCTGAAATCTGACCCCATCCCCAACGCCAACCCTAAAGACAACCCTCGACTTTTGGCCAACCCTGCAGCAAATTGCCAACCTTAACATAACCCTAACAAAAACACTATGCCTTACCCTGACTCTAACCAAAATCCTTAACCTGGACCCAATCCTACCATGACATCAAGCCCAAAACCTTAACCCACACCCAAGTACAACCGAAAGCACAAACCTCAGCTGTACACAACCCTGCACTGCAACGCAGCCCGAAAAGTGAACTTAAACCCAACTCTTCCTCTAACCCTAAGCCTAACCCTCACCCTAACCCTAGCCATAACCCGAACACCAACCCTTGAATGAAATCTGACACCATCCCCAAGGACAACCCTAAACACCACTCTCAACTTTTGACCAACCCTGCAGCAAATATCACTCCTTAACGTAACCCTAACACCAAAACTATGACTAACCCTAACACTAACCCAAACCCTTAACCTGGACCCAACACTACCATGATCTCCAGACCGAACCTTAACCCACACCTAAGGCCAACCCTAAGCACAGCCCTTAGCTGTACACCAACCCTGCACAGCAATGCAGCCTGGAAAGTGACCTTAAACCCAACCCTTTCTCTAACCCTAAGCCTAAACCTCACCCTAACCCTAACCCTAATCCGAACACCAACCCTTGCCTGAAGTCGGATCCCATCCCCAAAGCCAACCCTAAACAAAACCCTTGACTATTGACCAACCCTGCAGCATATCGCACCCCTTAACATATACCTAACACCAACACTATGCCTAACCCTAACACTAACCCTAACCCAAACCCTAAACCCTAACCCAACTGTAAAACTATATCTAGCCTGAAACCTTACCCCACACCCAAGGCCAACTGTCAGCACAGCCCTAAACTCTACACCGACTTGCACCCTAATGTACCCCAAAAAGTGACAATAATCCCAACCCTTTCTCTAAACCTAAGCTAACCCTCACCCTAACATTAGTCCCAACCTGAACACAAACCTTTGCCTGAAATCTGACCCCATCCCCAACACCAACCCTTAACACAACCCTCGACTTTTGACCAATCCTGCAGCATCGCACACCTTAACGTAACCCTAAAACAAACACAATGCCTAACCCTAACCCTAACCAAAACCTAAACATGGAGCCAACCCTACCATGACTTATAATCATAAACCTAACACCACAGCCAAGGCCAACCGTAAGCACAGCCCACAACTGTACACCATCCCTGCACACCAATGAGCCTGAAAATTGACCCTAAACCCAACCCTTTCTCTAAGCCTAACCCTAACCTCCACCCTAACCCTAGCCCTAAATTGAACACAACCCTCGCCTGAAATCTGACCCCATCCCCAATGCCAATCCTAAACACAACCTTTGATTTTGACCAACCCTGCAGGAAATCGCACCCCTTAACCTAACCTGACACCAACACAATGCATAAACCTAATCCTGACCCAAACTCTAAACCTGGAATCATCCCTACCACGATTTCTACCCCAAAACCTAACCACACACACAAGGCCAACGGTAACACAGCCCTCATCTGTACACCAACCCTGCACCCCAATGCAGCCCGAAAATTGACCCTAAACCCAACCATTTCTCTAATTCTAACCCTAATCCTCACCCTAACCCTAGCCCTAAGCCAAACAGCAACCATAGCCAGAAATCAAACCCCATCCCCAATGCTAACCTTAAATCCAAACCTCGACTTTTGACCAACCCTGCAGCAAATCACACCCCTTAACGTAACCCTAATACCAACACTATGCCTAATCCTAACCCTAACAAAAACCCTAAACCTAGACCCAACCCTACCACGATCTCTGGCCCGAAACCTAACCCCACACCCAAGGCCAACCGTAAGCACAGGCTCAGCTGTACACCCACCCTGCACCACAACTCATCCTGAAAATTGACCTTAAACTCAACCCTTTCTCTAACCCTAACCCTAACCCTCACCCTAACCTTAGCCCTAACCTGAACACTAACCGTCTCCTGAAATCTGACCCCATCCCCAACACCAACCCTAAACACAACCCTTGACTTTTGACAAACCACGCAGTAAATTGCACCCCTTAACATAAACCTAACACCAACACTATTCCTAACATTAACCCTAACCCAAACCCTAAGCCTGGACCCAACCCTACCACCATCTCTAGCCCGAACCTTACCCCACACCGAAGGCCAACCATAAGCACAGCCCTCAGCTGTACACCGACCCTGCAAACCAACACAGCCCGAAAACTGACCCTAAACCCAACCCTTTCTCTAACCCTAACCCTAACCATCACCCTAATCTTAGCCCTTATCCGAACACCAACCATCTCCTGAAATCTGACCCCATCCACAACACGAACCCTAAACACAACTTTTGACTTTTGACAAACCATGCAGCAAATCGCACCCCTTAACATAACACTAACACCAACACTTCCCTAAACCTAACCCTAACCCAAACCCTAAACCTGAACCCAACCCTACCACGATCTCTAGCCCGAAAGCTAACCCCACACCCAAGGCCAACCATAAGCACAGCCCTCAGCTGTACACTGACCCTGCACCGCAATGCAGCCTGAAAAGTGACCCTAAACCCAACCCTTTCTCTAACCCTAAGCCTAACCCTCATCCTAACCCTAGCCCTAACCTGAACACCAACCCTCACCTGAAATCCAACCCCATCTCCAATGCCAAACCTAAACAAACCCTCGACTTTTGACTACCCTGCAGTAAATAGCACCCCTTAAGTTAACCCTAACACAAACACTATGCCTAAGACTTACCCTAATCCAAACCCTAAACCTGGATACAACCTTACCATGACCTCTATTCCGAAACCTAAACCCACACCCTATGCCAACTGTATGCACAGCCCTCAGCTGTACACAGACCCTGCATGCCAATGCAGAATGAAAAGTGACCCTAAACCCAACTCTTTCTCTAACCCTTACCCTAATCCTCACCCAAACTCTAACCCTAACCTGAACACCAACCCTCTCCTGAAATCTGACCCCATCCCCAACGCCGACCCTAAACACTACCCTGAATTTTGACCAACCATGATACAAATTGCACCCCTTAATGTAAACCTAACACCAAAACTATGCTTAACACTAACCCTAACCCAAACCCAAAACCTGGACCTAAACCTACCACGATCTCTAGCCCAAAACCTAACCACACACCCAAGGCCAACCATAAGCACAGCCCTCAGCTGTACACTGAAACATGACCTCATCCTCAACGCCAACAATAAACACAACCCACAAATTTTGACCAACCCTGCAGCAAATCGCACCCCTTAATGTAACCCTAATACCAACACAATGCCTAAGCTTAACCCTAACAAAAATCCCTAAACCTGGACCAACCCTACCACAATCTATATCCTGAAACCTAACCACACACCGAAGGTCAACCTTAAGCACAGCCCTCAGCTGTACACCGACCCTGCACCCCAATGCAGCCCAAAACATGACCTTAAACCCAACCCTTGCTTTAACCCTAACCCTAACCCTCACCCTAATTCTAGCCCTAACCTGAAGACCAACACTCACCTAACATATGACCCCATACCCAACGCCAACCCAAAACACAACCATTGACTTTTGACCAACCCTGCAGCAAATTGCACCCCTTAATGTAACCCTAACACCAACACTATGCCTAACCTTAAACCTAATGCAAACCCTAAACCTGGACCAACCCTACCATGATCTCTAGCCCAAAACCTAAACCACACCCAAGGCCAACCATAAGCAGAAAACTCAGCTGTACACCGACCATGCATCCCAAAGCAGCCCTAAAAGTGATGCTAAATCCAACCCTTTCTCTTACCCTAAGCCTAACAATCACCATAAACCAAGCCCTAACCCGAACACCAACCCCCGCCTGAAATCTGACCCCATCCCCAACGTCAACCATAAATACAACCCTCGACTTTTGACCAACCCTGCAGCAAATTGCACCCCTTAACGTAAACCTAAGACCAACACTATGCCTAACCCTAAAACACTAAACCTGGACCCAACCATACAACGATCTCTAGCCCGAAACCTAACCCCAAAACCAAGGCCAAACGTAAGAACAGCCCTCAGTTGTACACCAACCCTGCAGCCCAAAGTAGCCCAAAAAGTGACCTTAACCCAACCCTTCCTCTAATCCCAAACCCTAAACCTGGACCAAACCCTACCATGATCTCTAGCCCGAACCCTTCCCCTAATCCTAACCCTAACCCTCACCCTGACCCTAACCTTAACCCAAACACTAACCCTCACCTGAAATCTGATGCCATCCCCAACACCAATCCTAAACAAAAGCCTAGACTTCTGACCAACCCTACAGAAAATTGCGCACCTTAACATAACCCTAACACCAACACTATGCCTAAACCTACCCCTAACCGAAACCCTAATCCTGGACCCAACCCTACCACAATCTCTAGCCCAAACCCTAACCACACACAAAAGGCCAACCGTAAGCACAGCCCTTAGCTGTTCAATGACCCTGCCCCAACGTAGCCCAAAAAGTGACCCTAAACACAACCCTTTCTCTAACCCTAACCTCAAACTTCACCCAAACCCTAGCCCTAACCTGAACACCATCCTTCACCTGAAATCTGACCCCATCCCCAATGCCAACCCTAAACAAAACCCTCGACTTTTGAGAAACCCCACAGCAAATCACACCCCTTAACGTAACCCTAACATCAACGGTGTGCCTAAACCTAACCCAACCCATACCCTAAACCTGGACACACCACTAACACGATCTCTAGCCTGAACCTAACCTCACACCCAAAGCCAACCGTAAGCACAGCCCTCAGATGTACAGCGACCCTGCACCTCAATGCTGCATGAAAAATGACACCAAACACAACTCTTTCTCTAAACCTAATCCTAACCCTCACCCTAACCCTAGCCCAAACCCGAACACCAACCATCTCCTGAAAACACCCCATCCCCAATGCCAACCCTAAACACAATCCTCGAATTTTGACCAACCGTGCAGCAAATTGCACCCCTTAACATAACCTTAACACCAACACTATGGCTAACACAACCCTTAACCCAAACCCTAACCCTGGACCCAAACCTACCACGATCTCTAGCCCGAAAACTAACCCCTCACCCAAGGCCAACTGTAAGCACAGCCCTCAGCTGGACACCGACCATGCACACCAATGCAGCACGAAAAGTGACCCTAAACCAAACCTTTTCTCTAAACATAAACCAAAACCTCATCACATCCCTAGCCTTAACTCGAACAAGAACTCTCGCCTGAACTCTGACCCCATCCCCAACGCCAACCCTAAACACAACCCTCCACTTTTGAACAACCCTGCAGCAAATCACACCCCTTAACGTAACCTAACAACAACACTAAGCCTAACCCTAACCCAAACACTAAACCTGGACTCAACCCTACCACGATCTCTAGCCTGAAAAATAACACCACACGCAAGGCCAAATGTAGGCACAGTCCTCAGCTGTACACCTACCATGGACCCCAATGCTGCCAGAAAAGTGACCCTAAATGCAACCCTTTCTCTAACCCTAAACCTAACCCTCACCCTAAACCTAGCCCTAATCCAAAAACCAACCCCCGCTTGAAATCTGACCCCATCCCCAAACCCAACCCTAGATGCAATCTTTGACTTTTGACCAACCCTGCAGCAAATCACACCCCTTAACATAAAACTAAGATCAACACTACGCCTAACCCTAAAACACTAAACCTGGACCCAACCACACCACGATCTCTAGCCCGAAACCTAACCCCACACTGAAGGCCAATGGTAAGCACAGCCCTCAGCTGTACACTGCACCTGCAGCAAAACGCAGCCCAAAAAGTGACCCTAAATCCAACCCTTTCTCTAACCCTATGCCTAACCCTCACCCTAAACCTAGCTCTAATCCAAAAACCAACCCTCACCTGAAATCTGTCCCTATCCCGAAAGCCAACCCTAAACAGAACCCTCTACTTTAGACCAACCCTGCAGCCAACCGCACCCCTTGACATAACCCTAACACAAACACTATGCCTAACCCAAACCCTAAAACGGGCCCAACCCTACCACGATCTCTAGTCCCAAACATAACCCCACACCTAAAGTCAACCATAAGCACAGCCCTCAGCTGTACACCGACCCTGCACCCCAAGGCAGCACGAAAAGTGACAATAAATCCAACCCTTTCTCTAATCTTAAGCCTAACCCTAACCCTAACCTTAGACCTAACCCGAACACCAACCCCTGTCTGAAATCTGTCCCCATCCCTATCACCAAACCTAAACACAACACTCAACTTTTGACCAACCCTGAAGCAAATCACACCCCCTAACGTAACCCTAACACCAACACTATGCCTAACCCTACCGCTAACACAAACCCTAAACCTGGACAAAACCCTACCATGATCTCTAGCCCGAAACCTAATCCCACACCCAAAGCCAAATGTAAGCACAGCCCTCAGCAGTACACCAACCTAGCACCCCAACATAGCACTAAAAGTAACCCTAAACCCAACCCATTCTATAACCCTAACCCTAACCCTCACCCTAACCCTAGCCCTCACCTGAACACCAACACTCACCTGAAATCTACCCCATCCCGAACGCCAACCATAAACACAACCTTCGAATTTTGACCAACCCTGCAGCAAATAAAACCCCTTAATGTAAACCTAACAACAACACTATGCCTAACCCTAACCCTAACCCATACCCTAAACATGGACTCAACCCTTCCACTATCCCTAGCCCAAAACCTAACCCCACACCCAAGGTCAACCGTAAGCACAGCCCTCAGCTGTACACTGACCCTGCATGCCAATGCAGCCTGAAAAGTGACCCTAAACCCAACCATTACTCTAACCCAATCATAAACCTCACCCTAACCCTAGCCATACCTGAACACCAACCCTTGCCTGAAATCTGACTCCATCCCCAACGGCAACCCTAAACACAACCCTCGAATTTTGACCATCCCTGCAGCAAATCGCACAACTTAATGCAAATCTAACACCAACACTATGCCTTACACTAACCCTAACACTATGCCTTACCCTAACGCTAATCCAAATCCTAAACCTGGACCCAAACCTACCATGATCTCTGGTCCAAAAACTAACCCCACACCCAAGCCAAGCATAAGCTCATCCCTCAGCAGTACTCCAACACTGCACCCCAACGCAGCACGAGAGGTAACCCTAAACCCAACCCTTACTCTAACCCTAACCCTAAACCTCACCTTAACCCTAGCTATAACCTGAACACCAACCCTCGCCTGAAATCTGACCGCAAACTCAACCCAAAACACACCCCTCAACGTTTGACCAACTCTGCAGGAAATTGCACTCCTTAACGTAACCCTAACACCAACAGTATGCCTAACCCTAACCATAACCCAAACCCTAAACCTGGACCCAACCCTACCACAAACTCTAGCCCAAAACCTAACCCCACACCCAAGGCCAACCCTAAGCACAGCCCTCAGCTGTACACCAAACCTGCACTGCAACGCAACTCGAAAAGTGACCCTAAACCCAAAACTTTCTCTAACCCTAACCCAAACCCTCAACCTAACCCTATCCCTAATCCGAACACCAACCCTCATCTGAAATCTACCCATTCCCAATGCCAGCACTAAACACAACCCTCGACTTTTGGCCAGCCCTGCAGCAAGTCGCACACCTTAACGTAACCCTAAAACCAACACTATGTCTAACCCTAACCCTAACTGAAACCCTAAAACTGGACCCAACCCTGCCACGATCTCTAGCCTGAAACCTAACTCCACACCCAAGGCCAATCGTAAGCATATCCCTCAGCTGCAAACTGACCCTGCATCCTAATGCAGCCTGAAAATTGACCCTAAATGCAAGCCTTTCTCTAACCCTAACGTTAACCTTCACCCTAACCCTAGCCCTAATCCTAACACCAACCACGGCCTGAAATCTGTCCCCATCCCCAACACCAACCCTAAACACAATGCTTGACTTTTGACCAAACTTGCAGCTGATCACACACCTTAACGTAGCCCTAACACCAACACTATTCCTAACCCTAACCCTAACCCTAACCCAAACCCTAAACCTGGACCCTGCTCTACCACAATGCTAGCCTGAAACCTAACCCCACACCCAAGGCCAACCGTAAGCACAGCCCTCAGCTGTACACAGACCTTGAAGCCCAATGCCAGCCTGAAAAGTGACCCTAAATACAACCCTTTCTCTAATCCTAACCCTTACCCTCACCCTAACACTAACCCTAACTCGAACACAAACCCACGCCTGAAATCTGACCTCATCCAAAACGTCAACCCTAAACACAACTTTCGTATTTGGACCAATCCTGCCTCAAATCGCAAGCCTTAACGTAACCTTAACAACAACATTAAGCCTAACCCTAACCATAACCCAAATCCTAAACCTGGACCCATCCCTAAAATGATCTCTAGCCTGAAACCTAACCCCACACCCAAAGCCAACTTTAAGCACAGCCCTAAGCTGTGCAGCGACCCTGCACACAAACGCATGCTGAAAAGTGATCCTAAACAAAACCCTATCTCTAAACCTAACCCTAACCCTCATGATATCCCTAGCCCTAACCCAAACACGACCCCTCACCTGAAATCTGACCCCAACACCAATGCCAACCCTAACACAACCCTCGACTTTTGACCAACCTTGCAGTAAATCACACACCTTAACGTAATGCTAACACCAACACTATGCCCCAGCCTAATCCTAACCCAAACCCATAACCTGGACCCAACCCTACCACGATCTCTTGCCAAAAACCTAACGCCACACCAAAAGCCAAACGTAAGCACAGACCTCAGCTGTACACCGACCATGCACCCCAATGCAAACCGAAACGTGACGCTAAACCCAACCCTTTCTCTAACCCTAACTCTTACCTCACCCTAACCCTAGCCCTAACCCGAACACCAATCCTCCCCTGAAATCTGACCCCATCTCCAATGCCAAACTTAAACACACCCCAGACTTTTTACCAACCCTGCAGCAAATTGCATGCCTTAACATAACCCTAATACCAACACTATGCCTAACCCTAACAATAATCCAAATCATAAACATGGACCCAACCCTACCACAATCCCTAGCCCGAAACCTAACCACATATCCAAGGCCTACCGTAAGCACAGCCCTCATCTGTACAAAGACCCTGCACTGAAAGGCAGCCCAAAACGTGACCCTAAATACAACCCTTTCTCTAACCCTAACCCGAGCTGTAACATGAACACAAACCCTTGCCTGAAACCTGACCCCATCCCCAATGCCAACCCTAAAAACAACCCTTGACTTTTGACCAACACTGCAGCAAATAGCACCCCTTAATGTAACCCTAACACCAACACTATGCCTAACAATAACCTTAACCCAAACCCTAAACCTGGACCTACCCTACCATGATATCCAGTCTGGAACCTAACCCCACACCCAAGACCAACCGTAAGCACAGCCCTCAGCTGTACACTGACCCTACACCCCAACACAGCCCAAAAATTGACCCTAAACCAAACCTTTTCTCTAACCCAAAACCTAACACTCACCCTAACCATAGCCCTAACCAGAACACCAACCCTGGCCTGAAATCTGACCCCATTCCCAATGCGAATCCTAAACACAACCCTCGACTTTTGACCAACCCTGCATTAAATTGCATCCCTTAATGTAACCCTAACACCAACACTATGCCTAAACCTAACCCTAACCCATACCCTAAACCTGGACCCAACCCTACAAGGATCTCTAGCCTGAAACCTAACCCCACACTGAAGGCCAACCGTAAGCACAGCCCTCAGGTGTATACCGACCCTGCGCACCAACACAGCCCGAAATGAGACCCTAAAAACAATCCTTTCTCTAACCTTAACACTAAATGACAACCTAACCCTAGCCCTAACCCAAACATTAATCCTCACCTGAAATCTGACCCCATTCCCAATGCCAACCCTAAACACAACCCTCAAAATTTGACCAACACTACAGAAAATTGCATGCCTTAATGTAACCCTAATATCAACACTATGCCTAACCCTAATCCCAATGGAAACCCTAAATCTGGACCCAACCTTACAAGGATCTCTAACCTGAAACCTAACCCCACACCCAAGGCCAACTGTAAGCACAGCCCTCAGCTGTACACTGACCCTGCAGTTGTATGCAACCCGAAAAGTGACACGAAACACAAGCCTTTCTCTAACCCTAAACTTAACCCTCACCATAACCCTAGCAATAAGCCGAACACCAACCCTCACCTGAAATCTGACCTCATCTCCAACGCCAAAACTAAACATAACCCTTGACTTTTAACAAACCCTGCAACAAATCGCACCCTTAATGAAACCCTAACACCAACACTATGCCTAACCATAACCCCAACCCAAACCCTAAACCTGGACCCAACCTTATGACGATCTATACCCGAAACCTAACCCCACATCCAAGGCCAACCAGAAGCACAACCCTCAGCTGTACACAGACGCTATACCCCAATGCAGCCTGAAATGTGACCCTAAAAATAACCCTTTCTCTAACCATAACCCTAACGCTCACCCTCACCCTAGTCCTAACTCGAACACCAACTTGCCTGAACGCCAACACTAAACACAACACTCGACTTTTGACAAACCCTTCAGCAAATCGCACCCCTTAATGTAACCCAAACACCAACACTATGCCTATCCCCAACTCTAACCATAATCCTAACCCTAGCCCTAACACGAACACTAACCCTCGACTGAATTCTGACCAAGTCCCCAATGAGAAACCTAAACACAACCCACAACTTTTGACCAACACTGCAACACATCACACCTCTTAACGTAACCCTAACACCAACACTATGCCTAACACTAACCCTAACCCAGAAACTAAACCTGGACTCAGCCCTATCATGATCTCTAACTCTAAACCTAATCCCACATCCCAGGCCAACCGCAAGCACAGCCCTCACCTGTATACCGTCCCTGCCCCACAACGCAGCCAGAAAATTGACCCTAAACCCAACCATTTCTCTAACACTCACCCTAACCCTAGCCTTAATTCGAACACCAACACCTGCCTAAAATCTGACCCCATCCAAAACACCAACCCTAAACACAACCCTCATCTTTTGACCAACTGTGCAGAGAATTGCACCCCTTAACGTAACCCTAACACCAACACTATTCCTAGCCCTAACTGTAATACAAGACAACCGTTAGGAGAGCCTTCAGCTCTACACAGACCCTGAGCCCAACACTGCCCAAAAAGTGATCCTAAACCCAACTGTTTCTCTTACCCTAACTCTAACCCTCACCCTAACCCAAGCCCTAACCTGCACACCAACCCTTGCATGAAATCTGACTCCTTCCCCAATGTCAACCCTAAACACAACCCTCCACTTTTGACCAAACCTGCACAAAATCACACTCCTTAAAGTAACCCTAACACCAACACTATGCCTAACCCTAACTCTAAACCAAATCCTAAACCTGGAACCAACCCTACCAGGATATCCAGACCAACACCTAACCCCATACTCAAGGCCAACTGTAAGCACAGCAATCAGTTGTACACCAACCCTGCAACCCAACGCAGCCTGAAAATTGACCCTAAGCCCAACCCTTTCTCTAACGTAACCCTAACCCTCACCCTAAACCGAACCCTAACCCGAACACCAACCCTCGCCTGAAATCTGACCCTGTCCCCAATGGCAACCTGAAACAGAACCCTCGAATTTGACCAACCTGGCAGCAAATTGCACTGCTTAACATAACCCTAACTCCAACACAATGCCTAACCCTAACCCTACCGCAAACCCTAAACCTGGACCCAACCCTAGCACGATCTCAAGCCCGAAACCTAACCCCACATCCAAGGCCAACCGTAAGCACAGAGCTCAGCTCTACAAGACCCTGCACACCAACGCAACCCGAAAAGTGACCCTAAACCTAACCCTCACCCTAACCCTAGCCCTAACCCGAACACCAACCCACTCCTGAAATCTGACCCCATCCCCAACACTAAGCCTTACACTAACCCTAACACTATGCATTACCCTAACCCTAATCCAAACCCTAAACCTGGATGCAATCCTACAACGATCTCTAGCCCGAAACGTATCCCCACACCCAAGGCCAAGCATAAGCACATCCCTCAGCTGTACACTGACCTGGCACCCCAAGCAGCACAAAAAGTAACTCTAAACCCAACCCTTACTCTAACCCTAACCCTAACCCTCACCTTAACCCTAGTACTAACCAGAACACCAACTGTCACCTGAAATCTTAAACCATCCCCGACGCCAACCCTAAAAACATCCCTCAACTTTTGACCACCCTGCAGCAAATCGCAACCCTTAACATAACTCTAACACCAACACAATGCCTAACCTAATACCTAACCAAAATCCTGGCCCTAGCACTAATCTGAATGCCAGCCTTTGCCTGAAATCTGACCCCATCCCCGAAGCCAACCCTAAACACAATCCTCAACATTTGAACAAACTTGCAGCAAACTGTACCCCTTAACATAACCCTAACACTAACACTATGCCTAACCCTAACCCTATCCCAAACCTGAACCTGGACACAACACTACCACGATCTCTAGCCTGAAATATAACCCAACACCCAAGGCCAACCATAACCACAGCCCTCAGCTGTACAACGACCCTTCACCCCATCGCAGCATGAAATGTAACCCTAAGCCCAACCCTTTCTCTATACCTAACTCTAACCCTCACCTTAAACCTAGCCCTAATCCAAACACCAATCCTCGCCTGAAATCTGACCTCATCCCCAATGCCAACCCTAAACAAAACCCACGAGTTTTGACGAACCCTGCAGCAAACCGCACCACTTAACGTAACCCTAACACCAACACGATGTCTAACCCTACCCCTAACCCAAACCCTAATCCTAGACCCAACCCTACCACGATCTCTAGCCCAAAACCTAACCCCACAGCCAAGGCCAACGTAAGCACTGCCCTCAGCTGTACAGAGACCCTGCACCCCAAAGCAATCCAAAAAGTGACCCTAAATGCAACTCTTTCTCTAAACCTAACATTAACTCTCACCCTAACCATAGCTCTAATCTGAACACCAACCACTGCCTGAAATCTGACCCCATCCAAAACACCAACCTTAAACACAACCCTCGACTTTTGACCAACCCTACAACTAATCGCACCCCTTCATGTAGCCCTAACACCAACACTATGACTAACCCTAACCCTAACCCAAACCCTAAACCTGGACCTGGCCCTAACACAATGCTAGCCTGAAACCAAACCCCACACCCAAGGCCAACCGTAAGCACAGCCTTAGCTGTACACTGACCCCGCAGCCCAATGTAGCCTGAAAAGTGACCCTAAATACACCCCTTTCTCTAATTCTAACCCTAATCTTCACCCAATCCTAGAACTAACCCAAACACGAAACCATGATTGAAATCTGACGCCATCCCCAAGGCAACCCTAAACACAACCCTCGAACTACAGCATTAAGTCTAACCCTAACCCAAACCCTAAACCTGGACCCATTCCTACAACGATCTCTAGCCTGAAACCTAACCCCACACCCAAGGCCAACCATAAGCACAGCCTTCAGCTGTACAGTGACCCTGCACACAAACGCATCCCAAAAGTGACCCTAAACCAAACCCTGTCTCTAAACCTAATCCTAACCCTCACCATATCCCTAGGCCTAATCCAAACGACCCCTCGCCTGAAATCTGACCCCATCCCTAATGCCAACCCTAACACAACCCTCGACTTTTGACCAACCCTGCAGGAAATCACACACCTTAACATAATGCTAACACCAACCCTATACCCAACCATAACCTTAACCCAAACCCTAACCTGGAGACATCCCTACCACGATCTCTTGCCTGAAAACTAACGCCACACCCAAGGCCAAACGTAAGAACAGAACTCACTGTACACCAACCGTGCACCACAATGAAACCCGAAAAGTGACCATAGACCCAAACTTTTCTCTAACCCTAAGAATAACCTCACCCTAACCTTAGCCCTTACCAGAACACCAACGACTGAAATCTGACCCCATCCCCAAAGACAATCCTAAAGACAACCCTCGATTTTGACCAACCTTGAAGCAAATCGCACCCCTGAACATAACCCTAATACCAACACTATGCCTAACCCTAACCCTAACCCAAACCATGAAACTGGACCCAATCATACCATGATCCCTAGCCCGAAACCTAACCCCACACACAAGGCAAACCATAAGCATATCCTTCATCTGTACATAGACCCTGCAACCCAGTGCAGCCCGAAACGTGACCCTAAACAAAACCCTTTCTCTAACCCTAACCCTAACCCTCACCCTAACCCTAGCCCTAAACTGAACACCAACCTTCACCAGAAATCTGACCCCATCCCCAACGCCAATCCAAAACACAATGCTCGACTTTTGACAAACCCTGCAGCAGATCGCAGCCCTGGATGTAACCCTTATACCATCACTATGCCTAACCCTAACCCTAACCCAGACCCTATACATGGACACAGCCCTACCATGATCTCTAGCCTGAAAACTAACCCAACACCCCAGGCCAACCGTGAGCAAAGCCCTCAGCTGTACACCAACCCTTCAAGCCCATGCAGCCTGAAATGTGACCCTAAAATCAAACCTTTCTCTAAACCTAACCCTAACCCTCAACCTAACACTAGCCCTAACCCGAACACCAAACTTCGCTGAAATCTGAACCCATCCCCAAAGCCAACCCTAAACAGAACCCTCGACTTTTGAACAACACTGCAGCAAATTGCACCCCTTAACATAACCCTAACACCAATAGTATGCCTATCCTAACCCTAACCAAAGAATAAATAGGAACCCAACTCTACCATGATCTCTAGCCTGAAACCTAACACAACACCCATGGCAAACGTAAGCACAGCCCTCAGATGTACCCCGACCCTGCACACCAATGCAGTACGAAAAGTGATCCTAAACCTAACCCTTTCTCTAACCCTAACCCTATCCTTCACCTTAGCCCTTGCCCTAACCCAAACACCAACCCTCACCTGAAATCTGATCCCATTCCCAATGCCAACCCTAAACACAACCCTTGACTTTTGACCAACCCTTATCAAATCACACCCCTTAATGTAATCCTACACCAACACTATGCCTAACCCTAACCCTAACATAAACCCTAAACTTAGACCCAACCAGGCCATGATCTCTAACCCGAAACCTAACCCCACATCCAAGACCAACCGTAAGCACAGCCCTCAGCTGGACACCGACCCTGCACACAAATGCATCCTGAAAAGTGACCCTAAACCAAATCCTGTCTCTAAACCAAACCTAAACCTCATCATATCCCTAGTCCTAACCCGAACATGACCCCTTGCCTGATCTCTTACCCCAACCCCAATGTCAACTCAAACACAACCCTTGACTTTTGACCAACCCTGCAGGAAATCACACACCTTAATGTAATGTTAACACCAACACTATGCCCCAACCTAACCCTAACCAAAACCCTTAACCTGGACCCAACCCTACCATGATCTCTTGCCCAAAACCTAATGCCACACACAAGGCCAAACGTAAGCACAGTCATCAGCTGTACACCGACCGTGTACTGAAACGCAAATCGAAACATGACACTAAACCCAACCCTTTCTCTAACCCTAACCCTTACCTCACCTTAACCCTAGCCCTAACCCAAACACCAACCCTCCCCTGAAAGCTTACCCCATGCCCAACACCAAACCTAAACACACCCCTCGACTTTTTACCAAGCCTGCAGCAAATCGTACACCTGAACATAACCCTAATACCAACACTATGCCTAACCCTAACAATAACCCAAACCATAAACATGGACCCAACCCTACCACGATCCCTAGCCCGAAAACCTAACCCCACAACCAAGGCCTACCGTAAGAACAGCCCTCATCTATACAAAGACCCCACACCGAAATGCAGTCCGAAACGTAACCCTAAACACAACACTTTTTCTAATCCTAACCCTAGCTCTTATGCGAACACCAACCCTCATGTGAAACCTGACTCCATCCCCAACGCCAACCCTAAAAACAACTATCAACTTTTGACCAACACTGCAGCAAATCACAGCCCTTATGTAACTCTAACACCAACACTATGCCTAACCCTAACCCTAACCCAAATCCTAAACCTGGACCCAACCCTACCTCGATCTCTAGCCCGAAACCTAACCCCACATCAAAGGACAGCTGTAAGCACAGCCCTCAGCTGTACACTGACCTTGTACCCCAACGCAGCCCAAAAAGTGACCTTAAACCCAACCCTTTCTCTAAACCTAAGCCTAAATCTCACCCTAACCCTAACCCTAATCTGAGCAACAACCCTCGCCTGAAGTCTGATCCCATCCCCAATGCCAACCTTAAAAAACCCTCAAATTTGACCAACCCTGCAGCAAATCGCACCCCTTAACGTATACCTAACACCAACACTATGCCTAACCATAACCCTAACCCAAACCCTAAACCCTAACCAAACCCTACCTCTATACCTAACCTGAACCCTAACTCCAAACCCAAGGACAACCGTAAGTACAGCCCTCAGCTGTACACCATCCTTGCACCCCAACGAGCATGAAAATTGACCCTAAAACCAACCCTTTCTCTAAGCCTAACCCTAACTTTACCCTAACCCTAGCCCTAAATCGGACACAAACCCTCACTTGAAATCTGATCCCATCCCCAATGCCGTCCCTAAACACGACCCTCGATTTTGACCAACCCTGCAGCAAATTGCACCCATTAAACTAACTCTAACACCAACACTATGCCTAACCCTAACCCTAACCCACACCCTAAACCTGGAACCATCCCTACCACGATCTCTACCCCAAAACCTAACCTAACACCTGAGGCCAACGGTAACACAGCCCTCATCTATACACCAACCTTGCACCCTAATGCAGCCCGAAAATTGACCCTAACCCCAACCATTTATTTAACCCTAACCCTAACCCTCACCCTAACCCTAGCCCTAACCTGAAGAGCAACCATACCTGAAATCTGACCACATCCCTAACGCCAACCATAAACCCAAACCTTGACTTTTGACCAACCGTGCAGCAAATCACACCACTTAACATATCCCTAACACCAACACTATGCCTAACCCTAACCCTAACCTAAACCCTAAACCTGGACTAAACGCTACCATGATCTCTAGCACGAAACCTAATGACAAACTCAAGGCCAATCGTAAACACAGTCCTCAGCTGTACACCAACCATGCACCCCAACACAGCCCGAAATGTGACCCTAAAACCAACCCTTTTTTAACCATAACCCTAAGCCTCACCCTAACTTTAGCCCAAACCCAAACACCAACCCTCGCCTGAAATCTGACTCCATCCCCAACACCAACCTTAAACACAACCCTCGACTTTTGACAAACCATGCTGCAAGTTGCACCCCTTAATGTAACCCTAACACCAACACAATGCCTAACACTAACCCTAATCCAAACGCTAAACCTGGACGCAAACCTACCACAATCTCTAGCCCTAAACCTAACCCTACAAGCAAGTCCAACAGTAAGCACAGCCCTCAGCTATACACCGATAAGCAACCCAAACCAGCCGGAAAAGTGACCCTAACCAAACCCTAAACTGAAAACTCACCTTAACCCTAGCCCTAACCTGAACACCAACGCTCACCTGAAATCTGACCCCATACCCAACGTCAACCCTGAACACAACTCTCGACTTTTGACCAACCATGCAGCAAATTGCACCCCTTAACATAACCCTAACACCAACACTATGCCTCACACTAACCCTAACCCAAACCCTAAACTTGGACCCAACCCTACCATGATCTCTAGCCCGAAACCTATCCCCACAGCCAAGGCCTACCATAAGCACAGCTCTCTGCTGACCATCGACCATGCACCCCAACGCAGCCTGAAAAGTGACCCTAAACCCAACCCCTTCTCTAACCCTAACCCGAAACCGCACCCTAACCCAAACACCAACCCTCGCCTGAAATCTGACCCCATCCCCAACGCAAACCCTAAACACAACCATCGACTTTTGACCAACCCTCCAGCAAATTGTATCCCTTAACGTAACCCTAACACCAACACCATGCCTAACTCCAACCCTAACCTGAACCCTAAACCTGGACCCAAACCTACCATGATCTCTAGTCAGAAATGAAACCCCACACCCAAGGCCAACCATAAGCACAGCCCTCAGCTATACAGTGACTCTTTGACTTTTGACCACCCTGCAGAAAATCACACCCCTTAATATAACCCTAACACCAACACTGTGCCTAACCCTCACCCTAACCTAAACCCCAAACCTGGACCCAACCCTTCCACGATCTCTAGCCCAGCACCTAACCCCATACCCAAGGGCAACCATAAGCACATCCCTCAGCTGTACACCAACCCTGCACCCGACGCAGCCCAAAATGTGACCCTAAACCAAACCTTTCTCTAGCCCTAACCTTAACCGGCACCTTATCTCTAGGTCAAACTGGAGCATCAAGCATCACCTGAAATATGACCCCATCCCCAAGGTCAACTCAAATCACAACCCTTGACTTTTGACCAAACCTGCAGCAAATCACATCCCTTAACATAACCCTGACACCAACACTATGACTAACCCTAACACTAACCCAAACCCTAAAACTGGGCCCAACCATAACACGATCTGTAGCCCGAAACCAAAACCCACAATGAAGGCCAACCATAAGCACAGCCCTTAGCTGTACACTGATCCTGCACCCCAATGCAGTCCGAAAAGTGACCCTAAACTAAAACCCTTTCTCTAACCCTAACTCTAATCCTCACCCTAACCCTAGAACTAACCAAAATGCCAAGCCTCACCTGAAATCTGACCCCATCCCCAATGCCAACCCTAAACACAACCCTCGACTTTTGACCAACCCTGCAGCAAATTGCACCCCTTACGTAAACCTAACACCAACACTATGCCTAATCCTAACCCTAACCCAAACACTAAACCTGGACCCAACGCTACCATGATCTCTAACCCGAAATGTAACCACACATAAGGTCAACCGTAATCAAAGCCCTCAGCTGTACAGCAACCCTGCACCCCCAACACAGACCAAAAGTGAACTTACCCAACCCTTTCTCTAACCTTAACCCTAACCCTCACCTTAAACCTAGCCCTAACCCGAACACCAACCCTCACCTGAAATCTGACCCCATCCCCAATGCCAACCCAAAACACAACCCTCGACTTTTGACAAAACCTGCAGCAAATTGCACCACTTATCGTAACTCCAACACCAAGATCATGCCTAACGCTAAGCCTAACCCAAACCCTAAACCTGGAATCAACCCTACTGCGATCTCTAGACTGAAACCTAACCCCACACCTTAGGCCAACCATAAGCATAGCCCTCAGCTGTACACCGGCCCTGCAACACAACACAGCCTGAAAAGTGACCCTAAACCCTACCCTTTTTCTAACACCAACCCTAATCTCACCCTAACCCTAGCCATAACCTGAACATCAGCCCTAGCCTGAAATCTGACCCCAACCCCAACACCAACCCTAAACAAAACCCTCAACTTTTAACCAACCCTGTAGCAAATTGCAACCCTTAACGTAACCCTAACAAACACTATGCCTTACCCTGACACTAACCCAAACGCTTAACCTGGACCCAATCCTACCAAGAGCTCTAGCCTGAAATCTTAACCCACACCCAAGGACAACCGTAAGCATAAACCTCAGCTGTACACTGACCCTGCAATGAAACGCAGCCTGCAAAGTGACCTTAAACCCAACTCTTTCTCTAAGCCTAGGCCTAACCCTCACCATAACCCTAGCCCTAACCCAAACACCAACCCTCCAATGAAATCTGACCCCATCCCCAACGTCAACCCTAAACACCACCCACGACTTTAACCAACCCTGCAGCAAATCTCACCCCTTAACATAACCCTACCACCAACACTATGACTAACCGTAACCCTAACCCAAACCCTTAACCTGGACCCAACACTACCATGATCTCTAGCCCAAAACCTAAACCCACACATAAGGCCAACCCTAAGCACAGCTCTCAGTTGTACGTCGACCCTGCACCACAACGCAGCCCAAAAAGTGACCTTAAACCAACCTTTCTCTAAACCTGAGCCTAAACATCACCCTAACCCTAACCCTAATCCGAACAACAACCCTCGCCTGAAGTCTGATCCCATCCCCAACGCCAACACTAAACACAACACTTGACTTTCGACAAACCCTTCAGCAAATCGCAGCCCTTAACGTAACCCAAACACCAACACTATGCCTATCCCCAACTCTAACCAAAACCCTAACCCTAGCCCTAACACGAACACCAACCCTCACCTGAATTCTGACCAAGTCCCCAACGCCAACCCTAAACACAACCCACAACTTTTGACCAACCCTGCAACACAGCAATACCCCTTAACGTAACCCTAACACTAACACTATGCCTAACACTAACCCTAACCAAAACCTAAACCTGGACTCAGCCCTACCACGATCTCTAACTCTAAACTTAATCCCACAACAAGGCCAACTGTAAGCACAGCCCTCACCTGTATACGGTCCTTGACCCACAATGCAGACAGAAAATTGACCCCAAACCCAACCATTTCTCTAACAATCACCCTAACCCACACCCTAAACCTAGTCTTAACTAAACACCAACACCTGCCTGAAATCTGACCCCATCCAAAATGCCAACCCTAAACACAACCCTCGTCTTTTGACCAACTGTGCAGAGAATTGCACCCTTTAATGTAACCCTAACATCAACACTATGCCTAACACTAACCCTAACCCAAACCCTAAACCTGGACCCAACACTACCACGATCTCTATCTCGAAACCTAACCCCAAACCCAAGGCCAACCATTAGGAGAGCCTTCAGCTCTACACAGACCCTGCAGCCCAACTCTGCCTGAAAAGAGATCCAAAACCAAACCGTATCTCTTACCCTAACATTAACTCTCACCGTAACCCTAGCCCTAACCCGCACACCAACCCTTGCATGAAATCTGACCCCATCCCCAATGCCAACACTAAACACACCACTCGACTTTTGACCAAACTGCACCAAATTGCACCCCTTAAAGTAACCCTAACACCAACACTATGCCTAACCCTAACCCTAAACCAAATCCTAAACCTGGAACCAACCCTACCAGGTTATTTAGACTGACACCTAACCTCACACTCAAGGCCAACGGTAAGTACAGCCCTCAGTTGTACACGTACCCTGCACCCCAAATCAGCCTAAAACGTGACCCTAAACCCAACCCTTTCTCTAACCCTAACCCTAACCCTCACCCTAACCCTAGCCCTAACAAGAACACCAACCCTCACCTGAAATCTGACCCCATCCCCAACGGCAACCCGAAACAGAACCCCTGACTTTGACAAACCCTGCGGCAAATCGCACCCCTTAATGTAACCCTAACACCAACACTATGCCTAACCTTAACCCTAACACAAACCCTAAACCTGGACCCAACCCTACCACGATCTCTAGCCCAAAACCTAACCCCACATCCAAGGCCAACCGTAAGCACATCGTTCAGCTCTACAACAACCCTGAACACCAACACAGCCCAAAACGTGACCCAAAATGCAACCCTCTCTCTAACCCTAAACGTAACCCGCACCCTAACACTAGCCCTATCCTGAACACCAACCCTCGCATGAAATCTGACCCCATCCCCAACGCCAACCCTAAACACAATGCTCGACATTTAAATAACCCTGCAGCAAATCTAAGCCCTTAACGTAACCCAAACACCAACACTTTGCCTAACCAAACCCTAATCCTGGACGCAACCCTACCATGTTCTCTATCCCAAAACCTAACCCCACACCCAAGGCCAACCCTAAGCACAGCCCTCAGATGTACACCGATCCTGCACCCCAATGCAGCCCAAAAAGTGACCCCAAACCCAACCCTTTCCCTAACCCTACCCCTAACCGTCACCCAAACCTTACCCCTAACCCACACACCAAACCTCGCCTGAAATCTGGCACTTCCCCAACACCAACCCTAAACACAAACCTCGAATTTTGACCAACCCTGCAGGAAATCGCACCCCTTAATGTAAACCTAACACCAGCACTAAGCCTTACAATAACCATAACACTATACCTTACCCTAACCCCAATCCAACCCTAAACCTGGACCCAACCCTACAACAATCTCTAGCCCGAAACGTATCCCCACACCCTAGGCCAAGCGTAAGCACATCCCTCAGCTGTATACTGAACCTACACCCCAATGCAGCATGAAAAGTAACCCTAAACCCAACCCTTACTCTAACCCTAACCCTAACCCTCACCTTAACCCTAGCACTAACTGGAACACCAAACATCACCTGAAATCTGAAACCATCCCCAACGTAACCCTAAATACAACCCTCGACTTTTGACCAACCCTGCAGCAAATCGCACCCCTTAACATAACCCTAACACCGACACAATGCCTAACCTAATACCTAACCAATCCTAGCCCTAGCTCTAATCTGAATGCCAACCTTCACCTGAAATCTGACCCCATCCCCGAAGCCAAACCTAAACACAATCCTCAACATTTGACCAACCCTGCAGTAAATCGTACCCCTTAACATAACCCTAAAACCAACATTATGCTTAACCCTAACCCTAACCCAAACCCTAAACCTGGACCCAACCCTACCATGATCTAGCCTGAAACCTAACCCTACACCCAAAGTCAATGTAAGCACAGCCCTCAGCTGTACACTGACCTTGCACCCCAACACAGCCTGAAAGTGACCCTAACCCAACCCTTTCTCTAACCCTAACCCTACCCTCACCCTAACCCAAGCCCTAACCCAAACACCAACCGTCAACTGAAATCTGACCCCAACCCCAACACCAACTCAAAACAATCCTCGACTTTTGACCAACCCTGCAGCAAATCACACCGCTTAACGTAACCTTATCACCAACACTATGCCTAACCCTACCCCTAACCCAAACCCTAATCCTTGACCAAACCCTACCACGATCTCTAGCCCAAAACCTAACCCCACACCCAAGGCCAACGTAAGCACTGCCCTCAGCTGTACAGAGATGCTGCACCCCAACGCAGCCCAAAATGTGACCCTAAACGCAACCCTTTCTCTAACCCTAATATTAACCCTCACCCTAACCCTACCTCTAACCTGAACACCAACCACCACCTGAAATCTGACCCCATCCCGAACACCAACCTTAAACACAACCCTCGACTTTGACCAACCCTGCAGCAAATTACACACCTTAACATAACCCTAGGACCAACACTATGTCTAACCATAACCCTAACCCAAACCCTAAACCTTCCCCCAAACTTTCCTCGATCTCTAGCCCGAAACCTTAACCCACAACCAAAGTCAACCCTAAGCACAACCCTCAGCTGTATACCGACACAGCACACCAACGCAACCTGAAAAGTAACCCTAAACCAACACTTTCTCTAACCCAAACCCTATCCTTAACCAGCCCTTGCCTGAAATCCAACCCCATCCACAACCACGACTCTAAACACAACCCTTGACTTTTGTCCAAACCTGCAACAAATTGCACCCCAAAACATAACCCTAATACCAACACTATGACTAAACCTAACCCTAACCCAAACCCTAAATCTGGACCCAACCCTACCACGATCTCTAGCCAGACACCTAACCCCATCCAAAGCCAATGCTAAGCACAACCCTCAGCTGTATACCGACCATGTACCCCATGCAGCCCAAAATTTAACACTAACATCAACTCTTTCTGGAATGCAAACCCTAACCCTCATCCTAACCCTAGCCCTAAACCGAACACCAACCCTCGCCTGAAATCTGACCCCATTACCTAGGCCATACCTAAACACAAACCCTCCCCTTTAAACAACCCTGCAGTAAATCACACCCCTAAATGTAACCCTAACACCAACACTATGCCTAATCCTAACCCTAACCCAAACCCTAAGTCTGGACCCAACTCTACCATGATCTCTTGCCTGAATCCTATCCCTACAACCAAGGCCAATCCTAAGCACAACCCTCAGCTGTACACCGACCCTGCAACCCAATGCAGCACAAAATGAAAGCCTAACCACAACCCTTTCTCTAACATTAGCCATAAACCCCACCCTAACCCAGCCCTAACCGAAACACCAACACTCGCCTGAAATCTGACCCCATCCCCAACGCCAACCCTAAACACATTCCTCGACTTATGACCAACCATGCAGGAAATTGCACCCCTAAATGTAACCCTAACATCAACACTATACCTAATCCTAATCCTAACATAAACCCTAAACCTGGACCCTACCATACCATGATCTCTCTCCTGAATCCTAGCCCACAACCAAGGCCAACCCTAAGCACCCCTCTCAGCTGTACTCTGACTCTGCACCACAATGCATCCTGAAACGTAACCCTAACCCCAATCCTTTATCTAAACATAACCCTAAACCTCAACCTAACCCTAGCCCTAACCGAAACACCAACCCTTGTCTGAAATCTGACCCATTCCAAAACAAAAACCCTAAACACAACCCGCGAGTTTTGACCAACCTTGCAGCAAATTGCTCCCCTAAACGTAATCCTAACAACACTATGCCTAATCCGAACCCTAACCCAAACCTTAAACCTGTACCCAAACCTACCATGATCTCTCGCCTGAATCCTAACCCCACAACCAAGGCTACCTTAAGGACCTACCTCAGCTGTACACTGACCCTGCACCCCAATGATACCCAAAACATAACCCTAACTCCCACCCGAAACTTAGCCCTAAACAAAACACCAACCCACGCCTGAAATCTGACCCCATCCCCAACGCCAATCCTAAATACAACCCTCAACTTTTGACCAACCCTGCAGAAAATCGCACCCCTAAATGTAACCCTAACACCAACAGTATGCCTAATCCTAACCCTAACCCAAACCCTAAACCTGGACCAAACCCTACCATGATCTCTCACCTGCATCCACCCCACAACCAAGGCCAACCCTAAGCACAACCCTCAGATGTACACTGACCCTGCACCCCAACATAGCCTGAAACGTAACCCTAAACCCAACACTTTCTCTAAACCTAACCCTAATGCTCACCCTTACCCTAGCTCTAACTGAAACCCCAACCCTCTTATGAAATCTGACCCCAACCCCAATGCCCACCCTAAACACAACCCCCGAATTATGACCAACTCTGCAGCAAATCGCACCCCTAAACATAACCCTAACACCAACACTATGCCTAAATCTAGCCCTAACCCAATCCCTAAACCTGGACCCATCCCTACCATTATCTGTCGCCTGAATCCTAACCCCAAATACAAGGCCAACCCTAACCACAACCCTCAGCTGTACACTGACACTGCACCACAATGCAGCCAGAAACGTAACCCTTACACCAACCTTTCTCTAACCCTAACCCTAAAACTCACCCTAACCCTAGCCCTAACCAAAACACCAACCCTTGCCTGAAATTTGACCCCATCCCCAACGTGAACCAGAAACACAACCCTCGACTTTTGACCAACCCTGCAGCAAATCTCACCCCTAAACATAACCCTAACATGAACACTATGCCTAACCCTAACCCTAATATAAACCCTAAACCTGGACCAAAGCCTACCAAGAACTCTAGCTCAAAATCTAAACCCACACCCAACGCCATCCCAAAGCACACCCCACAGATGTACACTGACCCGGCACCCCTACACAGCCCGAAACGTAACCCAAACCCCAACCCTTTTTCTAACCCTAACCCTAACCCTCATCCTAACCGTAGCCCTAACCGAAACACCAACCCTCGCCTGAAATCTGACCCCATCCCCAACGCTAACCCTAAACACAACCCTCAACATTTGACCAACCCTGCAGCAAATCACACCCTAACAAACCTAACGTAACCCTAACACCAACACTATGCCTAATATTAACCCTAACAAAAACTGTAACCCTGGACCAGACCCTAACATGATTTCTTGCCTGAATCCTAACCCCAAAACAAGGCCAACCTAAACACAACCCTCAGCTGTACAATGACACTGCACCACAACGTAGCCAGAAACATAACCCTAACATCAACTGTTTCTTTAACCCTAACCCTAAACCTCACCCTAACCCAAGCTCTAACCGAAAAACGAATGCTTACCTGAAATTTGACCCCATCCCCTACGCCAACCCTAAACACAACCCTCGACTTCTGACCAGCCCTGCAGCAAATTGCACCCCTAAATGTAATGCTAACACCAACACTATGCCTTATCCTAACCTTAACCCAAACCCTAAAGCTGCACCCAACCCTATCATGATTTCTCGCTTGCATCCTAACCCCAACACCAAGGCCAACTCTAAGAACAACACTCAGCTGTACACGAACCCTGCACAACAACGCAACCTGAAAGTAACCCTAACCCCAACCCTTTCTCTAACACTAACCCTAACACTCAACCTAACCCTAGCCCTAATCGAAACACCAACCTTCGCCTGAAATCTGGCCCCTTCCCCAACGACAACCCTAAACACAACCCTCGACTTTTGACCAACCCTGCAGCAAAACGCACCCCTATACTTAATCCTAACACCAACATTATGCCTAATCCGAACCCTAACCCAAACCCTAAACCTGTTCCTAAACCTACAATGATCTTTCATCTGAATCCTAATCCCACAACCAAGGCCAACCCTAAGCACCACCCTCAGCTGTACACCGACCCTGCAACCCAATGCTGCCCAAAACATAACACTAACACCAACTCTTTCTCTAACCCTAACCCTAACCCTCACCAGAACCCTAGCCCTAACTGAAACACCAATCCGCTCCTGAAATCTGACCTCATCACCGATGCCAGCCCTAAATGCAACCCTCAACTTTTCACCAACCCTGCAGCAATTCGTACCCCTTAACGTAAACCTAACACCAACACTAAGCCTAACCCTAACCCTAACCCAAACCCTAAACCTGGACCCAACACTACCATGATCTAAAGTCTGAAGCCTAACTCCAAACCCAAAGCCAACCCTTAGCAAAACCCTCAGCTGTACACCAACCCTGCACCCCAATGCAGCCTGAAACGTAATCCTAACTACAAGCCTTTCTCTAACCCTAACCTTAACCCTCACCCTCAACCTAGGTGTCACCCGAACAACAAACCTTGCCTGAAATCTCACTCCATCCCTAAAGCCAACCCTAAACACATCCTTTGACTTTTGACCAACCCTGCAACAAATCACACCCGTAAACGTAACCCTAACACCAACACTATGCCTAACACTTTCCCTAATGCAAACCCTAAACCTGGACCCAACCCTACTATGACCTCTAGCCCGAAACCTAACCCAACACCAAAATCCACAACTAAGCACATCCCTCAGCTGTACACCGATCCTGCACCCCACATAGCCTAAAATGTAACCATAACCCCAAAATTTCTCTAGACCTAATTGTAACCCTCACCCTAACCCTAGCCCTCACCTGAACTCCAACCCTCACCTGAAATCTGACCCCATCCCCAATGCCAACCCTAAACACAACCCTCGACTTTTGATCAACCCTGCAACAAATCACACCCCTAAAAGTGACCCTCACACCAACACTCTGCCCTATCCTAACCCTTACCCAAACCCTAAACCTGGACCCAACCCTACCACAATCTCTAGACTGAAACCTAACCTCACACCCAAATCTAACACTGAGCACAAACCTCAGCTGTACACCTACCAAGCACCCCGACGCAGCCTGAAATGTATCCCTAAACCCAACCCTTTCTCAAACCCTAACCCTAACCCTCACCCTAACCCTATCCCTCACACAAACACCAACTCTCCCCTGAAATCTGAGCCCATTCCCAATGCCATCAATAAACACAACCCACGACTTTTAACCAACCCTGCAGTATATTGAAACCCTAAACATAACCCTAACAACAACACTATGCCTAAACCAAACCCTAACCCAAACCCTAAAACTAGACCCAACTCTAACATGACCTCTAGCCCAAAACCTAACCCCACACCCAAAGGCGATCATAAGCACAACCCTCAGCAGTACACCGACCCTGAACACCAACTCACCCCTAAATGTAAACTTAAACCCAACCTTTTCTCTAACCCTAACCCTAACCCTCATCTTTACCCTAGCCCTCACCTGAACACCAAACCTCCCCTGAAATCTGACCCCATCCTCAATGCCAACTCTAAACACAACCCTCAAATTTTGACCTATCTTGCAGCAAATCACATGCCTGAACATAACCTTTACACCAACACTATGCCTAACCATAACCCTAACACAAACGCTAAACCTGGACCCTACCCTACAATGATCTCTAGCCCGAAGTCTAACCCCACACACAAAGACACACCCTAAGCACAACCCTCAGCTGTACACTGACCCTGAAACCCAATGTTGCTCAAAACGTAACCCTAACCACAACCCTTTCTCTAACCCTAACCCTAAACCTCACCTAACCCTGGCCCTCACCCAAAACCCACCAAGGCCTGAAATCTGAATCCATCCCCAACGCCAACCCTAAATGCAACACTCGACTTTTGACCAACACTGTAGCAAATTGCACTCCTAAACGTGACCCTAACAAAAACACTATGGCTAACCCTAACCATACCAAAACCCTAAACCTGGACACAACCCTGACTCAATTTCTAGCCCGAAACATAACCCCACACCCAAAGCCAACCCTAAGCACAACCCTCAGCTGTACACTGACCCTGCACCCCATTGCAGCCCGAAACGTAAGCCTAACCCCAACCCTTACTTCAACACTAACCCTAAACCTCACACTAACTGTAGCCCTCACAAGAACACCAACTCTGGCCTGAAATCTGACCCCATCCCCAACGCCAACCCTAAACACAACCTTCGACTTTTGACAATCACTGCTGCAAATCACACCAGTAAACGTGACCCTAACACCAACACTACGCCTAACCCTAACCCAAATCCAAACCCTAAACCTGGACCCAACCTTACCATGATCTCTAGCCCGAAACCTAACCCCATATCAAAAGTCAACCATAATCACAACCCTCAGCTGTACACCGAACCTGAACCTCAACACAACCCAAAACCTTAACCCTAACCCTTTCTCTAAACTTAAGCCTAACCCTCACCTTTACCCAAGCCCCCACCTGAACACCAAACTTCTCCTGAAATCTGACCCCATCCCTAACGCCAACCCTAAACACAACCCTCGACTTCTGACCAACCCTGCAGCAAATCGCATGCCTGAATGTAACCCTAACACCAACATTATGCCTAACCCTAACCCTAACCCAAACCCTAAACCAGGACTGTATTAGTTAGGGTTCTGTAGAGAAACAGAATCAACAGGGAACACTTGCAAATATAAAATTTATAAAAGTGTCTCATGTGACCGCAGGAATACAGAGTCCAAATCCACAGGGCAGGCTGTGAAGTTGACGACTCCAATGGAGAGTCTGGATGAACTCCACAAGAGAGGCTCACCAGCTGAAGCATGAATGGGACCTGTCTCCTCTGAGTCCTCTTAAAAGGCTTCCCATGATTAGATTTAGCATCACTAATGTAGAAGACACTCCCCTTCGGCTGATTACAAATGGAATCAGCTGTGGATGCAGCTGATGTAATCATGACCTAATCCTATGAAATGTCCTCATTGCAACAGACAAGCCAGTACTTGCCCAATCAGATAAACAACTACCACAACTTGGCCAAGTTGACACATGTTCCTAACCATGACAAGGACCCAACCCTACCACGATCTCTAGCCCAAAATCTAACCCCACATCAAAGCCAACCCTTAGCACAACCATCAGCTGTACACTGACCCTGCACTCCAATGCAACCTGAAACGTAGCCCTAACCCAACCCTTTCTCTAACCCTAACCATAACCCTCCCCCTAACCCTAGCCTTCACCCAAACACAAACCTTCGCCTGGAATCAGACCCATACCCAGCGCCAATCCTAAAAACAACCCTCAACTTTTGAACCCACCCTGCAGCAAATCTCACCCCTACATGTGACCCTAAGACCAACACTAAACGTAAACCTATGTCTAACAAAAACTCTAAACCTGGACCGAACCCTACCACGATCTATAGTCTAAAATATAAGCCCACACCCAAAGCCAACGTTAAGCCCAGCTCTCACCTGTACACCGAACTGCACACCATGGCAATGCAAAATGCAACCCAAACCCCTAATCTTTCTGTAACCTTAGCTCTAACCCTCACTCTAACCCGAGCACTCACCCCAAAACCAACCCTGGACAGAAATCTGGCCCCAACCCCTACACCAACCCTAAACACAACCCTCGACTTTTGACCAACCCTGCAGCAAATTGCACCCCTAAATGTAACCCTAACACCAACACTATATCTAACCCTAATCGTAACCCACCTCTAAACCTGGACCCAACCCTACCAATATCTAACCTGAAACCTAACTCCACACCCAAAGACAACCCTAAGAACAACCCTCACCTGTACACCAACCCTGCACCCCAATACAGCCTGAAACGTAACCCTAAAACCAACTGTTTCTCTAATCCTAACCCTAACCCTCACCCTAAAATTAGTCTTCACCCGAACTCCAACCCTCGCCTGAAATCTGACCACATCCCCAACGACACTCCTAAACACAAAACTCGACTTTTGACAAACTCTGCAGCAAATCGCACCCCTAAACGTAACCCTAACACCAAGAGTATGCCTAATCCTAACCCTAATCCAAACCCTAAACCTGGACACAAAGCTAACACAAACTAAATCCCGAAATTTAACCCCACACCCAAAGCGAACACTAAGCACAACCCTGAACTGGACACCGACCCTCAAACCCAATGTAGGCCGGAATATAACCCTTAACCCTACCCTTTCTCTAACCCTAACCCTAACACTCACACTAAACCTAGCCCTCACCTGAACACCAACCCTCGACTGAAATCTGACCCCATCCTCAACGCCAACCCTAAACACAACCCTCGACTTTTGTCTAACCCTGCAACAAATCACCTGTTAGGCAGGTGACCAAAACCATGCCTAACAATAACCCTACCCAAACCCTAAACCTCAACCCAACCCTATCATGATCTCTAGCCTGAAACCTAACCCAACACCCAAAGCCAACCCTAAGCACAACCCTAAGCTCTACAGTGACCCTGCACCCCAACGCAGAATGAAACGTAATCCAATTCCCAACAGTTTCTCTAATCCTAACCCTAACCCTCACCCTAACCGTAGCCCTCGCCCGAACACCAATCCTTGCCTGAAATCTAACCCCATCCCCAACAGCAACCATAAACACAACCCTCGACTTCTGACCAACCCTGCAGCAAACGGCACCCCTAAGCGTGACCCTAACAGCAACACTATGCCTAACCCTAATCCAACCCAAACCCTAATCCTGGACCCAACCCTACCATGATCTCTAGCCCGAAACCTAACCCCACACCTGAAGCCAACCCTAAGCAAAACCCTCAGCAGTACACTGTCCTTGACCAGCAACACAGCCATAAATGTAACCCTAAACCAAACCTATCTCTAACTCTAACCCTAACACTCACCCTCACCTTAGCCCTCACCCAAACACCAAACCTAGCCTGAAATCTGACCCCATCCATAATGCCAGCCCTAAACACAACCCTCTGCTTTTGACCAACCCTGCAGCAAATCACACCCCTAAACTATACCCTAAACCAACACTATGCCTAACCCCAATCATAACCCAAACCCTACACCAGGACCCAAACCTAGCACGATCTCTTGCCCAAAACCTAGCCCCACACCCAAAGCCAACGCTAAGCACAACCCTCAGCTGTACACCAATCCTGCAACCCAATACAGCTCAAAATGTAACCCTAACCCCTATCCTTTCCCTAAACCTAACCCTAACCCTCACCCTAACCCTCACCCTAACCCCACTGATCACCCGAACACAAACCCTCACCTAAAATCTGACCCCATCCCCAATGCCAGCCTTAAACACAACCCTCGACTCTTGACCATCCCTGCAGCAAATCGCACCCTTAAATGTAACCCTAACAGCAACACTAGCCTAACCCAAATGCTAAACCTGGACCCAACCCTGCCATGATCTCTAAACCTAACCTAACTGCAAACCCAAAGCCAACCCTAAGCACAACCCTCAGCTCTACATTGACCCTGCACCCCAACGCACCCCAAAACATACCCCAAAATACCACCCTTTCTCTAAACCTAAACCTAACCCTCACCCTAACCCTAGCCCTCACCCGAACACCAACCCTCGCCTGAAACCTGACCCCATCACCAACACCTACCTTAAATACAACCATCCACTTTTGACCAACCCTGATTCAAATCACAACCCAAAATGTAACTCTAACACCAACACTATGCCTAACCCTTACCCTAACCCAAACCCTAAACCTGGACACAACACTTCCATGATCTCTAGGCTGAAACCTAACTCCACAACCAAAGCCAACCCTAAGTGCAACCCTCGGCTGTACACCCACCCTGCATTCCAACGCAACCCAGAATGAAACCCTAACCCCAACCCTTTCTCTAACGCTAACCCTAACCCTCATCCTAACCCTTGCACTAACCCAAACACCAATCCTCGCCTGAAATCTGACCCCATCCCCAGGCCAACCCTAAACACAAGCCCCAAATTTTTACCAACACAGCACGAAACTGCAGCCATAAACTTAACTCTAACACCAACACTAAGCCTAACACTAACCCTAACCCTTACCCTAAACCTGACCCCATCACCAACACCTACCCTAAACACAACCATCCACTTTTGACCAACCCTGCATCAAATCACAACCCAAAACGTAACTCTAACACCAACACTATGCCTAACTCTTACCCTAACCCAAACCCTAAACCTGGACACAACACTTCCACAATCTCTAGGCCGAAACCTAACTCCACAACCAAAGCCAACCCAACCCTAAAACCTAGACCCAACCCTACCACGAAAGCTTGTCAGAACCCTAAACCCAAACCCATAGCCAACCCTAAGCACAAACCTCAGCTTTATACCGACCCGGCAACCAAACACAGTCCAAAATTTAAACCTAACCCCAAACCTTTCTCTAACCCTAACCCTAACCTTAACCCTAACCCTAGCCCCTGCTGTACCACCCACCCTCACCCAACACCTGATGCCAATGACAAAGAAATCAGGAAACACAACCCTCCACTTTATATCTACCCACCACCAAACCGCAGCCCTAAACTTAACACTAACACCAACATAAGCCTAACCCTAACCCTAAACCTCACTTTTAACATACACCGAACCCTAAAATGAACATAATCCTAACCCCCACCGTTTCTCTAATCCTAACCCTAACCCTAACCATAGACCTAACCTTACAATTCACCCTCACCCAACACCTGACCCCAACATGAAAGCCAACCCTCAACACAACCTTTGACTTTATACTGCCCCAGCACCAAACTGCTGCCTTAAACATAATGCTAACACCAACACTAAGTCTAAACCAAACCCTAACCCTCACCCTAAACCTAGACTCAACCCTAGCACGAACGGTAGCTGCAACCCTAATCACAAACCCAAAGCCAATCCTAAGAACAACCCTCAGCTTTATACCGAAAGGGAAACCAAATGCAGCCCAAACTGAAAACCTAAACCCAACCCTTTCTCTAACAATAACCCAAAGCCTTACCCTAACTCTAGCCCCAGTCCTACCACCCAACCTCGCCAGACACATGGCCCCAAATCCAAAGCCAACCCTAAACACATCCCTCAAATTTTTACCAAACCAGCATGACACTGAAGCCCTAAACTTAACTATAGCAGCAACACTAGGCCTAACACTATCCCTAACCCTCAGCATAAACCTGGACCCAACCCTACCATGAACACTTGCCCGAACCCTAAACCCAAAACCAAAAATACACTAAGTACAACCCTCAGCTTTATATCGACCTGGCAACCAAATGCAGACCGAACTGTAACCCTAACCCCAACCCTTTCTCTAACCCTAACCCTAATCCTAACCCTTACCATACACCCAGCCTTACAACCCACCCTCGGCCAAAACCTGACCCCAACATGAAAGCTAAACCTCAACACAACCCTCGACTTTTTACCACCCCAGCACCAAACCACAGCCCTAAACATAATGCTAACACCAACATTAAGTCTAACGTTAACCATAACCCCCACCCTAAACCAAGACCAACCCTAGCATGAATGGCAGCCGGAACCCTAATCACAAACCCAAAGCAAACCCTAAACACAACCGTCAGCTTTATACCGAATCAGTAACCAAACACAGCCCGAACTGAACCCCTAACCCCAACACTTTCTCTAACAATAACCCTAAGCCTAACCCTAAACCTAGCCCCAGCCCTACCACCCACCCTCGACTGACACATGTCCCCAATCCCAAAGCCAACCCTAAAAACAAACCTCGAATTTTTACTGATCCAGTACAAAACCACAGCACTAAACTTAACTCTAGCACAAACACTAAGCCTAACACTAACCCTAACCCTCACGCTAAACCTAGACCCAACCCTACCACGAAAGCTTGTCAGAACCCTAAAACCAAACGCAAAATCACCCTAAGCACAACCCTCAGATATAATACCAACCTGGCAACCAAACGCAGCCTGAAACACAACCCTAAACCCAACCCGTTCTCTAACTCTAACCCTAACCCTAACCCTAACCCTAGCAATAGCCATACCACCCACCATTGCCCAACACCTGACCCCAAACCCAAATCCATCAGGAAACACAACATTCGACTTTTTACTGACCCACCACCAAACTGCAGCCCTAAACTTAACCCTAAAACCAACACTAAGCCTAACCCTAACCCTAACCCTCACCCTAAACCTACACCCAGCCCTACCACGAATGCTAGCCCAAAACCTAAACCCAAAAACCAAAGTGAACCCTAAGCACAACCCTCACCTTTACCCGACCCGGTAATGAAATGCAGTCTGAAATGTAACCCTAACACCAAACCTTTCTCTAACAATAACCCTAAGCCTAACCCTACTGTAGCACCTTTCCTACCACCCACCCTCGGCCGACACATGTCCCCAAACCCAAATCCAACCCTAACACAAACCTCGATTTTTTACCAACACAGCACAAAACCGCAGCCCTAAACTTAACTCTAGCACCAACACTAAGGCTAAGACTAAACCTGACCCTCACCCTAAACCTAGGCCCAACCCAACCACAAAAGCTTGTCAGAACCTTAAACCCAAACCAAAAGCAAGCCCTAAGCACAACCCTCAGCTTTATACCAACCCAGCAACCAAACGCAGCCTGAAATGTAACCTTAAACCCAACCCTTTCTCTAACCCTAACCCTAACCCTCACCCTAACCATAGCCACAGCTGTACCACCTACCCTCACCCGACCCCTGATCCCAACCCTAAAGCCATCAGGAAACAAAACCCTCCACTTTTTACCAACCCACCATCAAACTGCAGCCCTAAACTTAACCCTAACACCAACACTAAGCCTAACCCTAACCCTAACCTTCACCCTAAACCTACCCCTAACTGTACCACAAACCCTACCCAAACCCTAAACCGAAAGCCAACCCTAAGCACAACCCTCAGCTTTATACCAACCTGGGAACGAAAGAGAGCCTGAAACGTAACCTTAACCCCAACCTTTCTTCTATCCCTAACCCTATCCCATAGACCCAGCTTTTCAACCCACCCTCACCCGAACATGACCCCAACATGAAAGCCAACCCTAAACACTACCCTCGACTTTTTACCACCCCAGCACCAAACCGCAGCCCTAAATATAATGCGAACACCCACACTAAGCCTAACCCTAACCCTAACACTCACCCAAACCTAGACCCAACCCTACCATGAATGCTAGCCGGAACCTAAACCCAAACCCAATGCCAACCCTAAGCAAAACCCTAAGCTTTATACCGAATTGGAAACCAAATGCACCCTGAACTGTAACCCTAATCCCAACCCTTTCTCTAACCCTAACCCTAACCCTAACTCTAACCCTAGCCCCAGACCTAACACTCACCCTCGCCCGATACTTGTCCCAAAACCCAAAGCAAAATCTAAACACAACCCTCGAATTGTTACTGACCCAGCACAGAACTGCAGCCCTAAACATAACTCTAGCACCAACACTAAGCCTAACCCTAACCCTAACCCTCACCCTAAACCTAGACCCAACCCTACCTCGAAAGCTAGTCAGAACCCTAAACCCAAACCCAAAGCCAACCTAAGTTCAAGCCTCAGTTTTATACTGACCCAGCAACCAAACACAGCATGAAACGTAACCCTAACCCCAACAGTTTCTCTAACCATAACCTTATCCATAACCCTAATCCTTGCCCCAGCAATACCACCCACATTCCCCAGACACCTGATCCCAACCCCAAAGCCAAGAGTAAACAAAAAGCTTGACTTTTGACTGAACCACCACTTACCGCAGACCTAACCTTAACCCTAAGAACAACACAAGCCTAACCCTAACCCTAACCCTCACCCTAAACCTAGACCCAACCCTTCCATGAACACTAGCCCAAACCCTAAATCCAAACCCAAAGACAACCCTAAGCACAACACTCAGCTTTATACCAATCCATCAACCAAACATAGCATGAAATGTAACCCTAACACCATCCCTTTCTCTAACCCTAACCCTAACTATAACCCTACCCCTAGCCCAGCCCTACCACACACCGTCACCTGACATCTGACCCCAACCCCAAAGCCAACCGGAAACACAACCCTCGACTTTTTCCCGACCCACCACCAAACCGTAGCCATAAACTTAACCCTAACACCAACACTAAGCCTAACCCTAACCCTAACCCTCACCCTAAATCTAGACCCAACACTAACACGAACGCAAGCCTGAACCCTAAACCCAAACCCAAAGGCAGCCCTAAGCACAATCCTCAGCTTTATACAGACCCAGCAACAAAAGCAGCCTGAAACGAAACCCTAAACCCAAACCCTTTCCCTAATGCTAACCCTATCCCTATACCCAGGCCTTACACCCAACGTTGCCCGACACCTGACCCCAACATGAAAGTCAACCCTAAACACAACCCTCGACTTTTTACCACCCCAGCACCAAGCCACAGCCCTAAACATAATGCTAACACTAAGGCTAACCCTAACCCTAAACCTCACCCTAAACCTAGATCCAACACTACCACGAACACTAGCCAGAAACCTAAACCCAAACTGAAAGCCAACCCTAAGCACAACCCTCAGCTTTATACTGAATCAGCAACCGAACGGACCCCAAACTGTAATCCCAACCCCAACCCTATCTCTAACACTAACCCCAACCCAACCCTAACCCTAGCCCCAGACCTACCACCCACCCTCCTCAAACACTTGTCCCCAAACCCAAAACCAACACTAAACACAGCCCTCGAATTTTTACCAACACAGCACGAAACCACAGCCCTAAATTTAACTCTAGCCTCAACAATAATCCTAACCCTAACCCTAACCCTAACCCTCACCCTAAGCCTAGAACCAACCCTACCATGAAAGCTAGTCAGAACCCTAAACCCAAACCCAAAGCCAACCCTAAGCACAACCCTCAGCTTTACACCAACCCAGCAACCAAACGCAGGCCGAAATGTAACACTAACCCCAACCCTTTCTCTAACCATAACCCTAACCTTAACCATAACCCTAGCCACAGCCCTACTACCCACCCTCGCCTGACATCTGACTCCAACCCCAAAGCCAACTGGAAACAGAACCCTCGAGTTTTTACTGACCCACCACCAAACCGCAGCCCTAAACTTAACCCTAACACCAACACTAAACCTAACCATAACCCTACACCTCACCCTAAACCTAGACCCAAATCTACCATGAATGCTTGCCTGAACCTTAAACCTAAACCCAAGGCCAACCCTAAGCACAACCCCCAGCTTTATACCGACCTGGCAACCAAACTTAGCCCAAACCGTAATTCTAACCCCAACCCTTTTTCTAACCCTAACACTAACCCTAACCCAAACCCTAGCCCCAACCTTACCACCAACCCTCACCCAAAATCTAACTCCAGCCCAATGCCAATGCCAGCCCTAAACACAACCCTCGACTTTTTACCAACCCTGCACTGAACTGCAGGCTTAAACTTAACCCTAACACAAACACTAAGCCTATCCCTAACCTTAAACCTAAACCTACACATAGACCCAACCCTACCATGAACCCTAGCCCAAACCCTAACCCCAAAAACCAAAGTCAACCCTAAACACAACCCTCAGCTTTCTACTGACCCTGCACCCAAATGCAGCCCGAAATGTAACCCTAAACCGAACACTTACTCTAACCCTAACCCTACCCAAAACCCTGACACTGAACTAGCCTTCACATAGTTGGTTTCAGATACTGAGAAATGGACCTGGTCCACACGCGACCATACTTATTTTTAGGCTAAAACGGCATTGTCCAACATATCTCACCTTATTCTTGCTGAAGAAATCTGTGAACGGGTTTGAAGAACTGAGTGACATTCTGCCTCCATTCATTTGGATACACGTCTTCTTGAAAACTAGCATTTTCACAGAAAATACGACAATGCTATGCAAATTCATTATCTAATACTGTTTTAAAAGCTCAGTGGCTATTGGAGCCATTCGCTTCCATGCACCTTTTGGACTGAAAGTACTTTCTTCAGAGAACACTATCCTTAACCTAACCTAAACCTCACACTAGCACTCCCCGCAAATGTACAATGACCTCAAAACCAATGACCAACACAAACCTATGCCATGTTTCTCACCAATCTTAATCACACCATAAGCAGAATCCAAATCCTAACCCTAGCCTAAGCCCAACTCGAGCCCACACCCAACCACTAATGCTTGCCGAAACTTCACCCTGATACTAACCCTGAGCCTAACACGAACGTGAACATAATCTGTCTCAGGGACTGGGCAATTTTAATATCTGCACACATTTCCACAGATTTTTCATGGAAAACACCACTGCAAACTAATGCTACCCAGTAAAATAGGAGACCCGTTTGGACATGCGTTTTGGGAACTCATGGACTTCCAAGCTCCATTCACTTTCAAGTGGTTCTGTCGGAGAAAAACGGCATTTCTGCGGAGCACTCACCTACAGCAATGGAAACCACGACCTAAACATGTTTGGAAAACATAGAATGCTCCTGGTTCCATTCACCTGCATAAGATTTTTTTACCAAAACTGCAATATTTCAGAGAACCCTCACTTTCACTTAATTTGAATGTAACACTTACACCACCACAAACACAAACAGAAACTGAAACACCGAAGAACCCATACCAGCACAAATCCCAACCTCCAAACCCGTATCGAAAATCAACACGATGCCTGACTTCAACTGAAACCCTCACACGAAATCTAACTCAAAACCTAACCCTAACCCTAGACCCAATGCTACCTTCAACCTTAAACCAAAACCTAACCCCAACCCCAACACCTACCCTAAACTACACCCTCAAATTTATAAAGACCCCACACGCAAACACACCCCTAAAGTTAACCTTAACACCAACCTTAATCCTAAACCTAACCCTTACCCTCACCCTAACACTAGCCCAAACCCTACCACCAATCCTAGTCCAAACCCTAACCACAACCAGCACACCAACCCTAAACCGAACCCTCAAATTTAGACCAAACTTACACCAAATCACAGCCCTAAACTTAACCCTAATCCCAACCCTAAGCCTAAACCTAACCTTAACCCTTACCCTAAACCTAACCCCAGCCCTACCACCAACCATCGCCCGAAATCTAACACCAACACCAACACCAACACCAACCCTAAACACAACCCTCGACTTTTTAACAATCCTGCACCAAACCGCAATCTTAAACTTAACCCTAACACCAACACTAAGCCTAATCCTAACCCTAAACCTAACCCTAAACTTAGCCCCTACCCTACCACGAACCCTTGCCTGAAACCTAACCCCAGCCCCAACACCAACCCTAAACTCAACCATCAAACTTATACAGACCCTACACACAAACACACTCACAAACTTAACGTTAACACCAACCCTAGCCCAAACCCTAACCACAAAAAGCACACCAACTGAAAATCAAACCCTCAAATTTAGACGAAACCTACACCAAATCACAGCCCTAAACTTAACCCTAATCCCAATCCTACCCCTAACCCTAATCCTCAACCTAGCCCCAACCCTCCCACCAACCCTAGCCCAAACCGTAACCACAACCAGCAAATCAACCCTAAACCCAACCCTCAAATTTAGACCAAACCTACACTAAATCGCAGCCCTAAACTTAACCCTAATCCTAACCCTAACACTAACCCTAACCTTAACCATAACCTTAACCCTAAACCTAGCCTCAACCCTACCACCAACCCTCACCTGAAACCTAACCCCAACCCCAAGCCAACCCTAAACACAACCCTTGAATTTTTACCAACCCTGCACCAAACCACAGGCCTAAACTTAAACCAACACCAATACTAAGCCTAAGACTAACCCTAACCCTAACCGTAAACCTAGACCCAATCCTACCACACACCCTAGCCTGAACCCTGACCCCAAAACCAAAGCCAACCTTAAGCACAACCCTCAGCTTTCTATCAACACTGCACCCAAATGTAGCCTGAAACGTGACCCTAAACCCAACCCTTACTCTAACCCTAAACCTAACCCTAACCCTGACACTGAGCTAGCCTTCACATGATTGGTTTCAGATACTGAGAAATGGACCTGGTCCACACGCGACCATGCTTATTTTTACGCTAAAACTGCATTGTCTAACATGTCTCACCTTATTCTTGCTGAAGAAATCTGTGAACGGGTTTGAAGAACTGAGTGACATTCTGGCTCCATTCATTTGGATACATGTTTTCCGTGAAAACTAGCATTTTCACAGAAAACTCAACAATTGCTATGCAAATCCCTTACCTAACACTGTTTTAAAAGCTCAGGGGCTTATTGGATCCATTTGCTTCCATGCACCTTTTGGACTGAAAGTACTTTCTTCAGAGAACACTACCCTTAACCTAAACTAAACCTCACACTAGCACTCCCCATAATTGAACAACAACCTCAAAACCGCAACTGACACAAACCTATGCCAAGCTTCTCACCAATCTTAAACACACCCTAAGCAGAATCCAAAACCTAACCCTAGCCTAAGCCGAACTCAAACCCACAACCAAACACTAATTCTTGGCGGACCTTCTCCCTGAACCTAAACCTGAGCCTAACATGAACATGAACATACTCTGTCTCAAAGACTGAGCAATATTAATATCTGCACACATTTCCAAGCATTTTTCATGGAAAACACCACTGTAAACTAATGCTACCCAGTAAAATAGGAGACCCGTTTGTACATGTGTTTTGGGAACTCATGGACTTCCCAGCTCCATTCACTTTCAAGCAGTTCTGTTGGAGAAAAATGGCGTTTCTGTGGAGCCCTCATCTACAGCAATGGAAACCATGACCTAAACATGTTTGGAAAACTTAGAATTCTCCTGGTTCCATTCACCTGAGTAAGAATTTTTACCAAAACTGCAGTATTTCAGAGAACCCGCACTTTCACTTAATTTAAATGTGACACTAACGACACAAGAAACACAAACAGAAACCAAAACACTGAAGAACCCATACCAGCACATATCTCAACCTAAAAACCCAGTCTGAAAATTGACCCGATGCCTGAATTCAACTGAAATCCTCAAACAAACTAACCCTAAACCTAACCCTAACCCTAGAACCAACCCAACTTTCAACCCTAACTGAAAACCAAACCCCAACCCCAACACCAACCCTAAACTCAACCCTCAAATTTATAATGACCGTACAAGCAACCACACCCCTAAACTTAAACCTAACACCAACCCTAACCCTAAACCTAACCTTTACCCTCACCCTAACCTTAGCCCCAATCCTACCACCAACCCTAGCCCAAACCCTAACAAAAACCAGCACACCAACCCTAAACCGAACCCTCAAATTTAGACCAAACTTACACCAAATCGCAGCCCTAAACTTAACCCTAATCCCAACCCTAACCCTAACCCTAACCCTAAACCTAGCCCCAAACCGAACACCAACCCTCACCCAAAACCTAATCCCAATACCAACCCCCATGTCAACCCTAAACACAACCCTCAACTTTTTACCAGCCCTACACGAAACCACAGCCCTAAACTTAACCCTAACACCAACACTAAGCCTTACACTAACCCTAACCCTAACACTAAACTTAGACCCAGCCCTACAATGAACCCTCGGCCGAAACCTAACCCCAACCCCAACACCAACCCTAAACTCAACTCTCAAACTTCTACTGACCCTCCACGCAAACACACCCACAAACTTAATCATAACACCAACCCTAGCCCAAACCCTAACTGCAACCAGCACACCAACCCTAAACCCAACCCTTAAATTTAGACCAAACCTACACCAAATCACAGCCTTAAACTTAACCCTAACCCCAACCCTAACCCTAACCCTCAACCTAGCCCCAATCCTCCCACCAACCCAAGCCCAAACCCTAACTGCAACCAGCACACCAGCCCTAAACCCAACCCTCAAATTTAGACCAAGCCTACACCAAATCACAGCCTTAAACTTAACCCTAAACCCAACTTTAACCCTAAACTTAACCCTAACCCCAAACCTAGCCCCAACCCACCACCAACCCTATCCCAAAGCCAAACCGCAACCAGCACACTAACCTTAAACCCAATCCCCAAATTTAGATCAATCCTACACCAAATTGCAGCCCTAAACTAAATCCTGATCTCAACCCTAACCCTAAACCTAGCCCCAACCCTACCATCAACACTCACCCGAAACCTAACACCAATCCCAATGCCAACCCTAAACACAACCCTCGAATTTTTACCAATCCTGCACCCAACCACAGCCTTAAACATAACCCTAACACTAACACTAAGCCTAACCCTAACCCTAAACGTAAACCTAAACCTACACCCAACCCTACAACGAACCCTAACCTAAACCATAACCCAAAGCCCAAAGCCAACGCTAAGTACAACCCTCAACTTTCTACTGACACTGCACCCAAATGCAGCCCGAAACGTAAGCCTAAACCCAACCCTTACTCTAACCCTAACCCTAACCCTAACCCTAACCCTAAACCTAAACCTAAACCTACACCCAACCCTACAATGAACCCTAACCCGAACCATAACTCAAACCCCAAAGCCAACCCTAAGTACAACCCTCAGCTTTCTACTGACCCTGCACCCAAATGCAGCCCGAAACATAAGCCTAAACCCAATACTTACTCTAACCTTAACCCTAACCCTAACCCTGACTCTGAGCTAGCTTTCACATAATTGGTTTCAGATACAGAGAAATGGACCTGGTCCACACGCGACCATACTTATATTTAGGTTAAAACGGCATATCTCACCTTATTCTTGCTGAAAAAAATTCTGTGAACAGGTTTGTAGAACTGAGTGAAATTCTGGCTCCGTTCATTTGGATACATGCTTTGCATGAAAACTAGCATTTTCACAGAAAGCTCAACAATTGCTGTGCAAATCTCATACCTAATACTGCTTTTAAAGCTCAGGGGCTTATTGGATCCATTCGCTTCCATGCACCTTTTGAACTGAAAGTACTGTCTTCAGAGAACACTATCCTTAACCTAAACTAAACCTCACACTAGCACTCCCCGTAAATGTACAACAACCTCAAAACCGATGACTGACACAAACCTACGCCAAACTTCTCACCAATCTTAATCACACCCTAAGCAGAATCCAAATCCTAACCCTCACCTAAGCCGAACTCTAACCCACAACCAGCCACTAATGCTTGCTGAACATTCACCCTGAACCTAACCCTGAGCGTAACATGAACATCAACATAATCTGTCTCAAAGACTGAGCAATATGCATATCTGCACACATTTCCAAGCATTTCTCAAGGAAACAACACTGCAAACTAATGCTACCCAGTACAGTAAGAGACCCGTTTGTACATGTGCTTTGGGAACTCATTGACTTCCCAGCTACATTCACTTTCAAGGAGTTCTGTCAGAGAAAAACAGCGTTCCTGCAGAGGACTCACCTACAGCAATGGAAACCATTACCTAAACATGTTTGGAAAACTTAGAATTCTCCTGGTTCCATTCACCTGCATAAGATTTTTTTACCAAAACTGCAATATTTCAGAGATTTCAGAGAAAGTGAAACTCACTTTCATTTAATTTAAACGTGACACTGACGCTATCAGAAACACAAGCAGAAACTGAACACCGAAGAACCCATACAAGCATAAATTCCAACCTTCAAACCCGGTCCAAAAATCGACCCAATACCTGACTTCAACCAAACCCTCACACGAAATCTAACCCTAAAACAACCCAATCACTAGACCCAACCTACCTACAACCCTAACCCAAAACCTATCCCCAACTCCAACACCAACCCTAAACTCAACCCTCAAATTTATACCGACCCTACATTCAACTGGACCCTTAAACGTAACCCTAATACCAAACCTAAACCTAACCTTATCCCTTACCCTAACCCTAACCCTAGCCCCAACCCTACCACAAACCCCAGCACAAACCCTAACCACAACCATCACACCAACCCTAAACCGAACCCTCAAATTTAGACCAAACCTACACCAAATCGTAGCCCTAAACTTAGCCCTAATCCCAACCCTAACCGTAACCCTAACCCTAACTCTAGCCCTAGCCCAAACCCAACCACCAACCCTTGCCCAAAACCTAACCCCAACCCCAAAGCCAACCCTAAACACAACCCTCGACTTTTTACCAACCCCGCACCAAACCACAGCCCTAAACTTTACACTAACACCAACTTTAAGCCTAACCTTAACCCTAACCATAACCATAACCCTAAACTTAGACCCAACCCTACCACGAAACTTACCCTGAACCCTAACCCAAAACCCAAAGCCAACCCTAAGCACAACCATCAGGTTTCTACTGGTCCTGCACTTAAACGCAGCCTGAAACATAACCCTAAACACAACCCTTACTCTAACCTTAACCCTGACACTGAGAAAGCTGTCATATAATTGGTTTCAGATACTGAGAAATGGACCTGGTCCACAAGCGATCATACTTATATTTAGGTTAAAATGGCATTCTCCACCATATCTCACCTTATTCTTGCTGAAAAAAATCTGTGAATGGGTTTGTAGAACTGAGTGAAATTCTGGCTCCATTCATTTGGATACACGTCTTGCATGAAAACTAGCGTTTTCAAAGAAAACTCAACAATTGCTATGCAAATCCCTTACCTAATACTGTTTTAAAAGCTCAGGGGCTTATTGGATCCATTCGCTTCCATGCACCCTTTGGCATGAAAGTACTTTTTTAGAGAACAAGAATCTTAACCTCACCTAAACATCACACTAGCACTCCCAGTAAATGTACAACGACCTCAAAACCGACGACTGACACAAACCTATGTCAACCTTCTCACCAAACGTAATCTCACCCTAAGCAGAATCCAAATCCTAACCCTAACCTAAGCTGATCTCTAACCCACAACCAACAACTAATGCCTGCCAAAACTTAAACCTGAATCTAACCCTGAGCCTAACTGGAACGTGAACATAATTTGTCTCAAAAACCGAGGAATATTAATATCTGCACATATTTCCAAGAATTATCCATGGGAAACAACCCTGCAAATTAATGCTACCCGTAAAAGAGGAGTCCAGTCTGTACATGTGTTTTGAGAGCTCATTGACTTACAGGCTCCATTCACTTTCCAGCAATTTTGTCAGAGAAAAATGGCATTTCTACAGAGCAATCACCTACAGCAATGGAAACCATTACCTAATCATGTTTGGAAAACTTAGAATCATCCTGGTTCCATTCACTGGCATAAGATATTTTACAAAAACTGCAATATTTTAGGGGACCCTCACTTTCACTTTATTTAAATGTGACACTAACGCCATCAGAAACACAAACAGAAACTAAAACACCGAAGAACCCATACCAGCACAAATCCCACCTCGAAACAAGGTCCGAAAATTGACATGATGCCTGATATAACCCAAGTCCTCACACAAAATCTAACCCTAAACTTAACAGTAACCCTAGACCCAACCTTACCTCCATCCCTAGCCTGAAACCTAACCACAATCCCCACAGCAACCCTAAACCCAACACTCAAATCTATACCAAACCTACACCAAACTGCAATACTAAACTTAAACCTAATCACAACCCTAACCCTAATCCTAACTCTAACCCTAACCCTAGCCTTAGCCCTAACCCTATGACCAATTCTCACCTGAAAACTGACCCTAAGCCCAATGCCAACCGTGAACACAATCCTCAACTTATTACCAACCCTTCACCAAACCACAGCCCTAAACTTAACACTAAACCAACACTAAACCTGACCCTGACCCTAACTCTAAACCTAGAACCAACCCTACCACGAACCCTAGCCCAAAACCTAAACTGAAACCCGAAGCCAACCCTAAGCACAACCCTCAGCTTTATACCAGCCCTGCACCCAAATGCGGCCTGAAACACAACCCTTACTCTCATCCTAACCCTAATCATAACCCTGACACTGAGCTAGCCTTAAAATTATTGGTTTCAGAAACTGAGAAATGTACCTGTTCCACATGTGACCATCTTTTTCCATAGGTTAAAAACGGCATTGTCCAACATATCTCACCTTATTCTTGCTGAAAAAAGAACATGTTTGTAGATCTGAGTGACTCTGGCTCCATTCATTTGGATACACGTCTTGCGTGAAAACTTGCATTTTCACAGAAAACTCAGCAATTGCTATCCAATCCCTTACCTAATACTGTTTTGAATGTAAAGCAACTGATTCAATCCGTTCACTTCCATGCACTTTTTGGACCAAAGGTACCTTCTTCACAGAACACTATCCTTAACCTAACCTAAAATTAGCACCAGCACTCCCCCTAAATGTACAATGACCTCAAAACCAAGGACTGACACAAACCTATGCTAAGCTTCTCACCAAACTTAACTACTCCCTAATCAGAATCCAAATCCTAACCCTGGCCTAAGCCAAACTCTAACCCAAAACCAACCATTAATGCTTGCCAAACCTTAACCCTGAACATAACCCTGAGCCAAACACTATTGTGAAGATAATCTGTCTCAAAAACCGAGTAATATTAATATCTGCACACATTTCCTAGCATTTTTCATGGAAAACACCACTGTTAACTAATGCTACCCAGTAAAAGAGGAGACCAGTGTGTACATGTGTTTTGAGAGCTCATGGAATTACCAAATGGAGCTGGTAATTCAAGCAATTTTGTCAGAAAAAAATGGAATTTCTGCAGAGCACTCACCTACAGCAATGGAAACCATTACCTAAATATGTTTGGAAAACTTAGTATCACACTGGTTCCATTCACTGGCATAAGATTTTTAACCAAAACTGCAATATTTCTGAAGACCCTCAAATTGACTTAATTTAAATGTGATGCTAATGCCACCAAAAATGCAAACAGAAACTGAATCTCCAAAGAACCCATACCAGCACAAATCCCAACCTCCAAACCCGGTCCAAAAATCGATTCAATGCCTGATTTAAACCCAAATCCTCAGAGGAAATCTAACCCTAAACCTAACCCTATCCTAGGCCCAACCCTACCTCCAACTCTAATCTGAAACCAAACCGCAACCCCACACAAACCCTAAATCCAACCCTCAATTTTATAGCACCCCTGTACCTAACAACACCCCTCAACTTAACCCTAACACTAACCCTAACTCTAAACCTAACCCTTAGCCTAACACAAACCCTAGCACCAACCCTACCACAAACACTACCCCAAACCCTAACTACAACCCACACACCAACCCTAAACCCAACACTCAAAGCAATACCAAACTGACACCAAACCGCATTCCTAGACTTAACCCTTATCCCATCCCTAATCCTAACCCTATCCCTAACCCTAACCCTTGACCTGACCCTACCACCAATCATTACACGAAACCTGACCCCATGTCCAATGCCAACCATGAACACAACACTCGATATTTTATGAACTCTACACAAAACCGTAGCCCTAAACAACCCTAACACCAACACTAAGCCTAACCCTAACCCTAACCCCAGCCCCAACACTACCACTAGCCATAGCCCAAACCCTAACTGCAAACCCCACACCAACCCTAAACCCAACCCTCAAACCTACACCAAACCAACACCAAACCACAGTCCTAAACTTAACCCTAATCCCAGCAGTAAACCTAACCCTAACCCTAACCCTAACCCTAACCCTAACCCTAACCCTAATCCTGACACTGAGCTAGCTTTAACATCACTGGTTTCAGAAACTGAGAAATGTACCAGGTCTGCACACGACCATCCTTTTTCTTAGCTTAAAACGGCATTGGTCAACATATTTCACCTTATTCTTGCTGAAAAAAAGTCTTGAACGAGTTTGTAGAACTGTGCGATGTTCTGGCTCCATTTATTTGGATACACATCTTGCATGAAAACTAGCATTTTCACAGAAAACTCAATAATTGCTATGCAAATCCCTTACCTAATACTGTTTTGAAAGCTAAGGGATTGATTTGATCCATTCACTTCCATGCACTTTTTGGACTGAAGGTACTTTCTTCAGAGAACACTATCCTTAACCTAACCTAAACCTAGCATTAGACTCACCATAATTTACAATGACCTCAAAACCAAGGACCGACACAAACCTACGCAAGCTTCTCACCAAACTTAATTGCAACATAAGCAGAATCCAAATCCTAACTGTAGCCTAAGCCGAACTCTAACCCACAACTAACCACTAATGCTTGCCGAATCTTAACCCTGAAACTAACATTGAGCCTAACACAAACATGAACATAATCTGTCTCAAAAACAGAGTAATATTAATATCTGCACACATTCCAAGCGTTTTTCATGGAAAATACCACTGCAAATTAATGTTACCCAGTGAAAGAGGAGAGCAGTCTGTACATGTGTTTTGAGAACTCATTGACTTACCAGCTCCATTCACTTTCTAGCAATTTTGTCAGAGAGAAACAGCATTTCTGTGGAGCACTAACCTACAGCAATGGAAACCATTACCTAAATATGTTTGGAAAGCATAGAATCATCTTCATTCCATGCACTGAAGTAAGAGTTTTTACCAAAACTGCAATATTTCAGAGAAACATCACTTTCACTTAATTTAAATGTGACACTAACGCCACCACAAACATAAACAGAAACCAAAAAACCAAAGAACCCTTACCAGCACAAATCCGAATGCCCAAACCGGGTCCAAAAATTGATTGAATGCCTAACTTCAACCCAAACCCTCACACGAAATCTAACCCAAAACCTTACCCTGACCCTAGACCCAACCCTACCTCCAACCCTAAAATGAACCTAACCCAACACCAAACCAATCTTAAACCCAAAGCTCAAATTTATAGCAACCCTACACCCAACCACACCCCTCACCTTAAACCTAACATCAATCCTAATCCAAACCCTAACCTTTATCCTAACCCTAACCCTAGCCCCAGCCCTACCACCAAGCCTAGCCCAAACCCTAACCACAACCCCGACACCAACCCTAAACCCAACCCTCAAATCTATACCAAACCTACACCAAACCGCATTCCTAAACTTAACCCTAATCCAAACCCTAACCCTAAACCTAACCCTAACCCTAACCCTATCACCAATCCTCATTCGAAACCTGACCCCAAGCTCAATGTCAACCTTAAACAAAACCCTCAAATATTTACTAACTCTACACAAAACCATAGCCCCAAACTTAACCCTAATACCAAGACTAAGCCTAACCCTAACCCTAACCCTAAACATTGACCCAACCCTACTATGAACCCTCGCCTGAACCCTAACCCCAAACCCAAAGCCAACCCTAAGCACAACCCACAGCTTTATACCGACCCTGCACCCAAATGTAGCCCAGAACATAACCCTAACCCAACCCTTACTCTAACCCTAACCTTATCCCTAACCCTAACCATGATGCTGAGCTAGCCTTAACATCACTGGTTTCAGAAACTGAGAAATGTACCTGGTCCACACACAACCATCCTGTTTTTTCGGTTAAAACAGCATTGGCCAACTTATCTCGCCTTATTCTTGCTGGAAAAAGTCTGTGAACGGATTTGTAGAACTGAGTGACATTCTGGCTGCATTCATTTGGATATACATCTTGCGTGAAAACTAGCATTTTCACAGAAAACTCAACAATAGCTATACAAATCTCTTAGCTAATACTGTTTTGAGATCTAAGGGACTGATATGATCCATTCACTTCCATGCACTTTGGGAATGAAAGTACTTTCTTCACAGAACACTATCATTAACCTAACCTTAACCACACACTAGCACTCCCAGTAAATGTACAATGACCTCAAAACCCAGGACCAACACAAACCTATGTCAAGCTTCTCACCAAAGTTAATCGTACTCAAAGTAGAATCCAATTCCTGACCCTAGCTTAAGCCAGACTCTAACCCACAGTCAACCACTAATGCTTGCCAAACCTTAACCCTGAACCTAACCCTGAGCCTAACATGAACATGAACATAATCTGTCTCAAAAACCGAGTAATATTAATATCTGCATACATTGCCAAGCATTTTTAATGGAAAACACCACTGGAAACTTATGCCACTCACTGAAGTAGGAGACCAGTCTGTATATGTGTTTTGAGAACTCTCTGAATACCAGCTCCATTCACTTTCAAGCAATTTTCTCAGAGAAAAACGGTATTTCTGCAGAGCACTCACCTACAGCAATGGAAACCAATACCTGAACATGTTTAGAAAACTTAGAATCATCCTGGTTCCATTCACTGGCATAAGATTTTTTACCAAAACTGCAATATTTCAGTGGACCCTCATTTTCACTTAATTTAAATGTGACACTAATGCCACCACAAATATAAACAGAAACAGAAACACTGAAGAACCCATACCAGCACAAATCCCAACCTCCAAACCCAGTCCAAAAATCGACCCAATGCCTGATTTAAACCCAAACCCTCACATGAAATCTAACCTAAAACCAAACCCTAACCCTAGACCCAACCCTACCTCCAACTCTAACCCGAAACCTAACCCCAACCCAACACACACCCTAAACACAACCCTCAAATTTATAGCACCCCTGCACCCAAACACACCCTCTACTTAAATTTAACACCAACCTTAATCCTAAACCTAACCCTTAGCCTAACCCAAACCCTATCTCCAACCCTACCACAAACCCTAGACCAGACCCAAGCCAGAACTCCCACACCAACCCTAAACCCAACCCTCAAATCTGTATTAAACCTTCACCAAACTGCAGTCCTAAACTTAACACTAATCCCAACCCTAACCCTAACCCTAACCCTAATCCTAGCCCTAACCCTACCACCAACCATCACCCAAAACCTGACCACAAGCCCAATACCAACTGTAAACACAACCCTCGACTTTTTACCAACCCTACACCAAATTGCAGCCCTAAACTTAACCCTATCACCAACACTAATCCTTACACTAACCCTAGCCCTAACCCTAATACTAGACTGAACCCTACCAAGAATCCTAGCCTGAACCCTAACCCCAAAACCAACGCCAACCCTAAGCACAACCCTCAGCTTTATACCGGCCCTGCACCCAAACACAGCCTGAAACATAACCCATACCCCAACCCTTACTCTAATCCTAACCCTAGCTGTAACCCTAACACTGAGCTAGCCTTACCATCATTGGTTTCAGAAACTGAGAAATGTGCCTGGTCCGCTTGCGACCATCCTTTTTTTCAGGTAAAATGGCATTGTCCAACATATCTCAACTTATTCTTGCTGAAAAAGCTGTGAACGCGTTTGTAGAACTGAGCAACATTCTGGCTCCATTCATTTGGATAAACGTCTTGTGTGAAATCTAGCATTTTCACAGAAAACTCAACAATTGCTATACAAATCCCTTACCTAATACTGTTTTGAAAGCTAAAGGACTGATTCAATAGATTCACTTCCATGCACTTTCTGGACTGAAAGTACTTTATTCTGAGAACACTATCTTTAACACTATCACTTACCTGAACTTAACACTAGCAGTCCCCATAAATATACAATGACCTCAAAACCCAGGACCAACACAAACCTACACCAAGCTTCTCAACAAACTTAATCATACCCTAAACAGAATCCAAATCCTAACCCTAGCCTAAGCCGAACTCTAACCCACAAGCAACCACTAATACTTGCTGAACCTTAACCCTGAAACTAACCTTGAGCCTAGCATGAACATGGACATTATCTGTCTCAAAAACTGAGTAATATTAATATCTGCACACATTTCCAAGCATTTTTCATGGAAAACATGACTGCAAACTAATGCTAACCACTAAAATAGGAGACCAGCTTGTACATGTGTTTTGAGAGCTCATTGACTTACTACCTCCATTCACTTTCAAGCAATTTTGTCACAGAAATATGGCGTTTCTGCAGAGGCGTCACCTACAGCAATGGAAACCATAACCTAAACCTGTTTGGAAATTTAGAATCATCCTGGTTCCACTCACTGGCGAAAGATTTTTTACCAAAACTGCAATATTTCAGAGGACCCTCACTTTCACTTAATTTAAATGTGACTCTAATGCCACCACAAACAGAAACAGAAACCAAAACACCGAAGAACCCATACCAGTACAAATCCCAATCACCAACCCTGGTCTGAAAGTTGATCTGATGCCTGATTTTAACCCAAACCCTCACACAAAATCTAACCCTAAACCTAACCCTAACCCTAGACCCAACACTACCTCCAACCCTAACTGGAAACCTAACCCCAACCCTGACACCACCCCTAAACACAACCCTCAAATTTATAGCAACTCTTCCCCCAACCACACTGCTCAACTTAACCCTAACACCAACCCTAAACCTAGCCCCTACCCTAACCTTAACCCTAGCCCCAAACCTACCACCAAACCTAGCCCAAACCCTAACGGCAACCCCCACACCAACCCTAAATCCAACCCTCAAATCTACAATAAACCCACACCAAACCGCATCCTAAACTTAAACTTAATCCCATCCCTAATCCTAACCCTCACCATAACCCTAACCCTAACCCTAGCCATAATCCAACCACCAAACCTCACCCGAAACCTGACCACAAGCCCAATGTGAACCGTAAACACATCCCTCGAGTTTTTACCAAACCTACACCAAACTGCAGCCCTAAACTTAACCCAAACACCAACACTAATTCTAACACTAACCCTAACCTATACTCTAACCCTAACCCCAAACGTAGACCCAACCCTACCATGAACCCTAGCCCGAACACTAACCCCAAACCTAAAGCCAACCCGAAGCACAACCCTCAGCTTTATACAGACCCTGCATAAAAACGCAGCCCAAAACGTAACCCTAATCCATGCGTTTACTCTCACCCTAACCCTAACCTTAACCTTGACACTGAGCTAGCCTTAACATCATTGGTTTCAGAAACTGAGAAATGTTCCAAGTCCACTCTTGATCATCCTTTTTTTTAGGTTAAAATGGCATTGCCCAACATATCTCACCTTATTCTTGCTGAAAAAGTCTGTGAACAGATTTGTAGAACTGAGCGATATTCTGATTCCATTCATTTGGATAAACGTCTTGTGTGAAAACTGGCATTAGCACAGAAAACTCAAATATTGCTATGCAAAGCCCTTACCTACTGCTGCTTTGAAAGCTAAGGGACTGATTTGATCCAGTCATTTCCATGCACTTTTTCGACTGAAGGTACTTTCTTCAGAGAACACTATCCTTAACCTAACCTAAACCTAACACTAGCATTCCCAGTAAATGTACAATGACCTCCAGACCAAGGACTGACACAAACCTACGCCAAGCTTCTCACCAAACTTAATCACACCCTAAGCAGAACAAATCTTAACCCTAGCCTAAGCCAAACTCTAACCCGCAACCAACCACTAATGCTTGCCGAACATTAACCCTGAAACTAACCCTGAGCCTAACACGAATATGAACAAAATTTGTCTCAGAAACCTAGTAATATTAATATCTGCGCACATTTCCAAGCATTTTTCATGGAAAACACCACTGCAAAATAATGCTATCCACTAAAATACAAGACCAGTCTCTACATGTGTTTTGAGAGCTCATTGACTTCCCAGCTCCATTCACTTTCTAGCAATTTTGTCGGAGAAAAACAGAATTTCTGTGGAGCACTCACCTACAGCAATGGAAACCTTTGCCTAAACATTTTTGGAAAACTTAGAATCATCCTGGTTCCATTCACTGGCATAAGATTTTTTACCAAAACTGCAATATTTCAGTGGACCTTCACTTTCACTTAATTTAAATATGACACTAATGCCACCACAAACACAGAAACTGAAACACCAAAGAACCCATACCAGCACAAAACCCAACTTCCAAACCCGGTCCAAAAATCAACCTGACATCTGACCTCAACCCAAACCCTCACACGAAATCTAACCCTAAACATAGACCCAACCACACCTCCAAATCTCACCTGAAACCTAACCCCAACTCCAACACCAACCCTAACCCAACCCACAAATTTATACCAACCCTGTACCCATTCACACACCTAAACTTCACCCGAACACCAACACTAACCCTAACCCGATACCTATCTATAATCCTAACCCTGGCACTAACCCTACCACCAAACCTATCATGAACCCTTACCCTAAACCTAACCCAAACCCGAAAACCAACCCTAAACACAACCCTCAAATTTACACTCATCCTACATCCAACTGCAGCCCGGAAATTCACCCTAACTCCAACCCTAACCTAACACTAACACTTAACCTAGCCCCAATCCTACCACCAACCCAAACCCGAATGCTAACCCCAAGCCCAACAACAACCTTAAATGCAACCCTCAATTTTATACCAAACATGCACTCATCCGCACACCTAAATTTTATCCTAACACCAACCCTAACCTTAAAGCGATACCCAACTGTTACTCCAACCCTAGCCCCAACCCAACAACCCTATCTGAACCCTAACCCAAAACACAACACAAACCCAACACCAACACTAAACACAACCCTGAAATTACACTCATCCTACACCCAACTGCAGCCCCCAACTTCTTCCTACCAACCCTAACCCTAAACCCGAAAAAACCCTACTGCCAACCTGACCCCGAAGCCTAACCCCAAGTCCAACAACAACCTTAAATATAATACCCAACTTTATACCATCCTTGCAACCAACCACCGCCCTAAAATTCACCCTAACACCAAACTTAACCCTAACCCTAACCCTAAACCTTACCCCAACCCTAGACCCAACACTATCACCTACTCTAAAATGAAACCTAACACCCACACCAACACCAACCCTAAAAAAAAACCCCAATTTACACCAACCCAACATCCAAACACAGCCCAAAACTTCACCCTAACAAGAACCCAAACCCTAACAGTAACCCTAAACCTAGCCCCAACCCAGCACCAACCTAGACCCGAACCCTTAGCCCACCCCCCAAACCAACCATAAACACAACCCTCAACTTTATACCAACCTTATACTTAGCCACAGCTCTAAACTTCACCTTAACACCAACCCTAACCCTAACACTAACCCTAAACCTAAACACAACACCACCACCAACCATTACCCGAACCCTATACTGAACTCCACCACCAACCCTAAACACATACATCAACTTTATACCAACCCTGCACCCATCTGCATACCTAAACATCACCCAAATACCAACCCTAATCCTAACCCGATATCTATCCTTAAACCTAAAACTAGGCCCAACCCTACCACCAACACTATCTTGAACCCTAACCCTAAACCTAATCCAAACCCCAACACCAACCCTAAACACAACCATCAAATTTACACACTTCCTACACCCAATGGCAGCCTCAAACATCAACCTAACACCAACCCTAAATCTTTACCCTAACCCTATCCCCACCCAAAACCTACCATGAACCCGAACCCGAAGCCTAACTCTTAGCCCAACACCAACCCTAAGCACAATCCTCAACTTTCTACCAACCTTACAAACACCACCCTAAATTACACCCTCAAATTTACATGAACCCAACACCCAACCAAAGCCCAAAACTTCACCTTAACACCAACACTAACTATAACCCAAATCCTATCCCTAGCCCCAACCCTACCACCACACCGAACCCAAACACTTAACCCCAACCCCAACACCAACCCTAAACACATCCCTCAACTTTATACCAACCCTGCACCCACCCACACACCTAACCTTCACCCGAACACAAACCCTAACACTAACCCGCTACCTAATTTTAACCCTAAACCTAGCCCCAAACCTACCACCAACCCTATCCCTAACCCTTACCTGAAAACTAAGGCAAACCCCAACACCAACCCTAAACACAACCCTCAAATTTACACTCATCCTACACCTAACCACAGCACGTAACTTCACCCTAACACCAACACTAACCCTAACCCAAACCCTAAACCTTACCCTCACCCTGGGCCCAACACTATCACTAACTCTAAAACGAAACCTAACACCAACACCAACAACAACCCTAAATAAAACTCTCAAATTCTCACCAACCCAAATCCAACTGCAGCCCTCAACTTCACCCTACACCAACCATAATCCTAACCCTAACCTAAACCTGCCCCAACCTTAACACCAACCCAAACCTTATCCATAACCTCAACACCAACACCAACCTTAAACACAACCCTCAAATTTATACAAACACTACACCCAACCGCAACCCTAAACTTCATCCTAACCCTAACCCTAAAACCAAGATTACCACCAACACTTACCCAAATACTAAACCCAACTCCAACACCAAGCCTAAACACATCCCTCAACTTTATACCAACCTTACACCCATCCACACACCTAAAATTCACCCGATCACCAACTCTATCCCTAACTGGATACCTAAGGTTAACCCTAAACCTAGCCCCAACCTTATCACCAACTGTATCACAAACCCTAAGCCGAAACCTAGCCTTAACCCCAAAACCAACCCTAAATACAACACTCAAATTTGCACTCATCCTACACCGAACCACAGCCCTCATCTTCACCCTAACACCAACCCTAACCCTAATGCTAACTGTAACTTCGGCCCAATGCTACCACCAATCCGAACCCAAAACCTAACCCCAAGCCCAACAACAATGCTAAACACAACCCTCAACTTGATACAACCTTACAAACAACCAGCACACTAAACTTCACCCTGATATCAATCCTATCTCTAACTCTAACCCTAAACCTTACCCTAACCCTAGACCCAACACTACCACCAACCCTAAAATGCACCCTAATGCAAACACCAACACCAAACCTAAATAAAATCTTCAAATTTACACCAACTCAACACAAAACCACAGCACGAAACTTCTCCCTAACACCAATCCTAACCCTAACACTAACCCTAACCCTAGCCCAACCCTACCACCAACCCGAACCTGAACCCTAACTCCAACCCCAACACCAACCTTAAACACAACCCTCAACTTTACACCAACCATAACCGAACCACAGCCCTAAACTTCACCATAACACCAATCCTAACCCTAACCCTAACCCACACCTTACCCTAACCTGAGACCCAACACTGCCACCAACCCTAAAAGGACCCCTAATGCCAACACCAACAACAATCCTAAATAAAACATTCAAATTTACTCCAACCCAGCACCCAACCGCAGTCCTCAACTTCACCCTAACACCAACCCTAACCCTAACACTAACACTTCCCCAACCCTACAACCAACCCACACCCAAAACCTAACCCCAACCCAACACCTCCTTCAACACAACCTTCAACTTTATATCAACCCTAAATGCAACCACAGCCCTAAACTTCACCCTAACACAAACCCCAACCCTAAACATAACCCTAGTCTAACCATAACCCTAGAACCAACACTATCACCAACTCTCACATGAATCCTAAACCCAACCCTAAACACATCCTTCAACTTTATACCAACCACACACCCATCCACACACCTGAACTTCACCCAAACACCAACCCTAACCTTAACCTGATACCTATCCTTAACCCTAACCCTAGCCCCAATCCTACCACCAACCCTATCACAAACCCTAACCCAAAACATAACCCAAACCCCAACACCAACCCTAAACACAACCCTCTAATTTGCACTCTACCTCCACCCAACCGCAGCACTCAACTTCAGCCTAACACCAACCCTAACCATAACCGTAACCTTAAGCCTGCCCCAACCCTCCACCAACATGAACCAGAAGTCTAACCCCAAGCCCAAAACCAACCCTGAACACAACCCTCAATTTTATATCAACCTTACAACCAACCACCACCCTAAACTTCACTCTAATACCAATACTAACCCTAACCCTAACTCTAAACCTTACTCTAACCCTAGACCCAATACTACCACCAACCCTAAAATGAACACTAACACCAACACCAACCCTAAATTCAACCCTCAAATTTATGCCAACCTAACACCCAACTGCAGCCCAAAACTTCACCCTAACACCAACCCTAACACTAACACTAAGCCTAAACCTAGCCCTAACCATACCGCCAACATGAAGCAGAACCCTAACCGCAACCCCAACACCAACCTTAAACACAACCCTCAACTTTATACCAACACTACACCCATCGCAGACTTAACTTCACCCTAACACCAACCCTAACTCTAACCCTAACCCAACACTACCACCAACCCTTACCCGAACCCTAAACCCAACCCCAACACCAACCCTATACACATCCCTCAACTTTATACAAACCTGGCACCCTTCCACACACCTAAACTTCACCCAAACACCAACCCTAACCCTAAACGGATACATAGCCTTAACCTTAACTCTAGCCCCAAGCCTAGCACCAACCCTATCCAGAACCCAAACCAGAAACCTAACCCAAACCCCAACACCAATTCTTAACACAACTCTCAAATTTACTCATCCTACACCCAACTGCAGCCCTCAACTTCACCCTAACCCTAACATAACCATAACCCTAACCCTAAACCTAAACTCAACAATACCAACAAACCTTATCCAAAATCTAAGCCCAACACCAACACCAAACCTAAACTCATCCCTCAATTTTACACCAACCCTGCACCCATCTGCAGACTGAAATGTCACCTGAACACCAACCCTAACCCTAACACGATACCTAACCTTAACATTAACCATAACCCCAACCCTACAATCAACCCTATCCCAAACCCTATCAAGAAACATAACCCAAAACTCAATGCCAACCTTAAACACAAACCTCAAATTTACACTCATCCAACACCCAATGCAGTCCTCAACTTCACCCTAACACCAACCATAGCCATAACCCTAATCCTAACCCTGCTCCAACCCTACAACCAACATGAACCCGAAGCCTAAACCCAAGCCCAACACCAAAACTAAACACAACCCTCAACTTTATACCAACCTTACAGCTAACCAATGCCTTCAACTTTACCCTAACACCAACCCAAAGCATAACCCAAATCCTAAACCTTACCCTAAACCTAGACCCAACCACCAATCCTAAAATGAACCTTCACACCAGCACCAACACCAACCCTAAATTAAACCCTCAAATTTACATCAAGCCAACACCCAATCACAGCTCTAAACTTCTCCCTAACACCAAACTTAACCTTAACACAAACCCTATCCCTAGCCTGAAACCTACCACCAACCCTATCCTGAACCCTAACCCAAAACCTAACCAAAATGCCAACACCAACCCTAAACACAACCCTCAAATTTACACTCATCCTACACCCAACCGCAGCCCTCAACTTCACCCTAACACCAACTCAAACCCTTACCCTAACCCTAACCCTAACCCCACCCCAACCCTACATCCAACCCAAACCTGAAGCCTAACCCCAAGCCCAACAACCCTAAACACAACCCTCAACTTTATAACAACCTAACAACCAACCAAATCTGTAAACTTCACCCTAACAGCAACCCCAACCCTAACCTTAGCCCTAAGCCTTACCCTAACCTTAGACCCAACACTACGCCCACCATAAAATGAACCCTAACACAAATGTCAAAACCAACCCTAAATAAAACCCTCAAATTTACACCAATCCAACACCCAATGCAGCCCTAAACTTCTCCTTAACACCAAAACTAACCCTAACACAAACCCTATTCCTAGACCCAAACCTACCACCAAATTGAACCCGAACCCTAACCCCAACCACAACACCAGCCCTAAACACATCCCTCAAATTTATATCAACCCTGCACCCATCCACACACTTAAACTTCACCTGAACACCAACCCTAATCCTAACCTGACACCTAACCTTAACCCTAACCCTAGCCCCAACCCTACCACCAACCCTATATCAAACACAAACCCAAAACCTAACCCAAACCCCAACACCAACCCTAAACACAACTCTCAAATTTACACTCATCCTACACCCAACTGCAGCCCTCAACTTCATCCTAACATCAATGAAAAACCTAACCCTAACCCTAACCCTGCCCCAATGCTACCACCAACAGAAAACCAAAGCCTAACCCCAAGTCCAATACCAACCCTAAAAACAACCATCAACTTTATACCAACCTTACAACCAACCACCACTAAACATCACCCTAACACCAACCTTAACCATAAACCTCACCCTAAACCTTACCCTAACCATGGACCCAACACAACCATCAACCCTAAAACGAACCTAACCACCAACACCAACCTTAAATAAAACCCTCAAATTTACACGAACCCAACACCCAACCACAGCATGAAACTTCACCCTAACACAAACCCTAACCATAACCATAAACATAACCATAACCCTAAACCCAACATTTCCACCAACCCTTACCCAAAACCTAAACCCAACTCCAACACCAATCCTAAACACATCCCTCAACTTTATACCAATCCTGCACACATCCAAAAACCTATATTTCACCCAATCACCAACCCTAACCCTAACCCAATACGTTACTTTAACCCTAAATCTAGCATCAAACCTACCACCAACCTTACCCCGAATCCTAATCCAAAACCTAAGCCAAACCCCAACACCAACCTTAAACACAACCCTCAAATTTACACTCATCCTACACCCAACTGCAGCCCTCAACTTCACCCTAACACCAACCCTACACCTAACCCTAACTCCAACCCCATACAAAACCTACCATCAACCCGAATCCGAAGCTAAGCCCCAAGACCAACACCAACTCTAAACCAACCCACAACTTTATACCAACCTTACAACACACCACTGCCACAAACTTCACCCTAATATCAACCCAAACGCTAACCTTAACTTTAAACCTTACTGTAACCCTAGACTCAATACTACCAATAACCCTAAAACTAACATCAACATCAACACCAACCCTAAATAAAATCCTGAAATTTACACCACCCAACACCCAACTGCTGCCCGAAATTTCACCCTAACACCAAACCTAACCCTAAAGTTAGCCCTAAACTTAGCCCCAACCCTACCACCATCCCGGACCTGAACCCTAACCCCAACCCAAACACCAACCTTAAACACAATCCTCAACTTTGTATAAACCCTACACCCAAACACAGCCCTAAACTTCATCCTAACACCAACCCTAACCCTAACCCTAACCTTAAATCCAACACTACCACCAACCTTTGTCCATACCCTAAACCCAACTCCAACACCAACCCTAAACACATCCCACAAATTTATACCAACCCTGCACCCATCCACACACATAAACTTCACTGGAAACCCAAACCTAAGGCTAACCTGATACCTAAACATAACACTAACCCTAGCCACAACCTTACCACCAACCCTTTCCCAAACCCTGAACCGAATCCTAACCCACATCCCAACACCAACCCTAAATACAACCCTCAAATTTACACTCATCCTTCATGCAACTGCAGTCCTCAACTTCACACTAATACCAACCCTAACCCTAAACTTAAACCTTACCCTAATCCTAGACCCAAAACTACCATCAGTCCTAAAATGAAAACTAACACCAACACCAAAACCACCTGTAAATAAAACCTTCAAATTTACACCAACCTAACACCCAACCACAGCCCAAAACATCACTGTAACACCAATACTAACCCTAACACAAACCCTAACCCTAGCCCAAACCCTACCACCAACCCAAACCCATATCTTAAACCTAACCCCATCACCAATTTAAACACAACCCTAAATTTTATACCAACCCTATACCCAAACACAGCCCTAAACTTCACCCTAACCCCAACACTGACGTTAACCCTAGCCCCAACCCTACCACCAACTCAAACCCGAACCCTACCCTCAACTTTATACCAACTCTACACCCAATCGTAGCCCTTAAATTAACCCTAACACCAACCCTAACCCTAACCCTAATCCTAACCCTAAACCCTACACTACCACCAACCCTTAACTGAACCCTAAACCCAACTACACCACCAACCCTAACATATCCCTCAATTTTATACCATCCCTGCACTCATCCACACACCTAAACTTCACCCGAACATCAACCCTAACCCTAACCCGATACCTAAACTTAATCCTAACCCTAGACCCAACCCTACCACCAACCCGAACACGAAACTAACCCCAACAATAACATCAACCTTATACACAACCCTCAAGTTTATACCAACCCTACAACCAACTGCAGGCCTAAACTTCACCCTAACACCAACCCAAGCCCTAAACTTGACCCTAACCCTAACCCTAACCCTAAACCCAACACTACCACAAACACTTAGCCAAACCCTATCCCCAACCTCAACACCAACCTTAAACACAATCCTCAACTTTATACCGATCCTACACCCAAATGCAGTCTTAAACTTCCCCCTCACCCTAACCCTAACCCTAAACCCAACACTGCCACCAACTCCTACCTGAACACTAAACCCAACTACAACACAAACCCTACACACAACCCTCAACTTTATACCAACCCTGCACCCATCCGCACAACTAAACTTCACCTGAACACCAACCCTAACCCTAACCCTATACCTAACTTTAACCTTAAACCTAGCTCCAACCCTACCACCAACCCTATCCTGAACCCTAACCCAAAACCTAACCCAAACCCCAACACGAACCATTAACACAACCCTCAAATTTACACTCATCCTGAACCCAACCACAAACCTCAACTTCACCTTAACATCAACCCTAACCTTAGCACTAACCCTTACCCACAACAACCACACCACCACCTCGAACCCGAAGGCTAACCCCAAGCACAACACCAAACCTAAACACAACCCTCAACTTAATACCAACTTTACAACCGCCCTAAACTTCAACCCTAAACCAATCCTAACCATAACTATAAGCCTAAACCTTACCCTAACCTTAGACCCAACACTACCACCAAACCTAAAATGAACTTTAACAACACCAACAACAACGCTAAATAAAATCCTGAAATTTACTGCAACCCAACACACAACCGCAGCCTGAAACTTCACCCTAAGACCAAATCTATCCTAAAATTAAACTAAACCTAGTCCCAACCCTAGCACAAAACTGAATTCGAACATGAACCCCAACACCAACACCAACCTTAAACACAACCCTCAACATTATACCAACCCTACACCCCTTTGCAGCCCTAACCTTCATTCTAACACCAAACCTCACCTTAACCCTAACCCTAACCCTAACCCTAAACACACTACCACCAATCCTTACACGAACACGAAACCCAACTCCAATACCAATACTAAACACATCCCTCAACTTTATACGAACCATGTACCCATTCACACACTTAAATTTCACCCGAACACCAACCCTAACCCTAACATTAACCCTAACTGTCATCCCGCCCCTACCACCAACCCAAACCTGAACCCTAACCCCAACCCCAACAACAACCTTAAACACAACCCTCAACTTTGTACAAATCCTAAACCCAACCACAGCCCTATACTTCATCCTAACACTAACCTTAACCCTAAAATAACCCTAAACTTTACCCTAACCCTAGATCCAACACTACCACCAACACTTAAATGAACCCTAACACCAACACCAATACAAACCCTAAATAAAACCCTGAAATTTACACCAATCCTAAACCCAACAGCAGCCCCAAATTAAACCTAACTCAAACCATAACCCTAATACCAACACTAAACCTAGCCCCAACCCTGCCACCAACCCAAACCCGAACCCTAACCCCAACACCAACACCAACTGTAAACAGAACTGTCATCTTTATACCAACCCTGCATGAAACTGCAGCCCTAAACTTAAACCTAATACCAAACCTAACCCTAACCCTTACCCTGACCCTAGCCACAACCCTGCCACCAACCCTAACCCTAACCCTAGCCTGAACCCTACAACCAATGCTATCCCGAAACCTGACCCCAACCCCAACACCAACGCGAAACACAACACTCAACTTTATACCAACCCTACATCCATCCACAGCCCTAAGCTCTACCATAACATGAACCCACCATGAACCCTAACCCGAACACATCCCCAACACGAACCCTAAACACAACCCTCAACTGTATACCAACCGTACACTGAAACGTAGCCCTAAACCTAACCCTAAACACAAACCTAACATTATCCATAACCTTTACCCTAGTACAACCCTGCCACCAACCCTAACCCAAATCCTAACACCAACCTCAACACCATCTTTTAAAACAACCCTCAATTTATTACAACCCTACATGCAAAAGCAGCCCTAAACCTAACCCTATCCCCAACCATAACTCTAACCCTAACCTTAACCCTAACCCTAACCCTGACACTGAGCTAAACTTAACATAATTTGTTTCAGAAACTGAGTAATGTATTTGGGCCACACACGACCATACATATTTTTATGTTAAAACTGCATTGTGGAACAAGTCTAACTTTATTCTTGTTGAAAAATGTCTGTAACCAGGTTTGGAGAACGAGTAACACTCTGTCTCTATTCATTTGGATACACGTCTTGCATGAAAACGGCATTTTCATGGAAATCTCAACAATGACTTTGGAAATCCCTTACCTGATACTGTTGAGAAAACGAAGGGTCTTATTGGATCCATTCATTTCCAAGCAACTTTTGGACTGAAAGTACTTTCTAGCGAGAACATTGTATTTAACCAAACATAAACCTGACACTAGCACAGTCCATAAATGTACAACAACCAAAAACCACCCATCAATAATAATCTATGTGAAGCTTCTCACAATTCTAATTCCAAACTATGCAGAATCCAAATCGTAACCCTATCCTAAGCCAAACTCTAACCCACAACCAAACACTAATGCTTGCCCAAACTTAACCCAGAACCTAACCCTGAGACTAAACCTAAAGTGAACATAATCTTCTTCAAAAACAAAGTAATAATAATATCTGCACATATTTCGAAGCATTTTTCATGGAAAACACCATTGCAAAGTAATGTTTCCCAGAAAATAGGAGACTAGTTTCTAAATGTGTTTTGAGAGCTCATTGTCTTACCAGGTATAGTCCCTTTCAAGTCATTTTGTCAGAGACAAACAGCATTTCTGTGGAGCACTAAACTATAGCTGTGCAAACCATTATCTTAACCTATTTTGAAAACATAGTATGGTCTTGGTTCCATTCACTGGTGTAAAACTTTTTACTGAAACTGCAATACATCAGAGAACCCTCACTTTAACTTAATTTAAACATGACACTAAAGCAAGCAAAAGCACAAACACAAACTGAAACCCCAAAGAACCCATACCAGCACAAATCTCAACCTCCAAACCCAGTCTCAATATCAGCACCATGCCTAACTTCAATGCAAACTCTCACACTAAACCTAACCCTAAACATAACTCTAACCTCAAATCCAACCCTACCACCAATCCTAAACCGAATCCTAACCACAACACCAACACCAAACCTAAACACAACCCTCAAATTTGTACCAACCCTACACCCAACCACAACCATAAACTTAACCCTAACACCAACCTTAACTGAAAACCTAACCCTAGACCTAACCCTAAACCTAGCCCCAACTCTACCACCAACCCTAAACCAAACCCTAACCCCAATGCCAACACCAACCTTAAACACAACCCACAACTTTATAAAAACCCTACATGCAAACGCAGCCCTAAACTTAACCCCAACCATAACACTAACCCTAACCCGAACACTAACCCTAACCCTGAGACTGAGCTGGCCTTAACATAATTTGTTTCAGAAACTGAGTAATGTAATTGGTCAACATGTGGCCAACTAATCTAAATATTTTTAACCTAAATATTTTTAGGTTAAAATGACATTGTCCAACATAT